>NW_028225179.1:119933119-120247415 GCF_052327205.1 Somniosus microcephalus
TATATCAGGAGGAAAAGACTGGTAAAAATCCCAAGTCGGTCCCTTGCAGTCCGATTCGGGAGAATATATAATGGAGAATAAGGAAATGGCAGACCAATTAAACTCATACTTTGGTTCTGTATTCACAAAGGAGGACACAAATAACCTCCCAGGAATATCGGCAAACATAGGGACTAATGAGAGGGAGGAGCTGACAGAAATTAGTATCTCTAGGGGATATGGTGTTGGGTAAGTTGAGGGGACTGAAGGCCGACAAATCCCCGGGGCCTGATAAACTACATCCTAGGGTACTTAAGGAGGTGGCCCTGGAGATAGCAGATGCTCTAAGGATCATCTTCCGGAACTCCATTGACTCGGGAACAGTACCGTGGATTGGAGGGTAGCTAATGTTACCCCAATATTTAAAAAGGGGGGTAGAGAGAAAGCAGGGAATTATAGGACCAGTAAGCCTTACATCGGTTGTGGGCAAAATGCTAGAGTCCATTATTAAGGATAAAATAGCGGAGCACTTGACAAATGGGGGAAAGGATCGGACAGAGTCAACATGGATTTACAAAGGGTAAATTGTGTTTTGACTAATCTGCTGGAATTTTTTGAGGAAGTAACTGGTAAAATAGATGGGGAGAGCCAGTGGATGTGGTGTACCTTGACTTCCAGAAAGCCTTCGATAAGGTTCCACACAAAAGATTATCATGCAAAATTAAGGCTCATGGGATTGGGGGCAAAGTATTAACGTGGATAGAGAACAGAGAGTTGGAATAAACGGCTCGTTTTCGGAGTGGCAGGCAGTGACCAGCGGGGTGCCGCAAGGATCTGTCCTGGGACCCCAGCTGTTCACAATATATATAAATGATCTGGATCAGGGAATTGGATGCAATATTTCCAAATTCGCTGACGACACTAAACTAGGAGGAGGGGTGGGCTCTGATGAGGATGTCAGGAGGCTACAGTGCGATTTGGACAGGTTGGGGGAATGGGCAGATACGTGGCAGATGCACTATAATGTGGATAAATGCGAGGTTATCCACTTTGGGGGTAAAAACAGGAGGGTAGATTATTATCTAAATGGCAATAGATTGGGAGATGGGGAAGTGCAGAGGGACCTGGGTGTTCTTGTGCAGCAGTCACTGAAGGAGAGCATGCAGGTGCAACAGGCGATCAAGAAGGCAAATGGTATGTTGGCCTTCATATCAAGGGGGTTCGAGTATAGGAATAGGGATACCTTACTACAGCTGTACAAGGTGCTGGTGAGACCGCATCTGGAGTATTGTGTACAGTTTTGGTCGCCCCATCTGCGGAAGGATGTTCTTGCCATGGAGGGAGTGCAACGGCGATTCACCAGGCTGATACCTGGAATGGCGGGAATGACCTACGAAGAGAGATTAAATAGTTTGGGCTTGTACTCACTGGAGTTTAGAAGATTGAGAGGGGATCTCATCGAAACATATAAAATTATGGCAGGCCTGGACAGGCTGAATTCAGAGAGAATGTTTCCAATGGCCGGGGAGCACAGAACCAGGGGCCACAGTCTAAAAATAGCGGGCAAATCATTTAAAACAGAGATGAGGAAGAATTTCTTCACTCAAAGAGTGGTGAGCCTGTGGAATTTCCTGCCACAGAGGGCTGTGAAGGCTAATTCAATAAATATTTTCAAGAGAGAATTGGATATATTTCTGAAGGCTAAGGGGATTAAGGGTTACGGAGAAAAGGCGGGGACGGGGTACTGAACTGGTAAGATCAGCTATGATCTCAGACGAAGATCAGCCATGATCTCATTGAATGGCGGAGCAGGCTCGAAGGGCCGAATGGCCTACTCCTGTTCCTATCTCTATGTTTCTATAAAGAAACCTCTTATAATTATGAATAGCTCTATTAAATCTCCCTTTAACTCTCTCTGCTCTAAAGAGAACAAGTCCAGCTTCTCTCTCCTATAATCCCATGTGCGTTAACCCTGAGCTTCTGCTGGGTACCCCCTTTGAAGTCTAAGGGCTGGATTTTCTCAATGGAGACGAGTTGGAGGCAGGACTGCTGCTTGTCGGGTCAATATCCCGCCTCCATCATCTTCTGGCCAACCAGAGGGATCTTCCCCTGATTGACCTTGTTAAGCCCGGCCTGCGGGCTCAGCAGGCCAATTAGGGAGGAAGTCACTGACAGAGCACGTCAACTTCTGACGTGCTATCTGTCAAGACGACTTGAAAGAAGAAATATCAGTGTTTGACAGCTCTGTGAAGCTGTCAAACACTGACACTCTCTGTAGTTTGATGAGTCCTTGTGTTCAACTTTGTAGATTTCAGACGGCTGTTGGGTCGTTGGATCCAACAGCCAGTCTGTGAAATCGACAAGGAAGATGTCTGGTCTCCCGATCCAGGGTGGATGAAGGCTGCAGGCAGAAAACAAGGTAAGTTGACATTTTTTTTAACACTTACCACTCACCTGCCATACTTACCACTCCACACTTGCACCCATCACTCACCTCTACATCTTACTGCCAGGTGCCTCCGACCCCCACAGACCTCCTTCACATCTCCTCCAACCTGGCGGGGTTCTCCGAGGTCGGGAAGCCTTCACCTGAGAAGGTAAAATGGCACTAATCCTTTTTTCCTGCTTGTTAACTATCTGTTAACAGGCAGTTAAAAGGATTTAATCCCTTTCCCCCCTCCAGGAGACGGGGCCCAAAGCAGCACTACTTCCCACCTCCTGACAAAAGGACATGGGGGCGGGTTTGCCATCCGCCCCCACTTTCTGCTACTTTATCGGCAGTCCCGCCTCCTCGGGGCTGAGAAAATCCAGCCCTAATTGTCAGCCAGCCTTGAACATATGTGAGATATAAGTGTGTATCATCAGTGCCAGCTTGGCTCAGTAACACTTATACCTCCGAGTCAAAAGGTTGCGAGTTCAAGCCCCATTGCAGGACTTGAGTGCATTACCTGCTTCACACTGCAGTACAGCACTGAGGGAGTGCTGCATTGCCACACTTTAGGAAGGATGTGAAGGCCTTAGAGAAGGTGCAGAAAAGATTTACAAGAATGGTTCCAGGGATGAGGGGCTTCAGTTACAGGAAACTTTCTGGCATCCGGCACTGACTGAACCGAGTTGGTGCCGTCCCATCAAAACTGCCGTATAAACCAGCGCTAATGTTAAAATGTACGGAGCTTCTCAGCTCCGTATGAAACAACAAACCCTGTTGCTTAGCAACAGCTTCAAAACAGTCGGCCGCAGCTTAAAAGCATCTCTGTAGCTAAGCAACAGCTTCAGCTAGACGCTTGGGAGCCACAACTGGGAAAAAAAAGCAACGAGAAGTAAAAAAACTTATAGGAAACGGCTCCTGAATTTTGCTGGTAGATAGAGCTTTCCGGACATTTAACCTCCGGTTAAACGAAAGTTTCCTGTACGTGGATAGACTGGAGAAGCTGGGGTTGTTCTCCTTCGAGCAGAGAAGGTTGAGAGGAGATCTGATAGAGGTGTTCAAAATCATGAGGGGTCGAGACAGAGTAGATAGAGAGAAACTGTTCCCATTGGCGGAAGGGTCGAGAACCAGAGGACACAGATTTAAGGTGATTGGCAGAAGATCCAAAGGCGACGTGAGGAAAAACATTTTTACTCAGCGAGTGGTTAGGACCTGGAATGCAGTGTCTGAAAGGGTGGTGGAGGCAGACTTAATCGTGGCATTCAAAAAGGAATTGGATAAGTACCTGAAGGGAAAAAGATTCGCAGGACTACGGGGAAAGGGCGGGGGGGTGAGACTAGCTGAACATAAGAACATAAGAAATAAGAGCAGCAGTAGGCCATTCGCCCCTCGAGCCTGCTCCGCCATTTAATGAGATCATGGCTGATCCAATTTTGGCCTCAATGCCACTTTCCTGCCCGCTCCCCATAACCGTTGACTCCCCTGTTGCACAAAAATCTGTCTATCTCGGCCTTGAATATATTCAATGACTCCACCTCCACATCTCTCTGGGGTAAAGAATTCCAAAGATTCGCGACCCCCTGAGAGAAGAAATTCCTCCTCATCTCCGTCTTAAATGGGCGACCCCTTATTCTGAGACTATGCCCCCTAGTTCTAGATTCCCCCACGAGGGGAAACATCCTCTCAGCATCTACCCTGTCAATCCCCCTCAGAATCTTATACGTTTCAATAAGATCCCCTCTCATTCTTCTAAACTCCAATGAGTATAGGCCCAACCTGCTCAACCTTTCCTCATAAGACAACCCTCCCATCCCAGAGATCAACCTCATGAACCTTCTCTGAACTGCTTCCAATGAAAGTATATCCCTCCTGAAGTGCTCTTGCAGAGAGCCGGCACGGGCTCGACAGGCCGAATGGCCTCCTTCTGTGCTGGAACCATTCAATGATTGCCTGAGTTGCCAATTTTTGGATAACCCAGGTTCCCAACTATCAACCGGACGTAAAAAGATCCTATGACATTTTTTGGGGGGGGAAGAAAAACAGGAGAGTTATCCTCGTGTCCTGGCCAATGTTCATCCCTCAACCAACCCCCATCAAATCATGTTTTCTGGTTATTCATAAAATAACAACACGGGAAGAGGCAGCTCGTGTTGGGCTTAATCTTCCACACGAGCAGTGGTCCTCACCATGTTCCCACATCGCTTCCTCCCCCTTCCTTCAACCAGTTATCTAACCAGTTCCTACATGTTGACATGGTCTCTGCTTCCCTGATGAGTTCCAGTGGTGAATTCCACAGCTTCAACCTGATATACAATGATACAGCACAGAAGGAGGCCATTTGGCCCATCACACCAAAAAAAATAATGTTCTCTCTGTCCCAAATTCCCTTATGTCTGTGTCCCATTGTTCCAGATCCCTCAATCACTGGAAACCACTTGTTTCTATCTACTGTGTCCCATCCCTTCATAATTTGAAACACCTCTATCAAATCAGCCTATAATCTTCTCTGTTTGAATGAAAACAGTCCCAATTTTTCTAATCTTTCCTTGTGTTTGTATTTCTTCTCGGCAGACAGCATCCTAGTCAACCTTTGGTGTACCCTCTCTATTGCCTCATCATTGTTCCTCTAGTGTGCAGCACACTGTACCCCAACTTTAGCATTGCTAAGGTTTTTTGTATAGATTCGCCATTGCATCTCGTCTTTTAGATTCTGTACCTCCGGCCACAAAACACAGTATTCCATTAGCTTTTCATGGCCTTATCCACTTGAGGTGCTGCTTTTAGTGTCTAAGAACATAAGAAATAAGAGCAGGAGTCGGCCATATGGCCACTCGAGCCTGCTCCGCCATTCAGTAAGATCATGGCTGATCATCGACCTCAACTCCACTTTCCCACCCGATCTCCATATCCCTTGATTCCCCGAGAGTCCAAAAATCTATCGATCTCAGCCTTGAAATATACTCGAAGACTTGGGCCGAGAATTCCAAAGATTCACAACCCTCTGAGTGAAGAAATTCCTCCTCATCTCGGCCTTAAATGGCCGACCCCTTATCCTGAGACTATGCCCCTTAGTTCTAGACACTCCAGCCAGGGGAATCAACCGCTCAGCATCTACCCTGTCAATCCCCTTCAGAATCTTGTATGTTTCAATGAGATCACCTCTCATTCTTCTAAACTCCAGAGAGTATAGGCCCATTCTACACAATCTCTCATCCCAGGAATCAATCTGGTGAACCTTCGTTGCACCGCCTCCAAGGCAAGTATATCCTTCCTTAGCTAAGTAAACGTTAAACCCAAAATCCACATTAACCAGCTTTCCAACATTCAAAGTATAATTATTAATTAATGGGCCTGAATTTCCGATCGGGGGCTTCCTGCGTGCGGATGCCTCCGATCAGAAAAAATCTAAGTACTTACCTGCTGGTTCCGTAGGTCCTGAGACTTGCGATCCTGGGCCTCTCCACTACGAAATGCACGAAGGCCCAGGTATCCCAGGGGTGCATGCGGTTCGCAAGCATCCCATAGAAACATAGAACAATAGGAGCAGGAGTAGGCCATTCGGCCCTTCGAGCCTGCTCTGCCATTCAATATGATCATGGCTGATCCTCTATCTCAATACCATATTCCCACTCTCTCCCCATACCCATTGATGCCCCTTGTGTCTAGAAATCTATCTATCTCCTTCTTAAATATATTCAGTGACTTGTTCTCCACAGCCTTCTGTGGTGGAGAATTCCACAGGTTCACCACCCTCTGAGTGAAGAAATTTCTCCTCACCTCAGTCCTAAATGTCCTACCCTGTATCCTGAGACTGTGACCCCTCGTTCTAGACCCCCCAGCCAGGGGAAACATCCTCCCTACATCCAGTCTGTCTAGCCCTGTCAGAATTTTATACGTTTCAATGAGATCCCCTCTCATTCTTCTAAACTCTAGTGAATACAGGCCTAGTCGACCCAATCTCTCCTCACACGACAGCCCTGCCATCCCAGGAATCAGTCTGGTGAACCTTCGCTGCACTCCCTCTATGGCAAGTGTATCCTTTCTTAGGTAAGGAGACCAAAGCTGGAGACCAGGTGTGGTCTCACCAAGGCCTTGTATAACTGTAGTCCCTGGGATCACATGGGCCATGGGGAACCAATCAAAGGAGGGAATCCCCCTTCACACTTTTGACCGGTCTGTACGCATAGATCTGTCAAAAGTATGAATGGGAATCACATTTAAAAACACAGTTAAACATTAAATAAAAAATGTTTTTAAATCACATTTAAAATTAGTTAAAATTACATTAAATTAAATATTTTAAACAAAAATTTAATTTATTGAAAAAAATAATTAAAGTTTCTTACGGGGCTAAAAATAAACTTACCTTTTATAAAAGTAGTTTAAAATTATAAATGAGTGAAAATTTTTTTTTTTTTTTAATACTCATATGCAGGCCTTACGCCTCTGCTTTTACTAGGCGTAAGATTTTTAAGGTTCTCAGCGGGCGGAGGTTCTGCAGAAAGCGGAACTATTCGCCCGCAGAGGCCCTTCTCCAGGGCAGGCGGATGATCTATCAAGAGGATTCTTGACAGATCGCAAGTGTCGGGTTTCAGCGTATGTTCTTCACATGCCTAAACCCGGCACTTGCGCGGCCCCTATGGGCGCGTACGCACCTCGTACATACCCATGGGGATCGGAAAATCTGGCCCAATGCTTTTTTTAACCAAAATGTGCCCATCTCATTTACTGCCCTTGAATTCCACATGTCAGTGTTGCCCATTCCACCATCTTATCAGTATCCCCTTGCAGATTAACTTTGGTCCTCAGAATTATTCTCTCTGCCTCCTATTTTCATATTTGGACACCACTCCCTCTAGCTCTTTATCCAAAGCATTCATGTACACAGTGAAGAGAGGTGGACCCAGGACAGAATCCTGTGGGACACCACGACCCGCTTCCTTCTGGAGAAACTGGCCTTATCTCCTACTCTGCGTTTTTTCCCCTCTGACCAGTTTTTAATCAGATTTTCTCCCCCCCCCCCCCCCCCCACACTCCAATCCCATATGTTTTAATCTTCTCCGTCTCCTTGCCGCTCGTGGGATTTGCTGTGGGAAAGTTGGCTGCCGCGTTTGCCCACAGAACAACTATGCTTCAAAAACAAATTAATTATCTGGGAAGTACTTTGCAACGTCCTGAGGCTGTGCTAAGGCAACTCTTTCTTTCTATGATGTAATGCTCTCATTTACCGGGCACCGTGTCACGTTTGTCGAACTGTTACAAAGCTACGCACTAGTGAAGAAGTGCAGTAACTGCTATAAGAGCATAAGAATTAGGAGCAGGAGTCGGCCATACGGCCCCTCGAGCTTGCTCCGCCATTCAATTAGATCATGGCTGATCTTCTACCTCATCTCCACCTTCCCGCCCCGTCCCCATATCCCTTGATTCCCTTAGTGTCCAAAAATCTATCTGTCTCAGCCTTGAATATACTCAACGACTGAGCCTCCACAGCCCTCTGGGGTAGAGAATTCCACAGGTTCACCTCCCTCTGAGTGAAGAAATCTCTCCCCATCTCAGTCCTAACTGGCTGACCCCCTTAGCCTGAGACTGTGACCCCTCGGTTTAGACTCTCCAGCCAGGGGAAACAGCCTCTCGGCATCTGTGTACAGATGAGAGTTTGGTCACACCCACTGCCCAGTCAGTTATAATACACTGGGGTACATCCACACACAAGATCACTTCCCAAGTTATGTAGGCACAGTAGACATTGTAGAAGCATGGAACTGAGCAGACTTTGCACAGTACGGCACGGCAAAGAATTACACCAAGGGGCCGGCGGAGATGCAAGCATGGATTCGCGGCCTTGTTAGTTGAGCGTGGCAAGTGCCTGACAAAAAAAAAATACCTGTTCTACCAGTCTCTGCTAATTCAATCAGTGAAACGAGCCGCTTTTGCTCCCAACACAAATTACGCTTCAAGTAAATGAAAGAAGCAATTCACGCTTTGCCAAGCGCAGTTACCATTGACAGCTTCTTGCTCTGTTTAAATCTTCCAGGGGCGTGGTGCAGAAGAAGCTGGCCGCCTGCGTGAACATTGTCCCGCAGATAACGTCTGTGTACGTGAGTCTTTGCACAGAATACACGGAAGTTACACACAGAAACAGGCCACGGGACGCAACCAGTCCATGTCGGCCTATTTACATCATGCGAGCAAATAGTTGTAATCGTGTTCACCTGCCCTCCCGTTAGCTCTTCAACCCCTCTTTCTTTCATCCGCTTCCCCGATCTAACCTTGAATGTTGACCAAGGTCCCACTAACAGCTTTGAGATAAATGACCAGTCAAATCTACTTCAGTGGTGTTGGTTTAGAGATAAGTATTGGCCAGGACACCGGAAGAACTCCCCTGCTGTGGGATCTTTTTATTTATTCGTTCACGGGATGTGGGCATTGCTGGCAAGGCCAGCATTTATTGCCCATCCCTAGTTGCCCTTGAGAAGGTGGGGGTGAGCCGCCTTCTTGAACCGCTGCAGTCCGTGTGGTGAAGATACTCCCACGGTGCTGTTAGGGAGGGAGTTCCAAAATTTTGACCCAGCGACGATGAAGGAACGGCCGATATATTTCCAAGTTGGGATGGTGTGTGATTGGGAGTGGAATTTGGAGGTGGTGTTGTTCCCATGCGCCTGCTGTCCTTGTCCTTCTAGGTGGAAGAGGTCACGGGTTTGGGAGCTTTCACATCCACCTGAGAGGGAAGACGGGGCCTCGGTTTAACGTCTCATCCTCCTTGTGTGGTTCATGAAGTGATTCCAGTAGCCACTGACCTGTATAATTTCATCTGGTGACTTTGTCGAAATAGTTGAGGGGACCCAAATGTTTTGACACACACTCAAATGCCCACTGACACGTCTTCAACCCATATCGCCTTGGGAGTGCATGTTTTATTTGCATACATGTAGATTTGATTGTACAATTTTTTTTATTTCCTTTATTCTCCCCTCCAGATACGAGTGGAAAGGGAACATTGAGGAAGACAGCGAAGTTTTGCTGGTGAGTTTTCAGATTATCTCACGTTTTGTGGGCAAACCCGGGATGATTGTTGTTGGACTGCTTCTCCAGTCTATCCACATAACTGAAGTCCCTCATCCCTGGAGCCATTCTCGTAAATCTTTTCTGCACCCTCTCTAAGACCTTCACATCCTTCCTCAAAGACACATTCCAGACCATTACAGATAATTGCTGATTGACTCTTACACATTCTACTATTTTACTTTCCTGTGAAGACATCCTTGCCTCAAAATCTCCTGACCCAATTTACAACCCACGCTCAGCAGAAGGATGTTTTAACTTTTAACTCCTCATGTGCTGGTCTCTCGGACTGCCCAGAAAGAATAGCGAGGTACCCAAGTTGTGTGAGCCCTTGTTATCACAATTGTGTCTGTGCCTATTTATATATATTTGCACTTAAATACGCCACCTTTATCAGAGCATGCTCCAGGAAACGAAGGGAGGTGGCTGAAGGCGAGGTCAAAGAGGGCTGTAAGGGGGCTTTGGAAACATAGAAGATAGGAGCAGGAGTAGGCCATTCGGCCCCTCGAGCCTGCTCCGCCATTTAATGAGATCATGGCTGATCATCCAAATTCAGTACCCTGTCCCTGCTTTCTCCCCATATCCCTTGATCCCTTTAGCCTTAAGAAATAAATCTAACTCCTTCTTGAATATATTTAATGAATTGGCCTCAACAGCCTTCTGTGGTAGAGAATTCCACAGTTTCACCACTCTCTGGGTGAAGAAATTCCTCCTCATTTCTGTCCTAAATGGCTTACCCCTTATCCTTGGACTGTGACCCCTGGTTCTGGACTCCCCGCCATCGGGAACACCCTTCCTGCATCTAGTCTGTCTAGTCCTGTTAAAATTTTATAAATTTCAATGAGATCCCCTCTCATTCTTCTAAACTCTAGCGAATACAAGCCCTTTCGACCCAATCTCTCTTCATACGTCATTCCTGCCATCCCAGGTATCAGTCTGGTGAATCTTCGCTGCACTCCCTCCATGACAAGAATATCCTTCCTCAGATAAGGCAACCAAAACTGCAAACAATACTCAAGGTGCGGTCTCACCAAGGCCCTGTACAACTGCAGCAAGACATCCTTGCTCCTGTACTCAAACCCTCTCGCTATGAAGGCCAACACTTGCCGCCTTAACCTGCATGCTTACCTTCAGATTTGGAAGGTGCGGAGAGATGTGGTATTGGTTTTGGGGAGAGAGAGCTGCAGAATGTGGGGCATGATAGCTGAAGGCATTGCTGCCGGTGGGAGAACGGAGGGAGGGGGAAAGATATGGTAGACCAGAGTTGGAATGAGGGGCGGCCAGGAAAATAGTGCTGGAGGAGGCGAAGAAAGTCTATTGTAAGGTAAGGATTGAAACTTGAGTTGGTGTATTTATTTTATAAACTGCAGTTCCCGTCTGTTCAGCAGGGTAAAGGTGAAACCACCAGTCAGTGTGTGTTCTGTAATTGTGTGCAGTTCCAATGTATTCAGCAGGATGGGGAATATAATTAATTTGGGTTAAGCGGGTGTTTACTGAATGCACAGTTGCAGTGTTAGATATTGTGGGAGTAATAATTGGAAAGTCAGGCAAAAAGTTTGGCCCGTATCATCCAGAGATCGCGGTTTGTGAAAGCGGAGGCAAGTCCAACTTTTTCAGTGCCAAATGGGCTCCTGGGCTCCAGCTATGTGTCATGTTGTGCGTGCGTGCTTTGTGTTGCAGTCTATTTACAGAACAGCGTACTGTAGGGGCACAAGTGAGAACAGGAAATGCTGGGATCTCCAAATGTGTTGAACTGGAAAGGAGCGGTCGGACAAATTAATTGGATGGAAAAATTGACGGAGGAAACAGCAGAACCGCAGTGGGAATATTGAATCTCAGAATTTTCAGCACAGCAACAGCTCATTCGACAACAACAGCAACTTGTATTTGTATAGCGCCTTTAACGTAGTAAAACGTCCCAAGGCGCTGCACAGGAATATTTTAAGTCGAAAAAATTTGACACCGAACCACATAAGGAGAAATTAGGGCCGGTGACCAAAAGCTTGGTCAAAGAGGTAGGTTTTAAGGAGCGTCTGAAAGGAGGAGAGAGAGGTAGAGAGGCGGAGCGGTTTAGGCAGGGAATTCCAGAGCTTAGGGCCTCAGCAACAGAAGGCACGGCCACCAATGGTTGATCAATTATAATCAGGGAGGCTCAAGAGGGCAGAATTAGAGGAGCGCAGATATCTCGGGGGGCGGGGGGGGGGGGTTGTGGGGCTAGAGGAGATTACAGAGATAGGGAGGGGCGAGGCCATGGAGAGATTTGAAAACGAGCATGAGAATTTTGAAATCGAGGCTCTGCTTAAGCGGGAGCCAATGTAGGTCAGGGACGATGGGTGAATGGGACTTGGTGCGAGTTAGGACACGGGCAGCAGAGTTTTGGATGACCTCCAGTTTACCTAGATTCAAGCCAAATGGTCCATATTGGTGTTTATGCTCCACACGAGCCTCTTCCCACCCCTCTTAATCTAACCGATCAACATATCCTATTCCTTTCGCCCTCATGTACATATCTAGTTTCCTCTTAAATACATCGATACTATTCGCCTCGACCACCCCCTGTGGTAGCGAGTTCCACATTCTCACCACTCTCTGAGTAAAGAAGTTTCTCCTGAATTCCCCATTGGATTTATTAGTGACGATCTTATATTGATGACTGACGTTCCCTCTAAGCTGCGCTGCTGCACAACCGGGACTGGCTTTTTCAATGTTAAACTTGGCGCGAACTTGTGAATGGGCCACGCACCCAAAAAATATATAACGGGGAGCACGGCTTATGACCCACAGATTTGGTCTGCCCCCAGAAGTGGGAACATCTTCTCTACGCTACCCTTCATTTTAAAGACCTCTATGAGGTCGCCCCTCAGCCTTCTCTTGTCCAGAGAAACAGTTGAGATGGATAGGGTACAGACTTAAAAACAAATTCAGCCTAAGCAGGAAAGAAAGACTTGCATTTCTATAGCGCCTTTCACGACCACCGGATGTCTCAAAGCGCTTTACAGCCAATGAAGTACTTTTGGAATGTAGTCACTGTTGTAATGTAGGAAACACAGCAGCCAATTTGCGCACAGCAAGGTCCCACAAACAGCAATGTGATAATGACCAGATAATCTGTTTTTGTTATGTTGAGGGATAAATATTGGCCCAGGACACCGGGGATAACTCCTCTGCTCTTCTTCGAAATAGTGGCCGTGGGATCTTTTACGTCCACCTGAGAGAGCAGATGGGGCCTCAGTTTAACCTCTTATCCGAAAGACGGCACCTCAGACAGTGCAGCACTCCCTCAGCACTGCGCTGAAGTGTCAGCCTGGATTCTCGTACTCCAGTCTCCGAAGTGGGACTTGACCCACAACCTTCCGACTCGGAGTGCTACCTCCCTGAGCCGCGGCTGGGGGGAGAGGCACCGCAGGGTAATTTGAGAGGAGGGGTGCAGGGAAAGGTTAGACTGGGCGAAATAAGCGCCGAGAGTTTCAGGGGGTGAAATTAGACAGGGGAGCGACGGGAATGTGAAGCAGGCGGTATCTCATCGGTCGCCCCGTACTCACGTCCACTGACTTCAATTGCACTGAATATTTGGCCGTGTGTCGTATAACATGGGGGCAAATCCGATTCCGCCTGCTTTGCGACGCCGTCCGAGTCCAATTTCACCCCCACCCCCCAAAGTCTATTAAAGCTCAATTTTGGGGAGTGTCCAACATTGCAATACTCAACATCAATATTTAAGGAAGAACAGAAAATGCAGCGAGCTCTCAGCTTCTGTTTCCCTCTCTCCGCAAATGCTGCCTGACTTGCACGAGTGTTCCCAGCCTTCCAGCCCCCGCAGTACTTTGGCTTTTGTGCTGTCGGATGCTCAAGTGTGAACTGATTTTTCCGGGTGTTCTGCAACCTGCGATTTCTCCTTCATTGCTGGCACCGCACGGTGCCAGAGGAGCTCAGCTCCAGTTCCACTCGAACATGGGGTGGCAGTGGTCCAGCAGGGGTGGGGCCTGTCCCGTCCTGTACAGGCCTCCAGGTTTGATGCGAAGGGTCCTGCTGTGACCGATCTCCAGGGTAAGCAGCGCACATCTGCCTCGGCCCCCGGTCCAGACGCCGGCAACCCGCGATCGGCCAGAACATCTGCCGCCGCTCCTGCGAGAAGTGCAAGGGCGTACGACGTCAGGTTTAAGAGCGATGATTCACTCGGGCACTTTGGGACACCGTCAGTAAAAGAAAGGAAGAGCTTGGCATTTATATAGCGCCTTTCACAACCTCAGGACATCCCAAAGCACTTTACAGCCAATGAAGTCATTTTTTTGAAGTGCAGTCACTTGTAATGTAGGAAATGCAGCAGCCAATTTGCGCACAGCAAGCTCCCACAAATAGCAATGTGATAAAGAGCAGATCATTTTTTTTTTATTGATATTGGTTAAGGGATAAATATTGGCCCCAGGACACTGGGGAGAACTCCCCTGCTCTTCTTCGAAGTAGTGGCCGTGGGATCTTTTACGTCCACCTGAGAGAGCAGACGGGGCCTCGGTTTAACGTCTCATCCGAAAGACGGCACCTCCGACCGTGCAGCACTCCCTCTGCACTGCATTGGGAGTGTCGGCCTGGATTATGGGCTCTGGAGGCAATTAACCAGGTTGGTCCCAACGAAGGGTTCGAATGCAAGGCGGATGTGAAGGAAGACTTGAAGTGGTGTGACACCTCACCAAATCCTCATGATGTCCCAGCCTTGACAAGGAACCAATCATGTTTTCTCAAGTGCAGTGACTGTCGTTACCAAGGCAAACACAGCAGCCAGTTTGCTGACAGTGAGGTCCCACAAACCACAGTTGAGCGGCTGGCTGCTCAGTCTTCCTCGCTGACGCTGGTCGATGTTGACCCAGGATGGGACTTCCCAAAGCACCTTACAGCCAAGGAAGTAATTTTTTTTGAAGTGCAGTCACTTGTAACACAGGAATTCCCGGTGGGAGAGCTCTGACAATAGACATCACTAATAACAGATTATCGGGGTGCTGTTTGAGGGAGCTTGCTGTGCACAAAATGGCTGCCTACTTTACAACAGTGACTCCACTTCAAAAGTACTTCCTTGGCAGTAAAGCGCTTTGGGACATCCTGAGGTCGTGAAAGGCGCGATATAAATGCAAGTCTTTCTATCTCCGTATAGTGGCACGGAGCCTTGTACATTCACCTGAGGGCAGACGGGGCCTCGGTTTAACGGCTCATCTGAAATCTGCCATCAGAGAATCAGAGAAATTTACGGCACAGAAGGAGGCCATTCGGCCCATCTTGTCCATGCTGGCCGACAAAGAGCTATCCACCCTAATCCTACTTTCCAGCACTTGGTCCGTAGCCTTGTAGGTTGTTGCACTTCAAGTGAATATCCAAGTACTTTTTAAATGTGATGAGGGTTTCTGCCTCTACCACCCTTTCAGGCAGTGAGTTCCAGACCCCCACCACTCACTGGATGAAAAATGTTCTCCTCAAATCCCCTCTAAACCTCCTACCAATTACTTTAAATCTGTGCCCTCTGGTTATTGACCTCACTGCTAGCGGAAATAGGTCCTTCCTATTCACTCTACCTAGGCCCCTCATAATTTTGTACACCTCAATCAAGTCTCCCCTCAGCCTCCTCTGTTCCAAAGAAAACAACCCCAGCCCATCCAATCTTTCCTCATAGCTAAAATACCCCAGCCCAGGCAACATCCTCGTAAATCTCCTCTGCACCCTCTCTAGTGCAATCACATCCTTCTTGTAATGTGACCAGAACTGTGGCCCTAACTAGTGTTTTATACGGTTCAAGCATAACCTCCCTGCTCTTGTATTCTATGCCTCGGCAGTGCAGCACTTCATACCGAACTGCGGTGGCAACTTAGACTAGGTGCTGAAGTTTATAGTGGGACTTGAACCTGCAAGACCGCTGCCAACTGAGCCAAGCCAAAACTTCAGTACAGTTAAAAATCGTAATAATTAGTAGGATTCATTTCCGTCGTGTGCCATTTTTAACGCGCCTGTCAATGTGTTCACATAAATTCTCACCTGTGCTGTCGCTTTTATATTTAAAGCCTGCAGATGAGTGACTGGCTTAAAACAGCACGGAGGGGGATATATTTTTGAGAGCGGTTTAGTGGGTGCCATTAAAGGAGTGGCACGTGCAACGCAGCACACAGCCCCACTGCACTGTTGGGAAGGGCAGAAAGTTTTTAACCCAAAGGATAATGAACGCGGGACAAGTTACCCGGGACGCCCTTTGACGCAGGGCAGAGGCTGATGGGATTGTGGGATGTGGCGAGGTGTGTAGGGTAGGGTTTCAATCTTAACGTAAAGGGATGGGCTCGCTGACCTAAATGACCTTTTCCTGCTGCTAAAAACCGTACGTCCAATTTCCGATCACATATGGACTGCTCGCTCTTGACGGTCCTGTATGCTGAGGGAAAAGTTCGCCTCCTTCCGGTCAGGTTCTGCATGCCGTCTCCTATACACAGTGAGTGAAGTACTTCATTGGCTGTAAAGTGGTTCACTTCCCGTCTGTTGTGGGTCTCGCGTGCTTCACTGGCACCAGGGCCACTGAACTTGGACAATTCTTAAAGTGTCTCTTTTTTTCTTTTTAAATTGTCTTCTGACTTTTACAGAGGCACACAGTTCCATGGGTGTTGGTAGCACCCTGCCCAAGGAGCCATTCTGCATGTGTCAACCTAGACAGTGTGTGCTTACTCACTTTTCCACAGCCCAGCTCTATCCAGTCCCATCTGATGCCCATGCAGACGCACTTTCCAGCAGCGACCCTGGCCAATTTCCTTCCACCCGCAGAGGCGCTGAGAGCAATTGTTGGCCCTTATCGCTAGGCCCCAACCGAGATAAACTCGTGCAGGTCTGTGTGGCGCAGTACCACGCTGGGCAGTACAGTGAACCACTGAGCTGTTACGGGGAGCTTTGTCACTGGGATTTTCTGTTCAGAGCCCCACACACAGCAAGAAATACTTGCATTTCTATAGCGCCTTTCACAACCACCGGAGGTCTCCAAGCGCTTTACAGCCAATGAAGTACTTTTTGAAGTGTAGTCACTGTTGTACGCGCTTCGCAAGCTCCCACAAACAGCAATGTGATAATGATCAGCTAATCTGATTTTAGTGATATTGGTTGAGGTTGGATGAAAGAGAGGAACTGAAAGTAATCAGTATTTGTAGGAACATGGTGTTAGGAAAATTGATGGGACTGAAGGCCGATAAATCCCCAGGGCCTGATGGTCTACATCCCAGGGTACTTAAGGAAGTGGCCCTAGAGATAGTAGATGCATTACTGGTCATCTTCCAGAACTCGATAGACTCTGGAATGGTACCCATGGATTGGAGGGTAGCTAATGTTACCCCACTATTCAAAAAAGGTGGTAGAGAAAAAGCGGGGAATTATAGACTGGTAAGCCTGACATCGGTAGTGGGGAAAATGCTAGAGTCCATTATAAAAGATGTAATAGCAGAGCACTTGGAAAGCAGTGACAGGATCGGACAAAGTCAACATGGATTTACAAAAGGTAAATCATGCTTGACTAATCTACTGGAATTTTTTGAGGATGTAACTGGTAAAATAGATAAGGGAGAACCAGTGGATGTGGTGTATTTGGACTTTCAGAAGGCTTTCGATAAGGTCCCGCATAAGAGATTAGCGTGCAAAATTAAGGCACATGGGATTGGGGGCAAGGTATTGACTTGGATAGAGAACTGGTTGGCGGACAGAAAGCAAAGAGTTGGAATAAACGGGACGTTTTCCGAGTGGCAGGCAGTGACTAGTGGGGTACCGCAAGGATCGGTCCTAGGACCCCAGCTGTTCACAATATATATTAATGATCTGGACGAGGGAATTGGATGTAATATCTCCAAATTTGCAGACGACACAAAGCTGGGTGGGAGGGTAAGCTGCGAGGAGGATGTCGGGGAAACTCCAGTACGATTTGGACAGGTTGGGTGATTGGGCAGAAACATGGCAAATGCACTATAATGTGGATAAATGTGAGGTTATCCACTTTGGTGGCAAAAACAGGAAGGCAGATTATTATTTGAATGGCAATAGATTGGGAGAAGGGGAAGTGCAAAGAGACCTGGGTGTCCTTGTGCACCAGTCGCTGAAGGTAAGCATGCAGGTGCAGCAGGCGGTTAAGAAGGCAAATGGTATGTTGGCCTTCGTAGCAAGAGGGTTCGAGTACAAGAACAATGATGTCTTGCTACAGTTGTACTGGGCCTTGGTGAGACCACATCTTGAGTATTGTGTGCAGTTTTGGTCACCTTACCTGAGGAAGGACGTTCTTGCCATGGAAGGAGTGCAGCGAAGATTCACCAGGCTGATATCTGGGATGACAGGAATGACGTATGAGGAGAGATTGTGTCGATTGGGCTTATACTCACTGGAGTTTAGAAGATTGAGAGGGGATCTCATCGAAACCTATAAAATTCTGTCAGGTCTGGACAGACTAGATGCAGGAAGGATGTTTCTGATGGCTGGGGAGTTCAGAACCAGGGGTCATAGTCTAAGGATAAGGGGTAAGCCATTTAGGACTGAAATGAGGAGGAATTTCTTCACCCAGAGAGTGGTGAACCTGTGGAATTCTCTGCCACAGAAGGCAGGAGAGGCCAGTTCATTAAATATATTCAAGAAAGAGTTGGATATATTTCTTGAGGCTAAAGGGATCAAGGGATATACCAGAAACGCTGTTTACGGAGGTCACGGTCCATCATCAAAGACCCTGCCCACCTCAGCCACAGTCTGTTCGCCCTCCTGCCATCTGGGAGACGCTACAGATGCATTTGCACCCGTACGACCAGATTTAGGAACAGCTTCTTTCCCAGGGCTGTCATCCTACTGAACTCCACAAATAAACTCTCAAGCCTGCACATCTGCCAATGCACTTTATTATGGTTATGTTTATGTTAATGTATGACAAGCCAAATGTATGTTGAATGTTTAAATGTCTTAATCTAAATGTACACTCTCGGGAGCCGCAAGCCTACATTTCGTTGTACTGCACTTGTGCACTAACAATGACAATAAAAGTTGATTTGATTTGATATGGGGAGAGAGCAGGGACAGGGTACTGAATTTGGATGATCAGCCATGATCTCATTGAATGGTGGAGCAGGCTCGAGGGGCCGAATGGCCTACTCCTGCTCCTATCTTCTATGTTTCTATAAATATTGGCCAGGACACCGGGGAGAACTCCCCTGCTCTTCTTCGAAATAGTGCTGTGGGATCTTGTACGTCGTCCTGAGAGAGCAGACGGGGCCCTCAGTTTAATGTCTCATCCGAAAGACGGCACCTTCGACAGTGCAGCACTCCCTCAGCACTGCACTGGGAGTGCCAGCCTGGATTATGTGCTCAGGTCCCAGGAGTGGGGCTTGAACCCACGACCTTCTGACTCGGAGGTGAGCGTGCTGCCCACTGAGCCACGGCTGACACTTCACAAATGAGGTTTGGCAAAGTGTGTACTTGTTTCCTCAGAATAACGGTTCCTTTATTTGTCTTTTAAACAGATGATCAAAACACGAAGCACCAAAGTTAGCGATTTAGCGGCGTACGTGCGGTAAGTGAGGCCGGCTGGGTTTGCTGCGTACTTGTGTCGGAGGAGGGCAGTGCTGCATGTCGGACTGTTGTGGTCCGCTCCCCCGTGCGGTCCACTAGGGCTGGCAGGTAGTCGCGAAGGAACGCGTGGAGAAAGGTCATGGAACTTTCAACATAACGGCGTCACTATATGGCTGCCACCTACCCACCGGCGTTCGCATGGTCACTGTTGAGCATTACTTAGCAAGCATGGCTTTACTTAAACTATAGCAGCTCCGACAAGGTAGCACTCCCTCAATGCTGCACTGGTCAGCCGAGAAGGCCGGCCGTTACATGCCCATCCAACATAGTTGAGAGTTTCTCCGAAAGGCTCAAGTTTGAGACCCAGAGTTCACTCCCAAAGGTTCCATCCAATCCTTGACCAGCCCTTACCGGGATTGCCCTACCATATCTGCCGGAGGTTCTTCTCCTGTATTGAGTACAAAAGTAGAGAAGTTATGCTGAACCTTTATAAAGCGCTGGTTAGGTCACAACTGGAGTACAGGAATCCCGCCCCAACCACAGTTTTGCCATACGCCGATTTCACGTATACACGGTTTCCACTCTGCGACAATTTATGCCAACCGTGGCAGTGAAATTCGTGTATCCAGTTTTCAGTTTAGGAATAAGGTAAATAACATGATTTTTATGCTTTTTATATTCTTTTTTATTGTGTTTATACACATTTATACTGAATTTGCCAACCGCAGTTTTACTAACTGATGCGCTATCAACAATACCAAAGACTACGAGTTGAACTTATACGAAGTAGGCTTTTATTGACTAAGAACTAGAGCATGCCTCTGCTAGTGAATCCATCCTAAGAGCTCCCGGGGGAAGGGTGGTGAGTCACCTTTATACCCAGGCTTAGGGGTGGAGCCAGGGGCGGAGACATGCCCGGACCTGTACAGGGTTAACAGTGGTTTACCACACAGGCATGTACAGGTTAACAGTGGTTTACCACATTCACCCCTCGTTTAAAAAAGAGTCCGGCGGGGTGAAGTGTTTCAAAAGTTCGTATACGAAAGTCTCTCCGGGGGTCTTGTCTGCCGTAATGATCTTCGTGGTGCCGGTTGCGGCGGTTCTTTGCCCGCAGCCGCTTCTCGCGTGGGACGGAGCACTGGCGTGTCGTCCTCTCGGGGTAGGGATGGCACCGGCATGTCGTCAGTTCGTGGTAGACACCCCGGTGGTGCGTCGTGGGTAGTGGTGGTGGGTGGAGGTAGTGGATGGTGATCGATGGTGTTTCGGGTGGTACCTGAGGGTGCGAGGTCTCGAATTGAGACTGTGTCCTCCCGCCCATCAGGATACGCCACGTAGGCGTACTGTGGGTTGGCGTGGAGGAGGTGAACCTTTTCGACCAGGGGGTCCGTCTTATGGCTCCTCACGTGTTTCCTGAGCAGGACGGGTCCCGGAGACGTCAGCCATGGCAGTAGTGATGTCCCCGAGGTGGATATCCTGGGGAAGATGAACATCTTCTCGTGAGGGGTGGCGTTTGTGGCAGTACAGAGCAGTGATCGTATGGAGTGGAGCGCATCGGGGAGGACATCTTGCCAGCGGGAGATTGGGAGGCCCTTGGATTTTAGGGCGAGCATGGCGGTCTTCCACACCGTTGCGTTCTCCCTCTCTACCTGTCCGTTACCCCGGGGGTTGTAGCTGGTAGTCCTGCTCGTGGCTATGCCCTTCTCGAGCAGGTACTGGCGCAGCTCGTCGCTCATGAACGACGAGCCCCTGTCGCTGTGGATGTAATTGGGGAAGCCAAATATGGCGAACAGGTCGTGGAGGCACCTGATGACTGTGGCGCTGGTCATGTCCGGGCAGGGGATGGCGAAGGGGAAACGGGAGTACTCGTCAATAATATTGAGGAAGTACGTGTTGCGGTCAGAGGAGGGAAGGGGCCCCTTGAAATCGACGCTGAGACGTTCGAAGGGGCGGGTGGCTTTAATCAGGTGTGCCCTGTCTGGCCTATAAAAATGCGGTTTGCATTCGGCGCAGACCTGGCAGTTCCTGGTCATGGTCCTGACCTCCTCGATGGAGTAAGGCAGGTTGCGAGCTTTAATAAAATGGAAGAACCTGGTGACCCCCGGGTGGCAGAGATCATTGTGGAGGGTCCGTAGCCTATCGACTTGTGCGTTGGCACATGTCCCATGGGATAGGGCGTCTGGGAGCTCATTAAGTTTCCCGGGCCGGTATAAGATATCGTAGTTGTAGGTGGATAACTCGATCCTCCACCGCAATATCTTATCATTTTTGATTTTCCCCCTTTGTTGTTAAACATAAATGCTACTGACCGTTGGTCAGTGAGCAGGGTGAAACGTTTACCGGCCAGGTAATGTCTCCAGTGCCGTACAGCCTCCACTATCGCCTGGGCCTCCTTCTCGACTGAGGAGTGTCGAATTTCGGGGCCCTGGAGGGTCCGTGAAAAGAAGGCCACGGGTCTCCCCGCCTGGTTAAGGGTTGCGGCTAGGGCGAAGTCGGATGCATCGCTCTGCACTTGGAAAGGGATGGACTCATCCACTGCGTGCATTGTGGCCTTCGCAATGTCCTCTTTTATGAGGGTGAAGGCCGCACGGGCCTCTGCCGTCAGGGGGAAGGAGGTTGACTTGATGAGGGGCTGGGCTTTGTCCGCATAGTTGGGCACCCACTGGGCGTAGTAAGAGAAGAACCCTAGGCATCTCTTCAGGGCTTTTAGGCAGTGGGGGGGGGGGGGTAGTTCCAGGAGGGGGCGCATTCGGTCGGGGCCGATGACTCAGTTTTCCACCACGCAGCCAAGAATAGCGAGGCGCGCGGTGCGGAACATACATTTTTCTCTGTTGTATGTCAGATTCAGCCGTTGGGCCGTACGGAGGAATTTTTCTAGGTTGGCGTCGTGGTCCTGCCGGTCATGGCCGCAGATGGTGACGTTGTCTAGATAGGGGAAGGTGGCCTGCAGCGCGTTCTGGTCAACCATCCGGTCCATCTCCCTTTGGAAGACCGAGACCCCGTTGGTGACGCCGAAGGGGACTCTGAGGAAGTGGTAGAGGCGACCGTCAGCCTCGAAGGCCGTGTACTGGCGGTCCTCAGGCCTGATGGGGAGCTGGTGGTATGCCGACTTCAGATCAATCGTCGAGAATACCCGGTATTGTGCTATCTGGTTGACCATGTCAGATATGCGGGGAAGTGGGTATGCGTCTAATTGCGTGTATCGATTGATCGTCTGGCTGTAATCAATAACCAGGCGCTGTTTTTCGCCGGTCTTTACTACCACCACTTGGGCTCGCCATGGGCTGGTGCTGCCCTCGATAATCCCTTCCCTCAGGAGTCTTTGTACTTCTGATTTAATAAAGCTCCTATCCCCGGCACTGTACCGCCTGCTTTTAGTAGCAATTGGCTTGCAGTCTTTGGCGAGGTTAGCGAACAACGGGGGGGGGTTTGACCTTCAGGGTGGATAGGCTGCATACTTTGCGCGGCGCCGTGTTTAAATTCTGCTGGCTGCAGACTGTAAGTGGGGGCAGGGGCCCGCCATATGCCATCGTGACGCTCTCCAGATGGCACTGGAAGTCTAATCCTAGCAGTACGGGAGCGCAGAGCTGTGGCAGGACGAGGAATTTAAACTCTCTGTACTCCACGCCGTTCACTGTCAGTGTCGCTACACAGTAGCCGCCGACGTCCACCGTATGGGACTTTGAGGCCATAAAGACCTGGTGGCGTGTGCGTATAACCGATAGGGAGTAGCGTCGCACCGTGTCAGGGTGGATGAAGCTCTCCGTGCTTCCGCAGTCGAAAAGGCAATTTGTGGCATGGCCATTTACCTTTACGTTCATCATGGACCTGGCTAGTTGGTGGGGCCTAGATTGGTCCAGGGTGATGGAGGCCATCGTCGAGGTCGGTGGGTCGCTGTAGTATTCGCCCGCGCCGAGGGCCTGGTCCCGAGATGGTGTCCAAGATGGCGGCTCCCCCTCGGCTGATGGTGTCCAAAATGGCGGCCCGCACGGCTCACACGTGGTTGGTGGGGTCCAAAATGGCGGCCTGTACGGTTCACACGCGGCGCTGCTGGAATTGGGGGTCGATTTCGCCTTGCACACTCTCGCGTAGTGGCCTTTCTTGCCGCATTTGGAGCAGGTCGCGTCCTTTGCTGGGCATTGCTGTCTGGAGTGCTTGGCCTGGCCGCAGAAGTAGCATTTCTGGCCTCTGGTCATTGCAGCTGTAGTTGGGCTGCTGGCGGCTTGTGGCCTTACCGGGTCCCAAGATGGCTGCTCCCGTGGCATCCACGTGGCCATCCGGTCAGGGGGGTAGGCGTCCATGTTCTGGAGGGCCACGTCTAACGAGTTAGCGAGGGCCACCGTCTTCTGCAGGTCGAGCCCCCTCTGTTCCAGCAGCCTCTGCCGAGTATAGTTGGACCTGATGCCGGCTACGTAGGCGTCTCGGATCAGGTCTTCCGTGCATTCCTTGGCCGTCACCGCTTTGCAATTACAGTCCCGGCCGAGGACTCTCAGTGCCAGTAAATATTCAGCGCCCGATTCCCCGGGGCGCTGTTTTCGGGTAGCCAGGAGGTGTCTGGCGTAGACCTCGTTAACAGGCCTCATGTATTGTTCCTTTAGCGTCGCGATGGCGGCCGCGTAAGTAGTGGCGTCTCGGATGATCGAGTAGACTCGGTGGCTCACCCGTGAGTTCAAGACAAGCCGTTTTGCGTCATCTGTAGTGATGGTAGTGCTGGAGGCCTCCAAGAAGGCTTCGAAACAGCTCAGCCAGTGTTCAAAGTTATTGGCTGCATCTGCTGCTTGAGGATCCAGGTCTAAACGTTCCGGCTTCAAGATTTGCTCCATGTTGAAAATTAGTCAATAAAATTGATGCGCTATCAACAATACCAAAGACTACGAGATGGACTTAAATGAAGTAGGCTTTTATTGACTAAGAACTGGAGCATGCCTCTGCTAGTGAATCCATCCTAAGAGCTCCCGGGGGAAGGGTGGTGAGTCACCTTTATACCCAGGCTTAGGGGTGGAGCCAGGGGTGGAGACATGCCTGGACTTGTACAGGGTTAACAGTGGTTTACCACACAGGCATGTACAGGTTAACAGTGGTTTACCACACTAACCACAGGGGCTTTCAGGGATGAGGGATCCCTGTATTGTGTCCAGTTCTGGTCACCACACTTTAGGAAGGGTGTGAAGGCCCTTGAGAGGGTGCAGAGGAGATTCACCAGAATGGTTCCGGGGATGGGGGATCTTAGCTACCAGGACAGGTTGGAGAAGCTGGATTTGTTTTCATTAGAGCAAAGGAGGTTGAGGGGTGAATTGATAGAGGTGTACAAGATTCTGACGGGTTTGGATAGGCTAGACTGAGAAAGGCTGTTCCCACTAGTTGATGGTACAAGGACTATAGGACACAGATTTAAGGTTTTGGGCAAGAGATACAGGGGGGGATGTGAGGAAAAACTTTATGCAGCGAGTGGTGAGGACCTGGAACTCGATGCCGAAATGGTGGAAGCGGAGACACTCAGTGTTTTCAAGGGGAGACTGGATAGGCACTTGAGGGAAATAAACTTGCAGGGCTACGGGGATAGAGCGGGCGAATGGGACTGACTGGATTGCTCTACAGAGCGCAGGCACAGACTCGATGGGCCGAATGGCCTCCTTCTGTGCCGTTATGACTCTCTTCCCCTGGACAGGATGCTACCGAAAGCTTTCTGTCCGACGGGCAGTCCCCCTCTCTCCAGTGCATATTTTCTTGCCCCTCTTTCCGCATCCACCCTGACGTGGTCAGTGCCGCTGCTGTTCTTTCCCATTCTTCTGCGCAAGTTCCAAGTAGGGTGCCCCTCCGCGATCTTCCTCCCTGCCCCCTCTCTGCATCAAGTCGAGACTCGTTACAGCTCCTACGCTTGACTCTTTGTCCCACTATCTGGCAACTCTGCCACGGCCCATGCTCCACGTTCTTCCCCACCCCAAGCTTGGCATCATCTGATTTACCTCCCCTCCCTCCAACCTAGCACGTCCCTGTACCGCAGGCCTCAGGCCTTCACGTTGGCCAGAAAATGAAAGAAGTCGCCGCACAAAATGTGACAATGACCAGATCATTTTCTTTTAGTGATGGTGGTTGAGGGATAAATAGTATCCAGGAGGCTGAGGAGAATTCCCCTGATCATCTTCGCAATAGGGCCGTGGGATCATTTACATCCGCGGGAGAGGGCAGATGGGGGGCTCTCATCTGAAAGACGGCACCTCCGAAGGCACAGCGCTCCCTCAGTACTGGCACTGCGAGTGACGGCCTAGATTTAGTGCTCTGGAGTGGGAGCCTTTTGACTTGGAAGCGAGAGCGCATCCCACCGAGCCACACCTCCATTTCAGAGGCCAGGCTGGTGAGCGGCCTATCATAGAAACATAGAAAAATAGGAGCCAGGAGTAGGCCATTCGGCCCTTCGAGCCTGCTCCGCCATTCAGTATGACCATGGCTGATCCTCTATCTCAATACCATATTCCCGCTTTCTCCCCATACCCCTTGATGCCTTTTGTGTCTAGAAATCTATCTATCTCCTCCTTCAATATATTCAGTGACTTGGCCTCCACAGCCTTCTGTGGTAGAGAATTCCACAGGTTCACCAACCTCTGAGTGAAGAAATTTGTCCTCATCTCAGTCCTAAATGTCCTACCCTGTATCCTGAGACTGTGACCCCTCATTCTAGACCCCCAGCCAGGGGAAACATCCTCCCTGCATCCAGTCTGTCTAGCCCTGTCGGTATTTTATACGTTTCAATGAGATCCCCTCTCGTTCTTCTAAACTCTAGTGAATACAGGCCTAGTCGACCCAATCTCTCCTCATACGGCAGTCCTGCCATCCCAAGAATCAGTCTGGTGAACCTTCGCTGCACTCCCTCTATGGCAAGTATATCCTTTCTTAGGTAAGGAGACCAAACCGGCACACAGTACTCCAGGTGTGGTCTCACCAAGGCCCTGTATAACTGTAGTAAGACATCCTTGCTCGATCCATTCAGCGCTGCCACGTAACTGCCCCTAGGCGTGTCTAGATACCAGGTTTGATTTGGATGGTGATTCCCCCCCTCTTTTAATAAGGATTTGGATAGATTCATTGTCACTGCACCTCCAGTGGAGGTTCAACAATCTTGGCCCCATTTCACTGCTGTGGGAACAGACTGTTGGGAGATGCTCTCTGAGCTGCCCCCTGGTGGTGGAGAGAGGTGCTGCAGTGTTTCAATTTACTGCTCAGGTCCTGAACACTGCTGGGAGTGAAATCATGCTTTTCTATTGCCGTGAATTTGTAAACTAGTTATTTTAAATGGGTTAGCAGATGTGCGCAGAAGCTAGACTTGGGAACTGTTGAGGACAGGCTGCACAGACAATGCCTGTATTCCCTCGCGTATAGAAGATTGAGGGGTGATCTAATTAAGACGTTTATGACGATTAAAGGATTTGATAGGGGTGGGGGGGAGTTCAGAACAAGGGGGGCATAATCTTAAAATTAGTGCCAGGCTATTCGGGGTGATGTCACTTCTTCACACAAAGGACAGTGAAAATCTGGAACACTCTCCGCCCCCCCCCCCCCCCCCCCAAAAAGCTGTCGAGGCTGGGGGGGGTCCATGAAAAATTTCAAAGCTGGTGAGTGATAGATTTTTGTTCAGTGAGGGTCTTAAAGTTTACGAACCAAGGTTGTTAAGGGGAACTGAAATGCAGGTCAGCCGCGATCGAATTGCGCTGCGGGACAGGCTCGAGGGGCTGAATGGCCGCCTCCTGTTCCTACGACTTGAGTCTGGAAAGCGGGTCCCGGGCCTTGGAGCCGTTTACTCTAACGGTGAAGTGACAGTGATATTTCTCTTCTTCATCCCACCCCCCCTCTCATTTTAGGTCAGTTCACCCGTACGAAGTGGCGGAAGTTATCAGCCTGCCAATCGACCAGGGAAACCCACCTTACATGAAATGGCTGAGCGAGGTGGTGCCAGAATAAACACCCGAGCATTCGACCTGGGGAGGGGAGAGGAGGAGCATTGCCAGCGCAGTGGTGGCGACTGGCGACAGACTGTCCTTGAGCTTTTTTTTGCCCTCACCGTGCCAGGTGCTTTTTATTTTTATTTTTATTTTTTAAGTCTCCCCGTCCCCGGTTTTCCTCCCGCACCTGACAACGCGGCTTGACTCCTGCTTCCTGTTGACGGCGCGCGACGGGATTTGAAAGGCTTCCACGTGTCTTACTGTTTTCTCGCTTGCAAGCGAGAAATCTGTTGCGCCCATAGAGGAGCGCTCGGCCTGGTCACTCGTGCCACGTGGGCTGTTGCTGCACCTTTCGCCTCGCGAGCATGTCACTGAAGGGCTTTGAGGCGACTGGACAGTGCCATGCGCACGGGGCCTCGCGAACACGGTGACCTTTTTAGCGGCGGTCCCTCTGCTCCTTTCTAATTAAAAATTCGCTCTGATCTTTTCGAGATTCCGTTTGTCATTTTTCTTCTATATTTTTTTGCCCCGTCACTCGCAACGCTGTCCCACTGACCGTTCTGATACGTCGCACGCACTGTTCAACAACCCCGCAGAGGTGCAGGCTCACCGGAATTTCTTCGCCAGCCCGTGACTGATGTACAACACAAGAATGAACATACGAGCACGAGGGCCAGTTGGCCCAGCAAGCCTGCCCCACACTCATCATGGTTGGAGCATCATAACTAGACATAACATAAGAATTAGGAGCAGGAGTCGGCCACACGGCCTCTCGAGCCTGCTCCGCCATTCAATAAGATCATGGCTGATCATTGACCTCAACTCCACCTTCCCGCCCGATCCCCATATCCCTTGATTCCCCTAGAGTCCAAAAATCTATCAATCTCAGCCTTGAATATACTCAAAGACTCAGCATTCACAGCCCACTGGGGCAGAGAATTCCAAAGATTCACAACCCTCTGAGTGAAGAAATTCCTCCTCATCTCAGTCTTAAATGGCCAACCCCTTATCCTGAGACTATGCCCCCTAGTTCTAGACTCTCCAGCCAGGGGAAACAACCCCTCAGCATCTACCCTGTCAATCCCCTTCAGAGTCTTGTATGTTTCAATGAGATCACCTCTCATTCTTCTAAACTCCAGAGTGTAGAGGCCCAGTCTACACAATCTCTCATCATAGGACAGCCCTCTCATCCCAGACCGCACCTTGAGTATTGTGTGCAGTTTTGG
This sequence comes from Somniosus microcephalus, assembly GCF_052327205.1. Taxonomy (NCBI): domain Eukaryota; kingdom Metazoa; phylum Chordata; class Chondrichthyes; order Squaliformes; family Somniosidae; genus Somniosus; species Somniosus microcephalus. The sequence continues at coordinate 119,961,298 of NW_028225179.1, forward strand.
TCGCCTTACCTGAGGAAGGACGTTCTTGCCATGGAAGGAGTGCAGCGAAGATTCACCAGGCTGATACCTGGGATGGCAGGAATGACGTATGAGGAGAGATTGTGTTGATTGGGCTTATACTCACTGGAGTTTAGAAGATTGAGAGGGGATCTCATCGAAACCTATAAAATTCTGTCAGGCCTGGACAGACTAGATGCAGGAAGGATGTTCCCGATGGCCGGGGAGTCCAGAACCAGGGGTCATAGTCTAAGGATAAGGGGTAAGCCATTTAGGACTGAAATGAGGAGGAATTTCTTCACCCAGAGAGTGGTGACCCTGTGGAATTCTCTGCCACAGAGGGCGGTGGAGGCCAGTTCATTAAATATATTCAAGAAAGAGTTGGATATATTTCTTAAGGCTAAAGGGATATGGGGAGAAGGCAGGGACAGGGTACTGAATTTGGATGATCAGCCATGATCTCATTGAATGGCGGAGCAGGCTCGAAGGGCCGAATGGCCTGCTCCTATCTTCTATGTTTCTATGTAATGAACCTTTGTTGCACCGCCTCCAAGGTAAGTATATCCTTCCTTAGATAAGTAGACCAAAATGGTGCAAAGTACTCCAGGTGTGGTCTCATCAAGGCCCTGTACAATTGTAGCAAGACTTCCTTACTCTTACACTCCAACCCCTTTGCAATAATGGCCAACATGCCATTTGCCATCCTTACTGCTTGCTGTGTTTCTTGCACGAGGACACCCAAATATCTCTGAACACCAACATTTGAAAGTTTCTCACCATTTAAAATATATTCTGTTTTTCTATTCTTCCTACCAAAGTGAATAACCTCACATTTCCCTACATTATACTCCATCTGCCAACTTACTGCCCACTCACTAGTCTCTCTGTATCCCTTTGCAGACTCTGTGTTCTCTTCACACTTCTTACCAGCTCTCTTCCCCCCCCCCCCTTGCCACATAGCCAAGTAATCTCCCGGACAAGGAAAGAAAAGCAGGACTAATAAGGGGGACAAAATTTGGAATGTTCCCCTCTAACCCCTTTCAGGTGGAATCCACGTTCCACCGCAATTTGAACTCGGATCGCTGGATTTAAAGTCCAGAGTGCTGACCATTACGCCATGAAACCGAGACGAAGGGAGCTCCACTGCAGAAATGTCACTTCAACCGCGAGAAGATACAAAGATTTAAATATAAGGGGGTAGAGTTTCCCGCCTTGGGCGCGATCGGCGATTCCGGCGCAAATTTTGCACCCAAAATTCCGTTAGTTCCCAACCCCCTTCAAGTTTCCGCTCAAACTCATTTGTATATCGCCGAACGCAAAATTCGCCATGAACCAGCGCAAACGGGCAGTGTTTTAGATGGTCATTTAAAAACAAAATTTGCATTAAAAAATATTCCTTGATATATTTAAGTGGTATCCGAGTAAAGTTTGATGACCACAGCTGAAAATGGGTTTATTACAAAAAATAAGCATTTTTAGTCACCGTGTCAGTCCCACCGCCTGTGAGTAACCTGATTTTCAAATACTGAAAATGACTTTACAAAACTATATCGAACCATTTGCTAGTTATATTGGGATATAGAGTCATAATGGCACAGAAGGAGGCCATTCGGCCCATCGAGTCCGTGCCGGCTCTCTAGAGCAATCCAGTCAGTCCCATTCCCCCGCTCTATCCCCATAGCCCTGCAAGTTTATTTCCCTCAAGTGTCTATCCAGTCTCCCCTTGAAAGCATTGAGTGACTCCGCTTCCACCACTTCCATCGGCAGCAAGTTCCAGGTCCTCACCACTCGCTGCGTAAAAAAGGTTTTTCCTCACATCCCCCCTGTATCACTTGCCCAAAACCTTAAATCTGTGTCCCCTGGTCCTTGTACCATCAACTAGTGGGAACAGTCTTTCCCCATCTAGCCTATCCAAACCCGTCATAATCTTGTACACCTCTGTCAAATCACCCCTCAACCTCCTTTGCTCTAATGAAAACAAATCCAGCTTCTCCAATCTGCCCTTGTAGCTAAGATCCCCCATCCCCGGAACCATTCTGGTAAATCTCCTCTGAACCCTCTCAAGGGCCTTCACATCCTTCTGCAAGTGTGGTGACCAGAACTGGACGCAATACTCCAGTTGTGGCCTAACCAGCCATATACAGTAGTTGCCCGGGTACAGTAGTGAGTTTCTAGGTAAATTATCTTCAAAAGCTTTTAAAACGTGCCTGTGCGCCTAAAAGATCCAGCCTAATTTGAAGAGCCTGCTCGAAGGCCTGCAAACAGGCGCAGTTAGCGGAAACTCTCCACGATGATTAATTTGAACTGGGGGGCGGGGCTGGCCTCAAGCGTGATTTAAAAATAACCGGGGCAAAAAGATCGCAGAAACTCGATTTGCGCCGGACGTAATTTGCAATTAAAATTCTGCAATCTTTTGTGCTGGTTCGGCCAATTTTGAGCGCATTGCGCTGAGAGAAAAAAAAAGCGCAACCGAGCAGAAGCTCCGGGCCTTACTGACTGAAGCGGATAATCCGTGACATTCTCAGTTTGAAAATCCCCCTTCCTGAAACGGTGGAAACTTTCAGTGCGACATTAACCGCAGCTGTCACTGGGGAAAGAGCCCTTGAGCTCCATTTTGTACGATACGTGTGTCATTCATCACTACAGCTGGGAGAGTTACCTGGGTGGAAAGCAGGGGTAACAAAGACGAAGCTTAGCTGGTGTTAATACTGAAACCTTGGCATTGATTTCTGCTTCACAGTGACAGAACATTGCGGTGAAACTCTGACGTCCTGCCTCATTCAGAACCGGCATCCCTTGCACCCCCCCAATATCATCCCACCATCATTTGGTTCTTTTAATTCCTATTCTTTTACTTTCTGAGAAACTACTGACGGGGAAGCTACTCTTGATTTACAACGTGCATTTAACAAAGGCAAAAAACTGCCGTGACATTACTGTGTGAAAACCCTTTATGCATATAAATTTATTGGGAGTCAGCTGTGGCTCAGTGGGTAGCACACTCGCCTCCGAGTCAGAAGGTTGTGGGTTCAAGTCCCACTTCAGCACACAAAGCTAGGCTGACACTCCCAGTGCTGTACTGAGGGAGTGCTGCACTGTTGGAGGTGCCGTCTTTCGGATGAGTCGTTAAACTGAGGCCCCGCCTGCTCTCTCAGGGAGACGTAAGAGATCCCATGGGCGCTATTTTGAGGAACAGCAGGGGAGTTTTCCCAGGTGCCCTGGCCAATATTTCTCCCTCAATCCACCATCAACAAAACAAATGATCTGGTCATTGTCACATTGCTGTTTGTGGGAGCTTGCTGTGCGCAAATTGGCTGCCGCGTTTCCCACATTACAACAGTGACTCCATTTCAAATGTACTTCATTGACTGTAAAGCACTTTGAGACGTCCAGTGGTCGTGAAAGGTGCTATAGAAATGAAAGTCTTAAATACATATAGACGCACAGAATCAAACGCTAAGATGAACATTTGATTCTTGTTTCACGTTCAGGGTGGCAGTTTAATCAGGAGCAGGACGTGTGACGCAAACCGTGGCATCATATAATCTTACATTGATCTCATTTATTGTTTATGAATCACGAAAGCATTTTGATTTCAAATAATTTGAAAGCGAGGAACCAGTTCGAAATCAACTGCAATTGAGAGACACTTACACAATCTGGTAACATTGCTTTATTAAATTTAAAATTTGTCCCCAAAAAAAGGATGCTTCTACACCCTTGCGTCTCTGAACTTCTAAAAGCGTTTAAGATTATCCCAAGTCTGCGTTTAGGTCCCTTTATGAATAGAGAATAAAAATCCTTTGTGAACAGCAAAGTTCGTCTACTTTCTTCTTTGGTATGTTTCTCAGCTCTTTGTGCTTCTACCTTGAACCTCAAACATTTTAAAACACAGAGAAGAGACCGTCGGGGGTTTTATGGCAGGATTTATTCATGCAGCAGTAGGAAATTCTTTGCCGATTCTATTTTAATGGAGAACTTACCCACTGGTTTTCAGTAGCCTAACGCATCCATTAAAGTAGACGACACCTGGGTGGGGACGTGAATCTGGGGGCATCGCGTCGGTCGCCTGCTACACGCGCTGCCCAATATTCAGTCCCGTCGACTTCAATAGCACTGAAGATCGGGCGTGCGGTGTAACAGGCGGAAGAGCAGGCGGCACAAGCTCTTCCGCCTGTTTTGTGTCTCCGTCCAAGTGCAATTTCACCCCCTAGGTTTTGCTACTCACCAATTAAACATTCATATATTAACATCCTCGACAATCATTTATAACCTATGGTGATGAGAATTCCTTTCACCACAATGTGAAGCTGACATGAATAGGGATGGGCAATAAATGCTGGCCTTGCCACCAATTACCACATCCCATGAATGAATAATTTAAAAAAAAGGGAAGATTTCCTGTTTGGCATTTCTTGCAACATGGTACAAACACCTTTCACAACGTCCCCAAGCACCTTGCAGCCAATGAAGTGCTTTTGAAGCATAGTCACTTGTAATGTAGGAAGCACGGCAGCCAATTTGCACACAGCAAGGTCCCACAAACAGCAATGTGATAATGACCAGATAACCTGTTTTTAGTGATGTTGATTGAGGGACCAATATTAGCCCCAGGACACCAGGGATAACTCCCCTGCTCCTCTTCGAAATAGTGTCATGGGATCTTTTACGAGAGCAGATAGGGTCTCGGTTTAACGTCTCATCCGAAAGACGGCACCTCCGACAGTGCAGCGCTCCCTCGGTACTGCACAGGGAGTGTCAGCTTAGATTTTTGTGCTCAAGTCTCATGTAGTGGGACTTGAACCCATGACCTTCTGACTCAGAGGCAAGAGTGCTGCCCACTGAGCCACGGCTGACACGTGGTAAGCCCATTCTTAACGGAGGAAGAACTGATCTGGCGACACGTTTAGCGGAATTGGAAAGATTCTGGAACGGGACCTGCTTCTGATGCTGATAGACTCGGAGTGCAATGTGTGTTTGCAATTTTTCTCTTTTTAAAAAAAAAAATTGGAACAAGAGCCTTTCTTGGTGCCCCATTCTCGGGTTTGCTACACAAAGTGACCAGCAGAATTCTTGGGGTAATATTTGTACTGGGCGGCAGTGTGAAACAGGCGGTATCGTTCCGACCGCCTGCTATGTAGCCCGCCCCATACTCAGTTCCATTGACTTCAAATGCACTAAATATCGAGTGGGGCGCGAAACAGGTAGTCGATGCCATGCTGCCCGAGGTGAATTTCTCTCATCCCAGGGTAATGCCTTGAACTGCGTATCGAATATGTCCCACTACAATTTGTGTTGAGTCAAATTTCAAGTTGGTGATTTTGATCTAAAGCTCATTTCAGATGGTATATGACGTTTAAAAAGAACTCCCGTTACATATGAAGCTAAACATCTATTTTCATAGAATCATAGAAATTTACAGCACAGAAGGAGACCATTCGGCCCATCTTGTCCGTGCCGGCCGACAAAGAGCTCTCCAGCCTAATCCCACTTTCCAGCACTTGGTCCGTAGCCTTGTAGGTTATGGCACGTCAAGTGCATATCCAAGTATTTTTTTTATGTGTGCTGAGGGTCTCTGCCTCTACCATGCTTTCAGGCAGTGAGTTCCAGACCCCCACCACCCACTGGGTGAAAAAATTTCTCCTCTAAATTACTTTAAATCTCCGACCAATTACTTTAAATCAATGGCCCCTGGTTATTAATGCTTCTGCTAAGGGAAATGGGTCCTTCCTATCCACTCTATCTAGGCCCCCCATAATTTTATACACCTCAATTAGGCCTCCTCTCGGCCTCCTCTGTTCCAAAGAAAACAACCCCAGCCAATCCAATCTTTCCTCACAGCTAAAATTCCCCAGTCCAGGTAACATCCTCGTGCATCTCCTCTGCAACCCCTCCCATGCAATCACATCCTTCCTGTAATGTGGTGACCAGAACTGTATGCAGTACTTTAGCTGAGGCCTAACTATTGTTTTATACAGTTCAAGCATAACCTCCCTGCTCTTATATTCTATACCGCGGCTAATAAAGGCAAGCATTCTGTAGGCCTTCTTAACCACCTTATCTACCTGTCCTGCTATCTTCAGGGATCTGTGGACATGCACTCCAAGGTCCCTCTGATCCCCTGCACTTCTCAATGTCCTACCATTTATTGTGTATTCCCTTGCCTTGTTAGTGTAGTGTATGTACCTTTAAGAGAGAACTACTTTTACAGCTCCTGTATACTGTAGTACCGGCAGTGACCACACCTGTATATAAGCCTTGCGCATGCCTCTGTACCCCAGTCTTGAGACTACCCTACTCCAGTAAATACCTGTTGATTGTTAAGTTACAGCATCCGTGTGGTTATTGAAAAATATCACACTCTCAGAATCACGGATCTAACAGTGGCGACGAGTGTCGATTCGAATCAACCTGCAACTCTGCATTTCCATTCGAGGATTCACTCCGGGAGGGCGGTGGAAGAAAGTCGAGGCCAGAAACACGGGCGTCGACCACGAGCAACCGCTCAGTCATCCGGCAGAGAGTGAACATCGCAGGGGAGGCTGTGGAGAGCCGGGCTTGGTTTCCCAGCCACGATGATCAGCAATAGACTGATGACAGGTACAGCGCAGACCCTTCCTGGACAGCGGCGGCTGGAGCCGACCGACGGCGGAGAGAAAGCCGAGGAGTGTCGGGGTAAGACAGAGGTTGAAGCGCACAGGGCGCAGCCGGGGGTTGAAAACCGAGCGGCGCCGAGGAAAAACAAAACGGAGAGAGAGAGGGTAAAGCAACAGCCGGGTTCAGGACTGAGCGGCGGAAACGGGAAAGGCGCACAAAAAAAAAGCGCGCAGAGCACAGCCAGGGCTCAAGGGCTGAACAGTGTCCGCGGGGAGAAGAAGGAAGAGCGCGGGAGACGCCATTTTTAAAAGCCGCAGCGGAGAAGAAGCGCGGGAAGGAAGGAAAGCGTGGGAGACGCCATTTTGTGCTAGCGGAGAAGAAGGGGAAGCGCAGGAGATGCCATTTTTGACAGTTAAATCACACCCAGGGATGCCGAAGAGTGGCAGTATCTCTACGTTCGACAATGAAGTCGAAGATTGGGCGACATATGTGGAACGTATTGAGGTGTACTGCAGGGTGAATGAAGTGCCAGATGCTAGGAAAGCACTGGTTTTGTTAAATTCCATGGGTGCAAAAACTTATGGGTTACTGCGAAACCTAATAACCCCAGAGAAGCCTGTGAACAAGAATTTCAAAAGCATAGTAGAAATCTTACAGGACCACTTAAACCCCACACCGCTGCTGATAGCAGAACGATTTAAGTTCCATAAAAGGAACCAACACAAAGATGAAAGCAATGCTGAGTACCTAACGGAACTGCGCAAGCTATCGAAACACTGACAGTTTGGAGCGGGACTAGCAGATACGTTAAGGGACAAGTTTGTGTGTGGGCTGCAAAGTGAAGGAACCCAGAAATGGCTTCTATCAGAAAAGGATCTTACGCTGGACAAGGCTTTCAGTATGGCAGTATCATACGAAGCAGCTGCAAGGGGCGCTGCAGAGATACAATGGAGACCGCAAGAATATGGCACCAATGAAATGTCCTATGGAACAGGGAAGTGCTATCGCTGTGGCAGAACAACACATGACCAGAAGGGTTGTTGGTTCAAGGACCAAGTGTGGAAAAACAGGACACATAGCAAGAGTCTGCAGGTCTGGGAAGGAAAACCAACAGTAAGAAATCTCCACAGGAGAAGTACAGAAAGGTACACAAGGTGATGGACAGTAGTTCAGACGAACAGAAAAGTGACACAGACTCCGGAAGCAAGGAGCTGGGTTGTCTGAAACTACATAAGGTAACCAAAATGGAGGATCACCAGACTATCTGGGTTACACTCAAGATAGACGGAGTCCAAGTGAAAATGGAATTGGACACAGGATCAGCCCTAACAGTCATAAACCAAAGGGACTGCAAGTGGCTATTTTCACATATACCCTTGAAAGCTACAGAGATTGTCTTGAAGACGTACACGGGGCAAAAAGTCTACCCGAAAGGAAAAATAAGGGTGAAAGTGACATATAAAGGCCAGGAAATACCTAAAATGGATATATATGTATTGCCAGATGGAGGACCACCACTGCTAGGACGTGAATGGATCCGGAAGATACAATTAGATTGGCATTCCATACAGGCACTGAAGGTTGAGGCCAAAAAGGATGACGACGTCACACCTGGACGACTGTCAAAAATGCTAACTGACGCAAAAGAAGTGTTCCAGGAGGGACTCGGAACACTAAAAGGCATAACAGCAACGATTAAAATAGAGGAAAATGCAAGCCCAAAGTTTCTTAAGGCGATCAGACCAGCTGTCGAAGCAGAGTTGGAAGGGTTGGAACGTTCAGGAGTACTGTCCAAAGTGGACTGGAGCAAGTGGGCTACACCCATCGTTCCTGTAATGAAGAGGTCGTTGAGTAATACACCTGGGGAACCAAAGAAGGTATCTGTGGGGATTTTAAGGTGACAGTGAACCCAGTCCTTCACACGGTACAATATCCGCTTCCACGACTTGAGGATATTTTTGCCTCGCTATCTGGAGGTAAACGCTTCACCAAAATTGATCTAGCCCAGGCGTACTTGCAAATGGAGGTAGAAGAAGCTTCGAAACAATACCTTACGATTAACACTCATAAAGGTCTTTATCAATACAACCGGCTGGTGTTCGGGGTAGCATCGGCTCTGGCTATTTGGCAAAGGGCGATGGATCAAGTCCTGCAAGGGATTCCAGGGACCCAGTGTTATTTGGACGACATCCTGGTCACGGGCGAAAATGACAGTGATCACCTCGCCAACTTGGAGAAGGTGCTCACCAGATTAAAGGAATATGGGCTATGAGCTAATTGCCACAAGTGCGAGGTTTTCCAGAAGCAGATCTCATATTGTGGCCACGTCATCGATGAAGAGGGGTTACATAAGTCCCCTGAAAAGATTGAGGCAGTAGTCAAGGCTCCAGCACCGGAAAATGTGTCACAACTGAGGTCGTTCCTCGGGCTGGTAAACTACTACCATAAGTTCTTACCAAATTTGTCCACGGTATTACACCCACTGAACACCCTACTGCAAACAGGGGTACCATGGACGTGGAATGACGAACGTAGACGAGCTTTCCAGAAGTGTAAAGAATTGATCACATCAAAAGAGGTGTTGGCCCATTTCAACCCAGCACTACCAATTCGTTTGGCATGTGATGCATCACTCTATGGTATTGGAGCGGTGCTGTCGCACAAATTCCCAGACGGGTTGGAGAGGCCAGTAGCCTTTGTGTCTCGGTCACTAACCTCAGCCGAGCGCAACTACGCCCAGATTGACAGGGAGGCCCTCAGCCTAGTATGGGGAGTAAAAAAATTCAACCACTATCTGCATGGGCAGAAGTTCACCTTGCTGACTGACCACCAACCACTTGTCTCCATCATTAATCCTAAGAAGGGCGTTCCAGTGATGACTGCACAACGGTTACAAAGATGGTCCCTGTTTCTAGGGGCGAATCAATATGAAATAGAATATAAAGGCACGAAACAGCATGGAAATGCTGATGGGCTATCGCGACTGCCACTGCCTACTGTGGAGGAAGCACCAGCAGTGGACCCTATCGAGATATTTTATTCGTCAATAATTGAACGATTGCCAGTAATGAACGCCGATATAGAGAAGGAGACCCGCAATGATCCGACGCTGTCTCGGGTATATGATTTGACGGTGAGGGGATGGCCAACACATGGCGACTCACTGTTGCCAGCATTCTCATCCAGAAGAGAACAGCTGTCAGTATGCCAGGGGACAGTGATGTGTGGATCCAGAGTGATGATTCCACCCAAGTTAAGGGAGAGAGTGCTAAATGAGCTACATGAAGGTCATCTGGGGGGAGTGAAAATGAAAAGCCTTGCTAGGGCTTATGTGTGGTGGCCAGGAATCGATCAACAAATCGAAGACCTAACCAAGAGCTGCTCAGGATGCCAGAAGGTCCAAAATGCACCACCACATGCCCCTCTACACCCATGGGAGTGGCCCTCCTCTCCATGGCAACGGGTGCATATTGATTTTGCTGGTCCATTCATGGACTCAATGTTCTTGATAGCAGTGGATGCTCATTCGAAGTGGCCTGAGGTGATAAAAATGTCCTCAACCACTACAGAGAAAACGATTGCAGTCATACGGACCATATTTGCCAGAAACGGCTTGCCAGAGCAGATTTGCTCTGATAATGGACCACAGTTTGTGTCCGAAGAGTTTTGAAAATTTATGAGAAGGAATGGGGTAAGGCATTACACATCCGCCCCGTATCATCCAGCCACAAATGGATTGGCTGAGAGGTTCGTACAAACCTTTAAGAAGGCGATAAAGGCCATGTGCAATGATGAAATTCCACTACAGCATAAGGTGGACAATTTCTTATTAGCCTACTGAAACGCGACACATGCAGTTACCAACCAGACCCCGGCCATGATGTTCTTTAACCGAAGGTTGAGATCTCGTCTGGACTTGCTCAGACCAAATGTGCGAAGAAATGTTGAGGATAAACAATTCCAGCACATCAATGAGAAGCCGAGAAGGAGCTTCAATGTAGGACAACCAGTCTTGGTCCGTGACTACTGAACAGAGAAATGGCAACCCGGAACGATATGCACAAGGCAGGGGCCATTAATGTACACAGTGGATGTCGGGGAGAACATTGTGAGACGCCACGTTGATCAGATTTTAGCGTCACAGGAACGAGTCAACCCCATGTCCCGAGTACCTGGGAATGAACCCGACATACCGGTAGCATCTACCTCAGAACCAGTAGCAGTGGAAACCGATGAACTAACCGATGAAAAGGGGCCAGAATCGCCTCCGCACCAAGAACAAGAACCTCAGGAAAGGCGCTATCCCGAAAGGATCAGGAAGCCGTCCCAAAGACTGAATCTATAAATGGACTATTGTTGTTTAATGTACATGTTAAAGTGTTAATTGTTATTTGAATATTATGGGTACTACTAATCTAAAAGGGGAGGAATTGTAGTGTATGTACCTTTAAGAGAGAACTACTTTTACAGCTCCTGTATACTGTAGTACCGGCAGTGACCACACCTGTATATAAGCCTTGCGCATGCCTCTGTACCCCCAGTCTTGAGACTACCCTACTCCAGTAAATACCTGTTGATTGTTAAGTTACAGCATCCGTGTGGTTATTGAAAAACATCATACTCTCAGAATCACGGATCTAACAGTTAGCCCTCCCCAAATGCATTACCTCGCACTTCTCCAGATTGAATTCCATTGACAGAAAGCTAATGATGTTAGCCTCATTCTCTCAAATGCACTCTAATCACTCCTCAACTCCCGCTCTCCGGTGGTGCCAATATTTTAGTTTGAGTTCAAGAAATGTTAAGCTCTGAATCCAATCCCATTTCATTTCGAGTGTTTGTGCTTATGAAGGAACTTGCATTTATATAGCCCCTTTCACGACCTCAGGACATGCCAAAGTGCTTTACAGCCAATTAAGTACTTTTTTGTTTAAGTGGAGTTACTGTTGTAATGTAGGAAATTAGTTATTCGTCGTCCATTCATACACACCTTCAAAACCCGCCACCTCCACCACCTCCAGAGGTGAGATGAGAGTGACTGCCCTTGACATCAAGGCAGCATTTGACCGAGTGTGGCATCAAGGAGCCCTAGTAAAACTGAAGTCAATGGTAATCTGGGGAAAACTCTCCACTGGCTGGAGTCATACCTAGCACAAAGGAAGATGGTTGTGGTGGTTGAAGGTCAATCATCACAGCCCCAGGACATCACTGCAGGAGTTCCTCAGGGCAGTGTCCTAGGCCCAGCCATCTTCAGCTGCTTCATCAATGGTCTTCCCTCCAACATAAGGTCAGAAATGGGGATGTTCGCTGATGACTGCAGTGTTCAGTGCCATTCACAACTCCTCAGATAATGAAACAGTCCATGCCCGCATGCAACAAGACCTGGATGGCGTTCAGGCTTGGGCTGATAAGTGGCAGGTAACATTCGTGCCACAGAAGTGCCAGGCAATGACTATCTCCAACAAGTGAGAGTCTAACCACCGCCTCTTGACATTTAACGGCATTACTGTCGCCGAATCCCCCACCATCAACATCCTGGGGTTCACCATTGACCAGAAACTTAACTGGACCAGCCACATAAATACAGTGGCTACAAGAGCAGGTCAGAGGCTGGGTATTCTCCGGTGAGTGTCTCACCTCCTGACTTCCCAAAGCCTTTCCACCATCTAAAAGGCACAAGTAAGGAGTGTGATGGAATACTCTCCACTTGCCTGGATGAGTGCAGCTCTAACAACACTCGAAGCTCGACACCATCCAGGACAAAGCAGCCCGTTTGATTGGCACCCCATCCACCACCTTAAACATTCACTCCCTCCACCACCGGCGCACCGTGGCTGCTGTGTGTACCATCTACAAGATGCACTGCAGCAACTCGCCAAGGCTTCTTCAGCAGCACCTCCCAAACCGCTGACCTCTTCCACCTGGAAGGACAAGGGCAGCAGGCGCATGGGAACACCACCACCTCCAAGTTTCCCTCCACACACCATCTTGACTTGGAAATATATCGGCTGATCTTTCACCGTTGCCGGGTGAAAATCCTGGAACTCCCTCCTTAACAGCACTGTGGGAGTACCTTCACCACACGGACTGCAGCGGTTCAAGAAGGCGGCTCACAACCACCTGCTCAAGGGGCAATTAGGGATGGGCAATAAATGCTGGTCTTGCCAGCAACGCCTACATCCCATGAATGAATAAATAAAAAATAATTGCCAGTAAGCATCTGTAGATCTTGCTGGTTTGATATTTTATATATACAGTATTAGATGATGGAGAAATTGTTCGAGCACTTACATACTAGCTGGCTGTAATAGATGTGAAGTGCAATAGCGCCCCACGGTGATGTTAAAAACCCATGTTGATGTTGACTACACTTCAAAAAGTACTTTAATGACTGTAAAACGCTTTGGGATGTCCTGAGGTTGTGAAAGGCGCTATATAAATGCGAGTTCTTTCTTTATTTCAATGTGAGTTATTTTTCGATTGCTTTGGATTACACATAAAAATTTCAAGTACCTAAGCCGGAAAGCAAATGTACACTGGGCTGCGATTTTCTGTGCATGATCAGACTGCTTGTAAGTCTGCCTTCAGTCGAGTTGGGGCTTCTTTCTGTAGGGCCAGCTTATGAGGTACCTCTGCCATTGTTCCTTCGAAAGGTGCACTTTGCTCTGATAGTTGCTTGATATTTTTCTGCAGCTTCATTAATATCCCTTTTTCCTTCTCGGTTAGCTTCGCTTTCCGTGTCTTTTCTTTATTGTGAAGAATCTGATGCATCTTCGCAAATTCCGATTCAGCGCGAGCTCTGAAGGCGTCTACCTTCTCCTGCAATTTACTCAGGGAAAATTCATAAAGACGTGAATTCTGGCCCATTGTAACACATATGTTGTCGATTAGCAAACTGTTAGGGGCGATTCAGCCCCTTCCCTCCCCCACACACACTACAGCTAAATGTTTATTGACGGGCAGTATTTATTCATGAGTTCGTCCTGTCTAATTCCAGCCCTACAACCCTCCGAGATCTCTCCTCCAACTGTGGCCTCTTGTGCATCCCCCACTTGCTTCCCCCCACCATTGACAGCCGTGCCTTCAGCCATCCAGGCCCTAAGCTCTGGAATTCACTCCCATAACCTCTCCGCCTCTCCACCTCTCTCTCCCTTAAGACCTTCCTTAAAACCCACCTCTGACCAAGCTTTTAGTCACCTGTCCTAATGTCTCCTTCTTTGGCTCAGTGTCACTCTGTCTGATTATATTCCTGTGAAGCGCCTTGGGACGTTTTACTACGTTAAAGGCGCTATATAAATACAAGTTGTTGTTTATTGCTGTGTGGAATCATAGGGCGCGAAATATGAAATCATAGGGGGGCGGTAATGCTGGCGAAGCGGGACATCCTGTGCCTGGCAAGGAAGTCACGTCCTGGACGCAAAATTCATCTTCCGCCCTGCCCAGGAAGTGGAGCACAATGTCGTGCTCTCCACTTCCTGGTGGGGTGGTAACCGAGGCGATGTCGGGGCGCGATCGGCAGCGGAGGCTCCACAGAGTGCCGCCGTGTTTCAACCCCCCCTCCCCCTCAGTTAACGGGGAGGGCTGCTGCGCACTCTGCAGGGCCTCCGACGGCCTCATACTAGGCCACCAGGGCGGCGTGGTGTCACGGCCGCAGCCCGGCGCTGAGATGCGGTGCGGGGCTGCGCAATGGCTGCCAGGACCACGCCATGGCCCTCCTCGGGGGGCCGACCAGGAGTTCAGCCAAAAAAAGCAAATGGCGGTGCTGGTCACGGACGCGCCTCCCCTTTAACTACCGCCCCGCGAGCGGAGGTCAGCTCGTCACCGCCTGCAACAGCCTCGTGGGGCGCAGCCGAATTTCTGCCGCGGGGCGATAAGGGGACGAGGCTGGGCGCTAAGGGGTCACCACGCACGGCGATTATGTCATCGCCGGAGGCGTGGTGGCCCGGGGTGCTACTGGCAGAGGCGTGCTGCTATCGGGTAACACCTCAGCAACGCCCCGCTGAATTTCGCGGGAGGCGCTTTTCTCGCCATCCCCCTCCCCCGCCACCCCGGGTGATAACCCCTTTGCGCCCCATTAGCACCCCCCCAGAGGCGCTAACAGCAGGCGCAAAGGAGCCGAATTTCGCCCCCATAGAATCCTACAGCATAGAAGGAGGCCATTCGGCCCATCATACCTGTCCCAGTGCTCTGAAAGAGCTCTCCAATTAGTGCCACTCCATGATCTTCCCTCATAGCCCTGCAATTATTTTTCTTTTCAAGTATTTATCCAATTCCCTTTTGAAAGTTACTATTGAATCTGCCTCCACCACCTTTTCAAGCAGTGCGTTCCAGATCATAAAATTCACTGCGTAAAAAATTTCTCGTTATGTCCCCTCTGGTTCTTTTGACCATTATCTTAAATCTGTGTCCTTCGGTTATTGACCCTCCTGCCAGCGGAAATAGTTTCTCCCTATGTATTCTCATAATTTTGAAATGCTTCTAGAGTTAAAGCTATTTATAAATGTTACAATGCCTAAGCGGGTAAAAGCACCACTTTGGGATCAGGGCGGTCTTGTCCGAACAGTGCTTGGTGCAATTGGCCTTTGTGGAGGGCAGAATGATTAGCTGGGGATCCGATCACCGTCCATTGACAGCTGCTGGAAGCAGGAGTATGTGTGGGCCTTGAGTGAGGACTGGACGGGACAGGACTGCAATTACCCCCATAATTGAAGAGCACGCAGGAACACAACGTGCATGTATACTCGTGAGGGGTAGGCACCTCGGCGAGTTACCCGGTCTTTGTAGCGATCAGAGAATCCGATGCCTATTCCAGTTTGCGTTGGCTGAGACTATCGCTTTGTTACTTTTCTGAGTATGAATTGAAGTACAGGTAGACTATCCTTTATCCGAAAACCTCGGGACCAGCCGTGTTTCGGTTTTCGGAAAATTTCGGATTTCAGAAGGTATTTTATAAGACTGGGAAATTTGTCGGGGGTGGGGGTCGGCGGGGGGTCGGCGGGGGGTGGGGGTCGGCGGGGTCCGGGGTCGTGCGCACGACTTACGCTGAACGAAACCTTTCGGTTTTCAGAGGATTTCGGTTTTCGGAAGTGCGGATAAAGGATACACTATCCCTTATCCGAAAGGGTGGGGGGTCGGCAGGGGGTCGGCGGTGGGGGTCGGCGGGGGTCGGGGTCGTGCGCACGACTTACGCTGAACGAAAAAACCTTTGGTTTTTAGAGGGGTTCGGTTTTCGGAAGTTCGGATAAAGGGTAGTCTACCTGTAATACATTTGAGATTGCATCCTGTAGACTTTCTTTTGCTTGATTTATATTTTTTTAAGTTAATTAATTTCATATTTAATGCACTCTACACGCTTTCATGTGGTAAAAGACTCAATCAAAATACAGATTCTCTTGCCCGTCCCCGATTTCTTTTGCCCCACCATTGGCGGCCATGCCTTCAGCTGCCTGGGCCCTAAGCTCAAGAATTCTCTCTCTGCCTCTCCGCCTCCCTCTCTTCCTTTGCGATGCTCCTTAAAACCTACCTCTTTGACCCAGCTTTTCGACACCTATCCTAAATCTCCTTATGTAGCTCTGCGGTTCTCCTGCAAAGCGCCTTGGGACGTTTTACTAAGTTAAAGGCGCTACACAAGTCTAAGTTGTTGTTATAATTACATTTTTGTTTATTCATTCATGGGATGTGGGTGTCGCTGGCAAGGCCAGCATTTATTGCCCATCCCTAGTTGCCCTGGAGAAGGTGCTGGTGAGCCGCCTTCTTGAATCGCTGCAGTCCGTGTGGTGAAGGTGCTCCCACAGTGCTGTTAGGGAGGGAGTTCCAGGATTTTGACCCAGCGATGATGAAGGATTGGCCGATATACCTCTAAGTCAGAATGGTGTGTGACTTGGAGGTGGTGGTGTTCCCATGCGCCTGCTGCCCTTGTCCTTCTAGTTGGAAGAGGTCGTGGGTTTGGGAGGTGCTGCCGAAGAAGCCTTGGTGAATTGCTGCAGTGCATCTTGTAGATGGTACACACTGCAGCCACAGTACGCCGGTGGTGGAGGGAGTGAATGTTTAAGGTGGCGGATGGGATGCCAATCAAGCGGGCTGCTTTGTCCTGGATGGTGTTGAGCTTCTTGAGTGTTGTTGGAGCTGCACTCATCCAGGCAAGTGGAGAGTATTCCATCACACTCCTGACTTGTTCCTTGTGGAAAGGCTTTGGGGAATCAGGAGGCGAGACATTCGCCGCAGAATACACCTGCTCTTGTTGCCACAGTATTTATATGGCTGGTCCAGTTAAGTTTCTGGTCAATGGTGACCCCCAGGATGTTGATGGTGGGGGATTCGGCAATGGTAATGCCGTTGAATGTCAAGGGGCGATCGTTAGACTCTTGCTTGTTGGAGATAGTCATCGCCTGGCACTTCTGTGGAGCGAATGGTACCTGCCACTTATCAGCCCAAGCCTGAATGTCGTCCAGGTCTTGCTGCATGCGGGCATGGACTGCTTCATTATCAGGGGAGTTGTGAATGGCACTGAACACTGTGCCGTCATCAGCGAACATTCCTATTTCTGACCTTATGTTGGAGGGAAGGTCATTGATGAAGTAGCTGAAGATGGTTGGGCCTAGGACACTGCCCTGAGGAACTCCTGCAGCGATGTCCTGGGGCTGAGATGATTGACCTTCAACTACCACAACCATCTTCCTTTGTGCTCGGTATGACTCCAGCCAGTGGAGAGTTTTACCCCCCGCCGCCCCCCCCCCCACCCCGATTCCCATTGACTTCAGTTACTTGTATATTGACATCATTATTTATTTGCAGACAGTGAGGGGGTAACTTTGACTTTGTGCGATTGTGTAGGACGGGCCATCATGAATCAGCAACCTGCTTTACATACCTCCGGATTATTTTTTCCACGGACTTCAATAGATAGGAAAATCAGCGTGATGCATAATAGTGCGGCTCATTCAAACTATCGCCCATCTTACAACATTGCACAAAGTTAAAATGACCTGCTTAGATGAAAGGAAATATTTGTAAACTGCTCTCTAGATCTGTAATTAAAATTCTAGCTATCCACCTACAGTGATCCAGTAATCTTCTTCAGTCTTTGAGTATATTCAAGGCTGAGATCGATAGATTTTTAGACTCTAGGAGAATCAAGGAATATGGAGATCGGGCAGGAAAGTGGAGTTGAGGTCAATGATCAGCCATGATCTAATTGAATGGGGGAGCAGGCTCGAGGGGCCGTATGGCGAACTCCTGCTCTTCATTCTTATATTCTTAAGTTCTTAATCCAGGGGCCTGGAGTAATAATCCGGAGATGTGAGCTCAAATCCCACCACGGGATTTAAATTCAGTTAATTTCAAAAATAAAATCTGGAATAAAAAGCTAGTATCAGTAATGGTGACCATGAAACTACCGGATTGTCATAAAAACCCATCTGGTTCACTAATGTCCTTTAGGGAAGGAAATCTGCCGTCCTTACCCGGTCTGGCCTTTATGTGACTCCAGACCCACAGCAAGTGGTTGACTCTTAACTGCCCTCCGAAATGGCCGAGCGAGCCACTCAGTTGTAACAAACCACTGGGACAAAGTCGGCACTGTGGGAGTACCTTCACCACACGGACTGAAGCGGTTCAAGAAGGTGGCTCACCACCACCTTCTCAAGGGCAATTCGGGATGGGCAATAAATGCCGGCCTTGCCAGCGACGTCCACATCCTGTGAACGAATAAGTTTTTTTTTAAATTGACGGGTGAGGTGCTGCCTTTTTCTTTCCTACTGCAGGTTGTATCGGAGAAAGCTGATCGGAGGCTTCTTTAGGAAGCACTCAGTATTGTGCAGAGACTGACTGATGATTAGCGACACGGCAAGAGAGCCCCCAGTGGGCAAAGGAAACACTTCAAGGACACCCTCAAAGCCTCCTTGAAAAAGTGCAACATCCCCACCGACACCTGGGAATCCCTGGCCCAAGACTGCTCAAAGTGGAGGAGAAGCACCCGGGAAGGTGCCGAACACCTCGAGTCTCTTCGCCGGGAGCAAGCGGAAGGCAAGCGCAAAAGCGGAAGGAGCGCACGTCAACCCAAGCACCCCACCCGCCTGCCCCTTCAACCACCGTCTGCCCCACCTGTGACAGAGACTGTAGGCCCCGCATTGGACTCATCAGTCACCTGAGAACTCATTTTTAATGTGGAAGCAAGTCATCTTCGGTTCCGAGGGACTGCCTAAGAAGAAGATATGCACACAACAGCCATAAGTAAGACAACACCGTGAACCTGGATACTAATGCGCCTCTGAGTTGACCACATTCATTTTTGAATAGACCAGGATTGCAGGCGTCCACCTGCTAAGTTGTTGTTCGAAATAAGTCCGCCATCCGCCTAGCGGAATCTGGTAAAACCGGTTCTAGCTGCCAGTTTCAGATGCCAGATAAACTATTCTTAACCTTTACTGTTTACCTGCCGAGCAACCGCAGCTCTTAAAACATCCAATCGTTGTGCACAACAACAGAACAGAAAATGCTAGGAACACCCAGCATTTGTGGGGGAAATGGTAATGGTTGGGGTATAACCCTTGGTCAGAACTGGAATGTATTACATAGCTAGGGAACTCCCTCCCTAGCAGCACTGTGGGAGTACCTTCACCACACGGACTGCAGCGGTTCAAGAAGGCGACTCACCACCACCTTCTCAAGGGCAATTAGGGATGGGCAATAAATGCTGGCCTTGCCAGCGACGCCCACATCCCATGAACAAATATTTTTAAAAGTTTCACTTCCGCTTGTTGCTCAATGTCTTTTGCCAGGACACATCACGCCCTGACTTTTATTAATTGTCAAGGGGGCCTTGGTGTTGAAGAGGTTTTTTTTAATTTTGAAGTTCTTCTGCTGTACAGAAGAATTGAATTAGTAAAGTTTCAACAATCTCTGCATCTCTCCATTATTTTGGTGGAAAATTGTTGCTGTGTTCCTCTACATATCAAATTGTTTTTAAGGTTGCGTGATCAATACCCACTTAACTTCTGCGCATTTAAATCTTTGAAATTGCACGAATGTCACAGTCAAATTTCAGCAACAGCCACCTGCTTCTCTGTCGTGCCTCTGATTGGAGGTAAAAAGCCCCAAGATACGTCAACAGAAAGGTGATTAGACAAATATCGACAAGAGCCGCAGAAGGAGCTATTAGGAGGGATGACTGAAAGCTTGATCGGAGAGGGTGTTCAGGAGGGGTTTTGAAGGAAGAGAGGGAGGTGGAGAGGTTCAGGGAGGGAACCCCCAGAGTCTGGGCTCGATATGGAACATAGAAACATAGAAGATAAGAGCAGGAGTAGGCCATTCGGCCCCTTGAGCCTGCTGCCATTCAATGAGATCATGGCTGATCATCCAAACTCAGTGCCCTGTCCCTGCCTTCACCCCATATCCCTTGATCCCTTTAGCCTTAAGAAATATATCCAACTCCTTCTTGAATATTTAATGAATTTGCCTCAACTGCCTTCTGTGGTAGAGAATTCCACAGGTTCACCACTCCCTGGGTGAAGAAATTCCTCCTCATCTCAGTCCTAAATGGCTTACCCCTTATCCTTAGACTGTGACCCCTGGTTCTGGACTCCCCCGCCATCAGGAACATCCTTCCTGCATCTAGTCTGTCTAGTCCTGTTAGAATTTTATAAGTTTCAATGAGATCCCCTCTCATTCTTCTAAACTCTAGCGAATATAAGCCTAATCGACCCAATCTCTCTTCATACGTCATTCCTGCCACCCCAGGTATCAGCCTGGTGAATCTTCGCTGCACTCCCTCCATGGCAAGAACATCCTTCCTCAGATAAGGTGACCAAAACTGCACACAATACTCAAGGTGCGGTCTCACCAAGGCCCTGTACAACTGCAGCAAGACATCCTTGCTCCTGTACTCGAATCCTCTCGCTACGAAGGCCAACATACCATTTGCCTTCTTAACCGTCTGCTGCACCTGCATGCTTACCTTCAGCGACTGGTTCACAAGGACACCCAGGTCTCGTTGCACTTCCCCTTCTCCCAATCTCTTGCCGTTCAGATAATAATGTGCCTTCCTGTTTTTGACACCAAAGTGCATAACCTCACATTTATCCACATTATGGTGCATCTGCCATGTTTCTGCCCAATCACCCAACCTGTCCAAATCATACTTGATGAAGGCACGGCCGCCAAAGATGGGGCGAAGGGAGTGGGAATGGGCAAGAGGCCATAGTTGGTGGAACGCCTTGGCCTAGAAATTTGTCTCGGGCGCAAAACGGGCAATGTCGGAACGGCCGCCCGTTATACGCCGCGCCGGAAATTCAGTATCATTGGCTACAATGGAACTGATTATCAGGCACTGCCTATAATGCGCGGCCGATCCGATACCGCCTGGTTTGCACCATCACCTGAGATGAATTTCTAGTCCCGAGTCGTTGTAGATAAGAACACGAGGATGAGAATTTAGAATTGGAAGTTCAGGGGACTGGCAGCCAGTGTAGGTCAGCGAGCACAGGGTTATGTGTGAGTGGGGCTTGGTGCAAGATAGGAGCCAGGCAACAGAGAGTTTTGGATGAACTGAAGTTTATGACGGGAGGAGGATGGGAGACCAGCCAGGAGGAAAGTTGCTTCTGGGGGGGGGGGGACAAAGGCATGGGTGAGGGTATGAGCAGTAGGTGGACTGTGGCGGGGGCGGAGACGGGCGATGTTACCGAGGTGGAAGCAGGCGGTCTTGTTGATGGAGCAGATACGGGGTCGGAAGCTCAGCTCTCAGGGTCTAATAGGACACCGCAATTGGAAACAGACTGGTTCAACCTGGGGTGGGTGGCTGGGGAGGAGGATGGAATCAATGGTGAAGGTACAGTCTGTGGCGGGGGCTGAAGATGATGGCTGCGCATTCTTCCAGATGTTCCTCCGACCACTGTCTTCGGTCCCCGCCACGAACTCAGTTCCCTAGCCACCGACTCCATCCCTCTCCCTGGCAACTGTCTGAGGCTGAACCAGACTGTCCTCAACCTTGGCGTCGTATCTGACCCTGAGATGAGCTCCACCTATCCGCGCCATCACTAAGGCTGCCTATTTACACCCCCGTAACGTCGCCCGACTCCACCCCTGCCTCAGCTCATTTGCTGCTGAAACCCTTATCCATGCCTTTGTTACCTTTAAAGCGGAGGTTCCCAAAATTAACTTATTGTGTGTACCCCTTCCAGATCTACCCGCTGCCCGCGTACCTCTACCACCGCACAGGTTTTAATCTGGACAGTTGCTGGGGAACTGAACCCACGTTGCAGAGGACGGTGATTGGAGGTGAGGGCTCTGCACATCATTGACTCTGTGTGTCTGTGTTAACATACGAACGTACGAATTAGGAGCAGGAGTAGGCCACTCGGCCCCTCGAGCCTGCTCCGCCATTCAATAAGAGCATGGCTGATCTGATTACTCCACATTCCAGCCTACCCCCGATAACCTTTCACCCCCCTTGCTTATCAAGAATCTCTCTACCTCTGCCTTAAATATATTCAAAGACTCTGCTTCCACCGCCCTCTGAGGAAGAGAGTTCCAAAGACTCACGACCCTCTGTGAGAAAACATTTCTCCTCATCTCTGTCTTAAATGGGCGACCCCTTATTTTTAAACAGTGACCCCTAGTTCTAGATTCTCCCACAAGAGGAAACATCCTCTCCACATCCACCCTGTCCAGGCCCCTCAGGATCTTATATATTTCAATCAAGTCACCTCTTACTCTTCTAAACTCCAGCAGATACAAGCCCAGCCTGTCCAACCTTTCCTCATAAGACAACCCGCCCATTCCAGGTATTCGTCTAGTAAACCTTCTCTGAACTGCTTACAACGCATTTACATCCTTCCTTGGTCTCATCTCATTGATACATCTTGAAGTAAATTAACTATTTTATGGAACAAATTCCCACAGAGATTTAAAGCATTGTCTGAGTAGCCTATTATGAAAATACAATCAATAAATTAAATAATTAATAAATAAAATCCACCATTGGACAATTTCTCCCGCGTACCCAACCCAGAGATGTCTCGGGTACCCCCAGGGCTAAGCGTAGCACAGTTTGGGAACCCTTGCCCTAGACTTGACTATTCCAATGCACTCCTGGCCGGCCTCCCATCTTCCACCCTCCAAAAGGTAGAGATCATCCAAAACTCTGCTGCCCGTGTCCGAACTTGCGCCAAGTCCCGTTCGCCCATCGTTCCTGTGCTCACTGACCTGCAATGGCTCCCGGTTGAGTAACGCCTCGATTTAAAAATTCTCATCCTTGTTTTAAAATCCCTCCATGGCCTCATCCCTCCCTATCGCTGTCACCTCGTCCAGCCGTACAACCAAAGTTCCCGGGTGGCCGCGCAGCGGTCTGGAGGTCCCGCACAGGCTGCTCACCGGCTTCTAAATGGAAAAAAAAGCGCATGGTCCATGCAGCCACTTAGAGGGACCATGCACGAAAAAAAAATAGAGGGAACATTATCTACAACCCTTCGAAATATCTGCCCTCCTCCAATTCTGGCCTTTTGCCATCCCTGATTTTAATCGCTCCACCATTGGTGGCCGTGCCTTCAGCTGCCTCGGCCCTAAGCTCTGGAATTCCCTCCCAAAAACCTCTCAGCCCCTCTCTCTCTCTCTCCTCCTTTAAGACACCTCTTAAAACCTACATCTTTGACCAAGCTTTTGGCCATCTGTCCTAATATCTCCATACGTGGCTCAGAGTTAAATTTTGTTTGATAAGGCTCCTGTGAAGGACCTTGGGACATTTTACTATGTTAAAGGCGCTATATAAATGCAAGTTGTTGTTGTTTAACTGCAGCAAATTGTGTCTTCTGCAGGACTGAATGCCAGACACATATCTGACAACACAACGGCAATGGAGGGGTCGAGAGAGCGAGTGGAGGTAGGGCTGGGTGTTGTCCATATACATGTGGGTGCTGACCCAATGTCTTTTGATGATGTTGCCAATTGGCAGCTTATAGATGAGGATGAGGAGAGGGCCATTGGGCACTCCAGAGGGAGTGCAGGGTCAAAAAGAGAAGCCATTGCTAGAGATGGTCTTGCTATGATTGAATAGGTAAGAGTGGAACCAAGTGAGGACAGTCGAGGATTGTTTTTTGAGGAGGGGAATGGTGACAGTGGTTTTGAAAGGGCGGGGTCAGCAGCTGAGGAGATGGAACAATTCACAATGCCAGCTAGTATGGAAGTTGGGAGGTCAGAAGTTTAGTGGGAATGAGGTCAAGGGAGCGGAAAGTGGGTCTCATAGGCAAGATCAGTTCAGAGGGAACATTTGGGAGATAGGAGAGGAACTAGAAAAAGGTATGGGTTCAGGGCCAGTGCAGGAGGGACACTTGGGGAAGTTTGTCTAGGTGGGCAAGGGAAGGGAGGGAAGCTGCAGTGGCAACTTAGCCAATGGTCTCAATCTTCATGAAGAAGAAGTCCATGAGCTCCTCGCAGTTGTTGGAGGTGATGGTGGAAGGGGCAGGGGAGAAGACTTAAGGAGGCAAGCAGCTGGTAGTGGAGAAAGAAGCTGGGGGGGTTATCCTTGCTTTTCAGCTTGGTCCTGGAGTCATGAGCAGTTTTGCCAGAGGAGACTGAGGCCCGATGGTGCTGGATATGGTTCAGCTAAATCTGGCTAAGCAAGTTCTACACCAGATACACTCAAGTGTATCAAGTTCTAGTGCGAGCAAGCACTGAGTGCGAGTCATCAAAGAGTGCTGTGAGTTTTGGTAAGTGTGAGTTAGGGTAAGTGGGGTGTTAGGTGCTCTTTTCAAACTTTAACTCTGTGGGTTGCAGTTAATAAGGCCTTTCTGGTGCAGAGTGACTGTTGGTAAACCATTTAACTGGTGTAACTAGAGGGATTGATTTAATTTAAATCCAATTAATTAAAGGGGATACTAGCATCTAAAATCAGGCAGAGGGTGTCCATAACTAACAATAAAAAATTTAATTAATTACATAGAATGGAGCAGGTGATGTGTTACTGTTGCGAGATGTGGGAGCCGGTGAACCCCATTGAGGCTCACGGTGATTACGTCTGTGACAAGTGTCTGCTGCTACAGGAACTCCAGCTCTGTGTTGATGAGCTGGAGTCTGAGCTTCAGACACTGCGACACATCAGGGAGGGGGAGAAGTACCTGGACTCTGTGTATCAGGAGGTGGTCACACCTATGAAGTTAATTAATTCAGATGTAGCCCATGGTCAGGGACAGGACGGTGTGACTACGAGTGAGGCAGGTACGGGGATCCAGGAGGTAGAGCTGGAGGAGCCGCAGCCCTTGCTCTTGTCCAACAGGTTCAAGGTTCTTACTCCCTGTGGGGACAGGAGCAGGGACTGCAGGGAGGATGAGCAACCTGGCCACAGCACCGTGGAACGGGGGGCCATTCAAGAGGGGGGAGTAAATAGAAATGTTGTAGTGGTAGGGGATAGTATTATTAGGGGGATAGATAGAGTTCTCTGCAGCCGAGAGCGAGAGTCCCGAAGGCTGTGTTGCCTACCCGGTGCCAGGTTTAAGGACATCTCCTCTGGGCTGGAATGAAACTTGCAGTGGGAGGGGGTGGATCCAGTTGTCGTGGTCCATGTTGGTACAAACGACGTAGATAGGACTAGGAAGCCGGTTCTGTTAAAGGAGTATGAGCAGCTAGGGGTCAAATTAAAAAACAGAACCTCAAGGGTAATAATGAGCCACGAGCAAATTTGGCTAGGACAAATAAAATTAGAGAGTTAAATGCGTGGCTCAAAGACTGGTGTGGGAGAAATGGGTTTTGCTTCCTGGGACACTGGCACCAGTACTGGGGCAGGAGGGAGCTGTTCCGTTGGGACGGGCTTCACTTGGCCAGTGCTGGGACTAGAGTCCTGGCAGATCATATAACTAGGGCTGTAGAGAGGGCTTTAAACTAACTAGTGGGGGGGAGGTTCCTAGAGAGCAAATAATAAAAATGACAACAGAGAAGGTCATAGACTTAGGTAGCAGTGGGGAAATTAAAAACCAGAGCGTGCCAGGAAGGGGCAGAAGGTATGGAGTAAAAGGTAAAGTAATAAAAAGGGCAAAAGCAGGAACTAAGTGTCACAAAACATCTTTGAAAGTTCTCTATCTGAATGCACGTAGCATTCGCAACAAAATAGACGAGTTAATGGCACAAATAACTACATATGGGTATGATCTTGTGGCCATTACAGAAACATGGCTGCAGGGTGACAATGCCTGGGAATTAAACATACCAGGTTATTTAACGATCAGGAAGGACAGGCAGGAAGGAAGGGGAGGTGGGGTGGCTATGTTAATAAAGGAAGGAATCACTGTAATACAGAGAAATGATATTGGGTCAAAAGATCAGGATAATTAAACAGTTTGGGTGGAGGTAAGGAATAAAAAGGGGGAAAAAACACTAGTGGGCGTAGTCTATAGGCCTCCGAACAGTTGCAACTCTGTTGGACGGAGTATCAATCAGGAAATAGTTGAGGCTTGTAATAAGGGAACATCTATAATTATGGGGGATTTTAACTATCATATTAATTGGACAAATCAAATTGGGCAGGGCTGCCTTGATGAGTTCATTGAGTGTATTAGGGATGGGTTTCTTGAGCAGTATGTAACTGAACCGACCAGGGGGCAAGCAACCTTAGATCTGGTCCTGTGTAACGAGACAGGATTAATTAAAAATGTCCTAGTAAAGGATCCCCTTGGAATGAGTGACCATAACATGGTTGAATTCCATATTCAATTAGAGGGTGAGAAGGTTGGATCTCAAACAAGCGTGCTAAGCTTGAATAAAGGAGACTATGACGGTATGAGAGCGGAATTGAGTAGAGTGGATTGGGAAAATAGATTAAAGGGTAAGACGATACATGATCAGTGGTGTACATTTAAGGAGTTATTTTACAACTTCCAAAAGAAATATATTCCACTGAGAAGAAAAGGGTGCAAAAGAAAAGACAGCCATCCGTGGCTAAGTGAAGAAATTAAGGATAGTATTCGACTAAAAACAAGGGCATATAAGGTAGCCAAATCTAGTGGGAGGATAGAGGATTGGGAAAACTTTAAAAGACAGCAAAAAATAACAAAGAGATTGATTAAGAAAGGGAAGATAGATTATGAAAGTTAATTAGCAAAAAATATAAAAACAGATAGTAAGAGTTTTTATAGTTATATAAAAAGAAAAAGGGTGGCTAAAGTTAATGTTGGTCCCTTAGAGGATGGGACCGGGAAATTAATGGTGGGAAATATGGAGATGGCAAAAACACTGAATGAATATTTTGTATCAGTCTTTACAGTGGAGGACACTAAGAATATCCCAACACTGGACAAACAGGGGGCTATAGGGGGGGAGGAGCTAAACACGATCAAAATCACAAAGGAAGTGGTACTCGGTAAAATAATGGGACTCAAGGCGGATAAATCACCTGGACCTGATGGCTTACATCCTAGGGTCTTGAGGGAAGTGGCGGTAGGGATTGTGGATGCATTGGTAATAATTTTCCAAAACTCCCTGGACTCGGCAAAGGTCCCGGCAGACTGGAAAACTGCTAATGTAACACCCTTATTTAAAAAGGGCAGTAGACAGAAGGCTGGAAACTATAGACCGGTTAGCCTAACATCTGTGGTAGGTAAAATTTTGGAGTCCATTATTAAGGAGACAGTAACAGGACATTTGGATAATCATAATTTAATAGGACAAAGTCAGCATGGTTTTATGAAGGGGAAGTCATGTTTGACAAATTTGCTGGAGTTCTTTGAGGAAGTAACATATAGGGTGGATAAAGGGGAACCAGTGGACGTAGTGTATTTAGACTTCCAAAAGGCATTTGACAAGGTACCACACAAAAGATTATTGCTTAAGATAAAAAATCACGGGATTGGGGGTAATATTCTGGCATGGATAGAGGATTGGCTATCTAACAGAAGGCAGAGAGTTGGGATAAATCGTTCATTCTCAGACTGGCAATCAGTAACTAGTGGTGTTCCGCAGGGGTCAGTGCTGGGTCCCCAACTCTTTACATCTATATTAACGATTTGGAGGAGGGGACCGAGTGTAACATATCAAAGTTTGCAGATGATACTAAGATGGGAGGGAAAGTAGTGAGTGAGGAGGACATAAAAAACCTGCAAGGGGACATAGACAGGCTAAGTAAGTGGGCAGAGATTTGGCAGATGGAATACAATACTGGAAAGTGTGAGGTTATGCACTTTGGCAGGAAAAATCGTAGAGCAAGTTATTATCTTAATGGCAAGAAACTGGAAAGTACTGAAGTACAAAGGGATCTGGGGGTCCTGGTGCACGAAACTCAAAAGGTTAGTATGCAGGTGCAGCAAGTGATTAAGAAGGCCAATGGAATGTTGGCTTTCATTGCTAGGGGGATAGAATATAAAAATAGGGAGGTATTGCTTCAGTTGTACAAGGTATTGGTGAGACCGCACCTGGAATACTGCATACAGTTTTGGTGTCCATACTTAAGAAAAGACATACTTGCTCTCGAGTCAGTACAAAGAAGGTTCACTCGGTTAATCCCGGGGATGAGGGGATGGACATATGAGGAGAGGTTGAGTAGATTGGGACTCTACTCATTGGAGTTCAGAAGAATGAGAGGCGATCTTATTGAAACATATAAGATTGTGAAGGGGTTGGATCGGGTGGATGCGGGGAGGATGTTCCCGATGATGGGTGAAACTAGAACTAGGGGGCATAGTCTTAGAATAAGGGGCTGCTCTTTCAAAACTGAGATGAGGAGGAACTACTTCACTCAGAGGGTGGTAGGTCCATGGAATATGCTGCCCCAAAAAGCTGTAGAAGCTACATCATTACATAAATTTAAAACAGAAATAGACAGTTTCCTAGAAGTAAAGGGAATTAAGGGTTACGGGGAGCGGGCAGGAATTTGGACATGAGTCCAGGTTCGGATCGGACATGGCCCTATGGGTAGCGGAGCGGGCCCAGGGGCCATGTAGCCTGATCCTGCTGCTATTTTGTGTGTCTAATTCTGTTAGATTCAGGAGATGGTTCTGTGATAGTAGATTGGCGGTTAGGATCAGATCAGCCATGATCTTATTGAATGGCGGAGCAGGCTCGAGGGGCCGATTGGCCTACTCCTGCTCCTATTTCTTATGTTCTTATGTTCTTATGTTCTTAAGTCTGCTGCCCCTTGGACTTGAGGGAGCGAAAATGGGGAAAGTACCAAGAGGAACAACTAGGCTGGGAACGTTTTACAGGGGATTAGGGGGCAGGGTGTTATCACTCATGAGCCAAGTTTAGTCAAGGCCAGGCCTTCCTCGTCGCTGGGTCAAAATCCTGGAACTCCCTCCCTAACAACACTGTGGGAGCACCTTCACCACACGGACTGCAGCGGTTCAAGAAGGCGGCTCACCACCACCTTCTCGAGGGCAATTAAGGATGGGCAAAACATGCCGGCCTCGCCAGCGATGCCCACATCCCATAAACGAATAATTTTTTTAAAATGTCGATGCAAAATAAAGCCATGGGTGGCAAGAGCCTTGTTCACAAGTGAATGGCCATTCTTGGGGAAACGTGGAAAGCGACGGTGGATGTTGAGCCTCCAGAAGAGTCCAAGGGGCAGTGGTGGGTGGGGTGAGCTGTGTGAGAAGATGGGTGAGGTTATCCCTCAGCGGGCACGCTGGGCGGGAATGATGGTGAGAGCGAAGAATGAGGAAGTTGCTGCTTATAATGAGGCAGTAACGGTGCCAAGATGTATAAACAAACGCTAATTTTTGGCAGATGCAAAGCTAATTTATGCAGATGTAAGATAAAATATGAATTCAGCAATGAATTCCGATGAAGTTTGGCTCATAAAAAGAAGTAAAATTACACCCCCTGCTCTTAAAATAAAGTCAGATCAGCCTTCTGTTCCTGCATCTCTAGGTGTTACTTATACAACAGCGGGTGATCAGCATTCAGTGTGCAATCTGTTTAATAAATCATGATGACCCTGAAATTCTGTTGTGGCTCTGCCGATCTCCTGGTGTAACTTGAGTAAGACATCAGCAATAGCCCAGTTAGAATCATAGAATGAGACAGCATAGAAGGAGGCCATTTGGCCCATCGTGCCTGTGCTGGCTCTTTGAAAGAGCTATCCACTCCCTGCTCTTCCCCAGAGCCCTGCAATTTTTCCCCTTCAAGTATTTATCTAATTTCCTTTTGAAAATGACGACTGAATCCTCTTCCACCATCCTTTCAGGCCATGCATTCCAGATCACAACAATTTGCTGCTTAAAAAAATTCTCCTCATCTCCCCTCTGGTCCTTTTGCCAATAACCCCAAATCAGTGTCCTCTGGTTGCTGACCCTCCTGCCACTGGAAACAGTTTAGAGTCATAAAGGCACAGAAGGAGGCCATTCGGCCCATCGAGTCCATGCCCTCCGTCGTCCGTTTCTCCTTACTTACTCTATCAAAACCCCTCGTCATCATGAACACCTCTATTAAATCTCCACTTAACCTTCTCTGCTCTAAGAAGATCAACCCCAGCTTCTCCAGTCTCTCCAAATAATTGAAGTCCCTCATCCCTGGTACCATTCTGGTAAATCTCCTCTGCACCCTCTCTAAGGCCTAAACTACGGTGCCCAGATTAGGCCACAATACTCCAGCTGCGACCTAACCAGTGATTTATAACGGTTAGTGTAATCTCCTTGCTTTTGTACTCTATGCCTCTATTTATAAAGCCCAGGATCCCATATGATTTTTTGTTAACTGCCTGTAAGAAATCGTGGATTGGAAGAAATATTAGTCTGTTACGGGTTCCCTAGCTCAGCAGTTTGCCTAAATTGATGACACAGGATTCCAATCATGTCAGAAAAGGAGTTGTACGGAGAGCTGAATTACGAGGTCAGAACACAAACACAGGCCTTCGAGTGGGCATAGCTAGGCCTGATAAGGGAGGCAGCAAGGAGCCGTAGGATAAACAAGCTGTCTACGAGAGGGCAACAAGACATTTAGACATTTAGAAATTATATAGGGCCCTGGTGAGACCACACCTGGAGTATTGTGTACAGTTTTGGTCTCCTTACCTAAGGAAGGATATACTTGCCATAGAGGGAGTGCAACGAAGGTTCACCAGACTGATTCCTGGGATGGGGGGATTGTCCTATGAGGACAGATTGAGTAGACGAGGCCGATGTTCTCTGGAGTTTAGAAGAATGAGAGGTGATCTCATTGAAACATTCAAAAATCTATCGATCTCTGTCTTGAATATACTCAATGACTGAGCCTCCACAGCCCCCTGGGGTAGAGAATTCCAAAGATTCACCACCCTCTGAGTGAAGACGTTTCTCCCCATCTCAGTCCTAAATGGCCGACCCCTTATTCTGAGACTGTGACCCCTGGTTCTAGACTCCCCAGCCAGGGGAAACATCCTCCCTGCATCTACCCTGTCAAGCCCTGTAAGAATGTTGTATGTTTCAATGAGATCACCTCTCATTCTTCTAAACTCCAGAGAATATAGGCCTAGTCTACTCAATCTCTCCTCATAGGACAATCCCCCCATCCCAGGAATCAGTCTGGTGAACCTTCGTTGCACTCCCTCTAAACCAAGTATATCCTTCCTTAGGTAAGGAGACCAAAACTGTACACAATACTCCAGGTGTGGTCTCACCCTATATAATTGCAGTAATATGTCTTTACTCTTATACTCAAATCCTCTTGTAATAAAGGCCAACGTACCATTTGATTTCCTAATTGCTTGCTGTACCTGCATGTTAACTTTCAGTGATTCGTGTACAAGGACACCCAGGTCCCTGTGAACACCAACATTTCCCAATCTCTCACCATTTAAAAAATACTCTGCTTTTCTATTTTTCCTACCAAAGTGGGTAACTTCACATTTCTCCACATTATATTTCATTTGTCATGTTCTTGCCCTTGAAGCCTGCTTGCATCCTCCTCACAACTTATATTCCTACCCAGCTTCGTAAAGCCTCTTCTCATTCTTCCAAATGCCTAAAATCAGAACTTTACGCCATTTCTCTGGAAAATCCACTTGTCTCTTGTTGAAGTTACTGCAGGAGGCTGGAAAACGTAGGTGCGATTTCACAGCCAGTGCTTGGCACCTTTAGATGTAAAAACGGCATTGGAGCTTTTGGTTGTAAATCGGAACCATGCAATAAAGCAGGTGGTAGAACCTCTGCTGGGATCCTCCCAATCTTCTGTCCTAACTTCTGGCTGTTTGCACCGGATTCTGCTGATCTTCCACGGTAGCTTCCGCAGGAGAACCCTTGGGGACATTCTACCCCTTTATTTGTAAAACCCGTGACCTCCACCATAAGAACATAAGAAATAGGAGCAGGAGTCAGCCATTCGGCCCTTCGAGCCTGCTCCGCCATTCAATGAGATCATGGTTGATCTTCAGCCTCAACTCCATTCACCGGCCCTATCGCCATATCCCTTGATGCCCTTACTAGTCAGAAATCTATCGACTTCTGTTTTGAATATACCCAATGACTGAGCCTCCACAGCCCTCTGGGGTAGAGAATTCCAAAGATCCACCACCCTCTGTGTGAATAAATTTCTCCTCATCTCAGTCCTGAATGGCCTACCCTGTATCCTGAGACTGTGGGCCCTGGTTCTAGATTCCCCAGCCAAGGGAAACATTCTCCCAGCATCCACCCTATCAAGCCCTGTAATAATTTTGTATGCTTCAATGAGATCCCCTCTCATTCTTCTGAATTCAAGAGAATACAGGCCACCACCTAGGCAGCAGGCGCATGGGAACACCATCACCTCCAAGTTCCCCTCCAAATCACACACCATCCTGACTTGGAAGTATATCGCCGATCTTTCATCGTCGCTGGGT
Source organism: Somniosus microcephalus (assembly GCF_052327205.1). Taxonomy (NCBI): domain Eukaryota; kingdom Metazoa; phylum Chordata; class Chondrichthyes; order Squaliformes; family Somniosidae; genus Somniosus; species Somniosus microcephalus. Next base: position 119,993,660 of record NW_028225179.1, read on the forward strand.
CAAAATCCTGGAACTTTCTCCGTAACAGCACTGTGGGAGTACCTTCACCACACAAACTGCAGCGGTTCAGGAAGGCGGCTCACCACCACCTTCTCAAGGGCAACTGGTGATGGGCAATAAATGCCGGCCTTGCCAGCGACCCCTGAATGGATAAAAAAAAACTGCATAATGTTTAAGTGAATCAGTTTAAAACCATACTCTGATTCATTGGATGTGTCAAGCGATGTTCCCCAGGGGTCTATGCTGGGACACCAGCTTCTCACCATATTTGTCAATGACTTGGAAGAAGGAAAGGAGTGTGGTATATCGAAGTTTGCGGCTAGTTTGGGAAGCACAGTAAGTTATGCTGATGGGAGCAGGACGTTCCAAAGTGGCACAGATAAAGTGAGCGGGCAAAACTGTGGCAAACGGAGATCCATGTGGGCAAGTGTGCGGCCATCCACTTTGGATGCAAGAAAGACAAATTTTCTCCAAATGGCATTTTCTAAATGGTGAGCATCTCGGAACTGTGGTGGAGTAAAGGGATTCGGGTGTCCAAGTACACAAATCATTCCAAGCTAGTGGATGGGTACAAAAAATATTCCTTGGAATGTTGGCCTTTATCTTCAGGGGGGCCGGAATACAAAGGGGAGGAAGTTGTGCTTCAGTTGTTCAGAGCCTCGGTCAGACCCCATCTGGAGCAGTGCGTTCAGTTCTGGGCCCCGCACCTCAGGAAGGATATATCGGCCTTGGAGAGGGTGCAGCGCAGATTGACCAGAATGATACCATGGCTTAGAGGGTTAAACTATGAGGACAGGTTGCATCAACTTGTCTTGTCTTGTATTCCCTTGAGTACAGAAGATTGAGAGGTGATCTAATCGAGGTGTTTAAAATGGTGAAAGGATTCGACAGGGTAGACACAGAGAAATGATTTCCTCTGGTGGGGGAAGCTACAACAAATGGGCAGAATGATCAAAATTAGAGCCAGGACATTCGAGAGCAGAGTCAGCAAGCACTTTTCACACATTTGACAATCAGAAAGCACTTTTGGTATTTATTGTTCGACAGAAAACACAAAATTAACATTTCAGTGAGAGTAAATGGAAGATTAAAAAAGGACAATTCATCCAAAGTATTTTCTTTGCACAATGTAATTTCGACAACCATCTTTCTGAACAAGGTTTGAAGGCCGCTATTTCTGCCAAACGCATTCAGAACATAAAAAATAATCTTAAGCTGCGATTTAAACTGATGTAAATCCACTTCAGCAATAGCGATTTCTAACGCAATTGGAGTTAATTGGGTAAAATCAGTAACGTCACTGCCTTAATTATCAGGCATTATTAATAGGTTAGCATAGAATCATACAGAGCAGAAGGAGGCCATTCAGCCCATCCTGCCCATGCCGGCTCTTTGAAAGAGCTATCCAATTAGTCCCACTCCCCTGCTCTTTCCGCACAGCCTTGCAAACTTTTACACTTGAAATATATCATTCGTTTCCATGGAGATAAAAAATCAGGACCTTTCTATAATGGATGCCAATCAGCAAGTTAATAAACCACCACAATACACTCAGAAGCCGCAGAGAACTGCATGGACGGATCGGGTAATTTTTCTCCCTCCACCATCCAGGCATAATGCGGCAAAACACGTTGACCGACAGGTAATCAAACTCGTCTTCAGTAGAAAAGAAAGTGAGGCAAGTTACAAGACGGACTTCTGCTTCCCCGTTGCCCGCTCTGTGGTGCTGCCCGAGAGCAACTTCATTCCTCTCACCTCTAAAAGTCATCCTGCACCTTCAAGTTTAGGTGGGTGAAATTGGTCTCGGGCGGAAGCGCACAACACGGGTGGTGGAATCACTGAACGGTTACAGCGCAGAAGGAGGCCACCCGGCCCGCCGAGCCGTGCCAGCTCTCTGCAAGAGCGCCTCAGCTAGTCCCACACCCGTAGAATCGAATCGGCCACCCGTCATTCTTCCCGCTTTTCGTTCCGTTCCATTTATTTCAATAGGGCTGAATACCAGGCGGGACGTAGGACGGGCAGTCGATGCCATACCAAAAATGAATTTCTACCCCAATGTTTGTGATGGGGTGGCGGGGGGACAAGCTAGCCATCCCTTGAATTTCGCAGGGTTGCTCCTAAGCGTCCGCCCTACCTTCAGTGGAAGATCTGAGCTGGAGAATCCTAGTGGAGATTCAAGAATGTTTAAGAGGGTATTTTTCACTTTGGGCGGTAGTGTAAGATAGGCAATATCGAATTGGACTCCCATCACATGCCCTGCTTTATTACAGGTTTTCATTGCAGCACTTAAACCAATGGGTTGATCCGCATATGTGAGCTGCAGATGAAAACTGCTCCTCTTTAATAATTCAAATATTCCTTACAGTTGTAAGGAGATCAGCTTTAGTGAATCAGCCTTAGAGCTAGTGCTGAAATAAGGGTAGACTTTCTCAGTGAACCGGTCAGTGAAAGTGTACAGATGGGACATGTCTCCTGCATTGTAAAATGCCACCTGTCCCCCTTCACAGTCCAAATAGATTCCCACTCTCTTGGGCCTTGCACTGAGAGCGAGGTAGGTGGGTGGCGAGCTGAGAGCTTTGTAGCCCTCCTGCCACCACAGTCCGATGGCCCACACCCCAGCCTTGGGCTCCAGGGTGAAATTTTCCTTCCTCGGGACGGACTCTCCCGCCACGCCTAAAACCCAGACCATGCTGCTCCCCACCTGCACTTCCCAGTAGTGCCGACCGGACGTGAATCCCTCGGAGCCCAGGACGGAACGCTGATTGCTGAATCTGTTCCGGTGCTCGCGAACACTCTGCGCCTCCGCATGGCGCTTTATGTGAGTCATGTCCTCGGAAAGTTTGAGGCTTTGATGTGCGGTTGTCGGATCCAGAGTCAGAGAAGCGGGAACTAAGAGAAAAAAAATCAAATATGGTACTTGTGAGTTAAACAGTTTGGATACATTTTCTTTGTTAGAAAATATAAATATGCATTTTCAACTGTAAATACAGCAAAGTCCACAAAACAGGACAAAGTCCATTTAAACTGCTTGGCTTGCAATAGAGGTGTAAAATGGGCTTCCCACTCGCCATGACCCACTTTACACTATCGCACACAGTCAATATCTGCCCCTTTGGCTTGTTTGATGGTACCTTTCATTGTCACACTTAAGACAGTACTGCCCATGCATGGATACGCACATGGGTAGAGCTGTCTCCCAGCAGGTCAGGGCAGCATCTGTAGAGAGTGATGTGCGAAATAACTGCCTGAATCCATGAGGTTAAAACTTAAAACTAAAGGCTTTTATTAAATAAGAATCATGGCATCAAGTTAACACAGGGCAACCATCATTCATCACCGACCCAGCCCTTATGAGTAAAACCCAGCTCTTACACCAATCAGGAGGATCCATAAAGGTGGAGCTAGGGAGGAACATTAGTGGTTACACCTGTAAAACATTCCAGACATTAACAAGTACAACAACAGACAATCCAGAACACAGAGTTATTTCATCACAGAGAGAAACAGAGTTAGCGTTTTGGGTCGATGACCCTTCGTCAGAATTGGAAAAAGTTGGCAATGGAACAGGTTTTTAAGCAAGTGTAAGAGCAGGGAAAGGGTGGGGGAGGGGAGGAAATTTGTCATAGAATCATAACGGCACAGAAGGAGGCCATTCGGCCCATCGAGTCCGTGCCGGCTCTTGGCAGAGCAATCCAGTCAGTCCCATTCCCCCGCTCTATCCCCGCAACCCTGCAAGTTTATTTCCCTCAAGTGCCTATCCAGTCTCCCCTTGAAAACATCGAGTGTGTCCCCTTCCATTGAGTGTGTCCGTCTTGGGTGGAAGCACAAAATGGGCATCTATCGCATTGGCCTCCTGTTATACGTGCTGCCCAATATTCAGTTCCAGTGCAGTCAATGATAACGTTTATACGACAACCTTTATCCGCTAATGTCTGTTTTGCACAACTGCCCAAGAGGAATGCTGGTGAAGCCGAAGCTCTCTGAGCCTATCTCCAACGAGGAGTTTCATTAAACTTGACACCAGAGTCCCTTGTAGCCTGAATCTGCACGTCTGTTTTTTGCGTTGTTACGAATCGTAACCCCTTGGCACCCTCGCCAAACTAGCAGGAGAAGTCCAACCCTGTCGTTGAAATTGGCAATGGCTTTAATATGACCACCCGGGATCAGTAAGTCCATCAACATCGATAGGTGTTCAGAAACATAGAAACATAGAAGATAGGAGCAGGAGTAGGCCATTCGGCTCCTCGAGCCTGCTCCGCCATTCAATGAGATCATGGCTGATCATCCAAACTCAGTACCCTGTCCCTGTCTTCTCCCCATATCCCTTGATCCCTTTAGCCTTAAGAAATATATCTAACTCCTTCTTGAATATATTTAATGAATTGGCCTCAACTGCCTTCTGTGGTAGAGAATTCCACAGGTTCACCACTCTCTGGGTGAAGAAATTCCTCCTCATCTCTGTCCTAAATGGCTTACCCCTTATCTTTAGACTGTGCCCACTGGTTCTGGACTCCCCGCCATCGGGAACATCCTTCCTGCATCTAGTCTGTCTAGTCCTGTTAGAATTTTATAAGTTTCAATGAGATCCCCTCTCATTCTTCTAAACTCCAGCGAGTATAAGCCCAATCGACCCAATCTCTCCTCATACGTCATTCCTGCCATCCCAGGTATCAGTCTGGTGAATCTTCGCTGCACTCCCGCCATGGCAAGAACATCCTTCCTCAGATAAGGTGACCAAAACTGCACACAATACTCGAGGTGCGGTCTCACCAAGGCCCTGTACAACTGCAGCAAGACATCCTGGCTCCTGTACTCGAATCCTCTCGCTATGAAGGCTAACATACCATTTGCCTTCTTAACCGCCTGCTGCACCTGCATGCTTACCTTCAGCGACTGGTGCACAAGGACACCCAGGTCTCGTTGCACTGCCCCTTCTCCCAATCTATTGCCGTTCAGCTCGAATCTTTGCATTGTTAGGTAATGCAGCTATTTGCTATACCTTAGGTAGGAACAGACGAGTCCAATTCAGCTTTACCTGGATTGATGAAACTTAGCATCCGCCTCCATGTGATATACTGCAACGGTCCAATCGAGCCACCCAGGTTCAGGTCAATAGAAACTTTGGAGGGTTTCTTGAAGCTAACATCACACCTGTGGAAATATTGAGCTTCATGTTTCTTTCTTACTGGCAACCACAATAAGAGTAGTTTAACCCCACCGATGACAATTGTACCCTATCTGTTTGTGGACTTAGTTAACAGATTTAAATAAAAACAGAAAATGCTGGAAATACTCAGCAGGTCAGGGCAGCATCTGTAGAGAGAGAAACAGAGTTAACATTTCAGGTCGACGACCCTTCGTCAGAACTGGAAAAAGCTGGAGACGGAACCGGTTTTTAAGCAAGTGTGGGGCAGGGACAGGGGGGAGGGGAGGAAAGAACAAAAGGGAAGGTCTGTGATAGGATGGAAGGCAGGAGAGATTAAGAGACAAAAGGGATGATGGTGCAAGGCAAAAAGAGATGGTAATGGGACAAGTTAAGAAACAAAAGATGGCTCTCGTTGGCAGCTGTCTTTCATTCTGTCATTGCCATTTACACTTCATCTAGAGTCATCTTTTGTTTCTTAACATGGCTATCAGTTTTCTCATTTAACTCTAAGTAACAATATCAAATCAAAGTATTATATAAAAAAAATAAGGACAGGGTGCACGACTTTCAAATTTGGGACTGAATGTGCTGTGTGCTGTGCTCCAATTATTCCCCACCTGCAACCCCCCTCCTCCTAAAGACTTTTATGCAATGCCACATCACCTTTTTTTTCTTTAATTTGGTTTGCAAGGTGTCCTTCCTATCTTGCATGTTGTGGTATTTGTTTCCAACATGAATTGGGTGCTTTCCCCATTAGATTCCTAGATACCAATGTTGTCTGGTTCTGACCATTGTAAGGCATTTTGCAGTTGGGTGTTACCTCACGTTATAATCCAATGCCTCAAACTATGCCGGCAGGAATCAGGAGCTCCCAGCTATAACCCGCCCTTCCCCACCCCATGTAAATAATTTGGTGAATACTTGAAGCTAATTCATAAACATGTTATTTAAGCTCTTTAAGTATATGTTTACAATTTCACTGGACATATAGCGCATTTAAGATGCCGGTACACGTAGCGACCAGATGCATTTCTTATGCATTTAAGGGGAAGCTAGATAAACACACGAGGGAGAAAGGAATAGAAGGTTATGCTGGTACGGTTCGACAAAGAGGGCTGGGAGGAGGCTCGTGTAGAGCATGAAGATCGGCAAAGACTTGTTGGGCCGAATGTCTTGCTTCTGTGCTACATAAGAACATAAGAAATAAGAGCAGGAGTTGGCCAGACGGCCCCTCGAGCCTGCTCCGCCATTCAATAAGATCAGGGCTGATCTTCGAACTCATCTCCACTTTCCCACCCCATCTCCATATCCCTTGATTCCCCATGAGCCCAAAAATCTATCGATCTCAGCCTTCAATATACTCAAAGACTCAGCATCCACAGCCCTTAGGGGTAGAGAATTCCAAAGATTCACAACCCTCTGAGTGAAGAAATTCCTCCTCATCTGAGTCTTAAATGGCCGACCCCTTATCCTGAGACTATGACCCCTGGTTCTCGACAATCCAGCCAGGGGAAACAACCTCTCCACATCCACCCTGTCAATCCCTCTTGTATGTTTCAAGGAGATCACCTCTCATTCTTCTAAACTCCAGAGATATAGGCCCATTCTACACAATCTCTTCTCATAGGACAGCCCTCTCATCCCAGGAATTAATCTAGTTGCATGGTGCTGTACAATAAAATGTGTAATTCGACGCAATTATCTTAATTCTCAAAAGGCGGGTTGGACAAGAGGAAAACGGCACTTACTGCAAGCTTTGAGCGCCAAGTAGAGGCAAATATTTTAGCGAGTAGGAAGTAAAACATTTTCAACAAAATTGCATTTGACCGTAATTATTTGTTACTTAAAATTTACAAAGATATTAATAAATGTCATACCTGTTGATGACGGATTTAGCAACCTTTAAAAGAAGTGAAATATTATCAACAAAACTTGTAAATCGTTATATATATATAACTAAAAATCTTCTGTAAGCTGTGGCCTTCCTGCCCATAAACTTACTTCCTTTTCTCAGGACTCTTTGATCAGGCTTTCCTGTGAACATTTGCTATTAAAAATTACTAGTTAACATTTCCTATTGAAGTGTCTTAATGTGAAGCTCTGGCATTTAGGTGGCTCTGTGGAGTAAGTGTGAGAAGTATCTCTCCCATCTCTCCCAAATCTATCCATCCATCCATCCCTATCATCCCTACCATTTATCCATCCGTCCATCCCTATCATCCATCCATCCCTATCATCCCTACCATCCATCCATCCTCCCTTATCATCCCTACCATCAATCCTTATCATCCCTACCATCCATCCATCCTCCCTTATCATCCCTACCATCCATCCATCCCTATCATCCCTACCATCCATCCATCCTCCCTTATCATCCCTACCATCCATCCATCCATCCTTATCATCCCTACCATCCATCCATCCTTATCATCCCTACCATCCATCCATCCCTATCATCCCTACCATCCATCCATCCTCCCTTATCATCCCTACCATCTATCCATCCCTATCATCCATCCATCCCTATCATCCCTACCATCCATCCATCCTCCCTTATCATCCCTACCATCTATCCATCCCTACCATCTATCCATCCCTACCATCCATCCATCCCTATCATCCATCCATCCTCCCTTATCATCCCTACCATCTATCCATCCCTATCATCCATCCATCCATCCCTACCATCCATCCATCCATCCTTATCATCCCTACCATCCATCCATCCATCCCTATCATCCATCCATCCTCCCTTATCATCCCTATCATCCATCCATCCCTTCCATCCCTACCATCCATCCCTATCATCCCTACCATCCATCCATCCATCCCTATCATCCCTACCATCCATCCATCCCTATCATCCCTACCATCCATCCATCCTTATCATCCCTACCATCCATCCATCCCTATCATCCCTACCATCCATCCATCCCTATCATCCCTACCATCCATCCATCCCTATCATTCCTACCATCCATCCATCCATCCCTATCATCCCTACCATCCATCCATCCCTATCATCCCTACCATCCATCCATCCATCCCTATCATCCCTACCATCCATCCATCCATCCCTATCATCCCTACCATCCATCCATCCTCCCTTATCATCCCTACCATCCATCCATCCATCCATCCTTATCATCCCTACCATCCATCCATCCATCCCTATCATCCCTACCATCCATCCATCCTTATCATCCCTACCATCCATCCATCCATCCTTATCATCCCTACCATCCATCCATCCATCCTTCTCATCCCTACCATCCATCCATCCATCCTTATCATCCCTACCATCCATCCATCCATCCTTATCATCCCTACCATCCATCCATCCATCCCTATCATCCCTACCATCCATCCATCCTTATCATCCCTACCACCCATCCATCCATCCCTATCATCCCTACCATCCATCCATCCCTATCATCCCTACCGTCCATCCATCCATCCTTATCATCCCTACCATCCATCCACCCATCCTTATCATCCCTACCATCCATCCATCCCTATCATCCCTACCATCCATCCTTATCATCCCTACCATCCATCCATCCATCCATCCTTATCATCCCTACCATCCATCCATCCATCCTTATCATCCCTACCACCCATCCATCCCTATCATCCCTACCATCCATCCATCCCTATCATCTCTACCATCCATCCTTATCATCCCTACCATCCATCCATCCCTATCATCCCTACCATCCATCCATCCATCCCTATCATCCCTATCATCCATCCATCCATCCTTATCATCCCTACCATCCATCCATCCTTATCATCCCTACCATCCATCCATCCATCCTTCTCATCCCTACCATCCATCCATCCATCCTTATCATCCCTACCATCCATCCATCCATCCTTATCATCCCTACCATCCATCCATCCATCCCCATCATCCCTACCATCCATCCATCCCTATCATCTCTACCATCCATCCATCCATCCCTATCATCCCTACTATCCATCCATCCCTATCATCCCTACCATCCATCCATCCATCCCTATCATCCCTATCATCCATCCATCCATCCTTATCATCCCTACCATCTATCCATCCCTATCATCCCTACCATCCTTATCATCCCTACCATCCATCTATCCATCCCTATCATCCCTATCCATTGGAGCAGTGACTACACTTCCCAATTGCTTCACTAGCTGTGAAGTGCTTTGGGAAGACCTGGGAAGAGGGTTATCTATCTCTCTATTTACATACATATATGACTTATATTTGTCAATGGGCCATGGGCAAACCGTAGGCATTTTCCTGGTATATTCTTTCTATCCATACCCATCATATATTTAGTGCAGGTTACCAATCCTGTCATTCCATTTCCAATAAGATGCATATCGCAATTAAAATTAAATCCTAGTTAGACTATAGTACCTTGGTACCCATGCCAGTTAGCCCAGAACTGTTGTTATATAGTTCATGTTAAGCTAACACTCAGCGCCTCATTCCTTTTCTGTCACCGGTTGAGTCCCAGCTTTCTGCTACTGATTCCTGCGAACTTGTGCTTGTATTGCACTCGAGTTATACGTGATTTATAACTAACGTATAACCACCGCTATCGTGATATTTAATGTTTCCCATTCTTAGATTTTAAAAAACGCTTCAGTTTAACTCAGGGTAATCACAGAGTCATAGAGTCATAACGGCACAGAAGGAGGCCATTCAACCCATCGAGTCTGTGCCAGCTCCCTGTAGAGCAATCCAGTCCGTCCCATTCCCCCGCTCTATCCCCACAGCCCTGCAAGTTTATTTCCCTCAAGAGCCTATCCAGTCTCCCCTTGAAAATATTGAGTGTCTCCACTTCCACCACTTCCGTCGGCAGCGAGTTCCATGTCCTCACCACTTGTATCCTTGTAGCTAAGATTCCCCCATCCCCGGAACCATTCTGGTAAATCTCCTCTGCACCCTCTCATCTCTACAAACAGCCAATAATACTCAATCTGAGCCACTTTTGTTAAACTTCTACTGTTTACCCAATCACTTTTGTATTGCTTCTTACTTGATGGCGGATTTGTCTGTTTACCTTGAGCAATTCCATCGTTTGCAGATCTAATGTCTCCTGGATATTTGCTATTAATTGAGTAATTGAAGCACTTTCCTTGGAGCTTTTCTTCCTATTTTCTTCTATTTGCAAAATGATATCTTCTTTCTCTTTAAGCTTGATCATGAGAGCTTGCTTTTCCTCTCTCAGAAAGCCGTGCAATTTGATAAATTCAGACTCGATCTCCTTCCGCAGATTGTCAATTTGATTCTGATGAATAAGCGGAAATCTCAGACAGGCATCAACAAAAAATGCGATCTCTCCAACCCGTTGGTTCAGAAATTATATACAATTTCAAGAGAATAACACACCAAACAAAGCCATGGGCAATAAAGACCTTCGCCTGGACGTTCCCCCGATCCTCCGCCGGAAGATCGGGGGAATAGCCAGGTACATTTCGGCGTTGTATACTCGGCCACATGTTCCATTAGGTTCAAGAAGGCGGCTCACCACCACCGTCTCAAGGGCAACTAGGGATGAGCAATAAATGCCGGCCTTGCCAGCGACGCCCACACCCCATGAACGAATTTAAAAAAAAATTCTTGTGACAAATTAAATTTCCCCACATGTTCATTAGAACATAAGAACATAAGAAACAGGAGCAGGAGTCGGCCAATCGGCCCCTCGAGCCTGCTCCGCCATTCAATAAGATCATGGCTGATCCAATCTTGGCCTCAACGTCACTTTCCCGCTCTCTCCCCATACCCCTTGACCCCCTTGTAGTTCAAATGTCTGTCAATCTCCACCGTGAATATATTCAATGACTCCGCCTCCACAGCTCTCTGGGGTAGAGAATTCCAAAGATTCACGACCCTCTGAGAGAAGAAATTCCTCCTCATCTCCATCTTAAATGGGCGACCCCTTATCCTGAAACTATGCCCCCTAGTTCTAGATTCCCCCACGAGGGGAAACATCCTCTCTGCATCCACCCTGTCAATCCCCCTCAAAATCTTATATATTTCAATAAGATCCCCTCTCATTCTTCTAAACTCCAATGAGTATCGGCCCAACCGGCTCAACCTTTCGTCATACGTCAACCCCTTCATCCCAGGAATCAACCTAGTGAACCTTCTCTGCACTGCCTCCAACGCAAGTATATCCTTCCTTAAATATGGAGACCACCACTGTACGCAGTACTCCAGGAGCGGTCTCACCAGCACCCTGTAAAGTTGCATCAAAACTTCCCTACTTTTATACTCCATACTCCTTGCAACAAAGGCCAACATTCGTCGTGCTGCTCCGTTGGGTACAATCCGAGAGTCAGTTTTCCCTTCGCGGATACTCCAAGTTGAGATTATTACTGAGGAGTTCCAGTGAGAGAAACTGGCTCAATTTCCCGAGGAAGTTGTCTCAGAACAGACAGGGTTTACAACGTTCCCACGAGGCATGTTGAGCCCAGTTGATGCAATGGTTTAGAGCCATAATTCATCTGGGGTCCATGCTTTCTAAAACGTTACATTTTAAATCGGACAGGAGGGAAGCTTTGTTCACACATGGCCCCCGCTGTGCTCGCTGACCTACATTGGCACACGGTCCATCAAGGCCTCGATTTCAAAATTTTCATGCTTGTTTTCAAGTCCCTCCATGGTCTCGCCCCTTCCCTATCTTGGTAACCTCCTCCAACCCTCTGAGATGTCCTCACTCCTCCAATTCTGGCCTCTTGCACATCCCTAAATTTCATCACACCACAATTGGTTGCAGTGCCTTCAGCTGGCTGAGCCCTAACCCCTGGACTTCACACCTAAACCTCTCCACTTCTCCACCTCTCTCTCCTTTAAGGTGCTCCTTAAAACCTACCACTTTGACCAACATTTTGATCACCTACCCTAATATCTCCTTATGTGACTCGGTGTTAAACTTTGTTTGATAAAGCTCCTGTGAAGTGCCTTGGGACATTTTCCTACGTTAAAGGTGCTATATCAACACAAATTGGTGTGTGTTGTGTAGGCGGCGTGAGCGGGGCTATCTCCTGGGTAGGAGAGTTCCTTTCAGCTAGGCCAACACCCATGAGGTTCTACTTGGCTGAATCCAACACTGCAGTCCCGGTCTGAGGCAGTATGTAGCCTGTGTCAGCTGTGGCTCAGTGGGTAGCTCACTCGCCTCTGAGTGCAAAGGTTGTGGGTTCAAGTCCCACTTCAGGGACTCGAGCACATGAAGTTAGGTTGACACTCCCAGTGCAGTGCTGAGGGAGTGCTGCACTTTCGGAGGCGCCGTCTTTCGGATGAGACGTTAAACTGCGGTCCCTTTGCTCTCTCAGGTTGACGTAAAAGATCCCGCGGCACTATTTCGAAGAACAGTAGGGGAGTTATCCCCGGTATCCAACATTTATCCCTCAACCAACATAACAAAAACAGATTATCTGGTCATTATCACATTGCTGTTTGTGGGATCTTGCTGTGCACAAATTGGCGACCGCGTTTCCTACATTACAACAGTGACTACACTCCAAAAGTACTCCACTGGCTGTAAAGCGCTTTGAGACGTCAGGGGGTCGTGAAAGGCGCTATATAAATGCAAGTCTTTCTTTCTATGGAACTGGCGATAAACAGCAATACAGCTCTTCCAGGAGTGGACAGATTGCAATAAATAAATAAAGTCTTGCCCGAGTTTGGATGCAGATGGAGTTAACTGATGTTTGAAGAGTTATTTCTCAAGCACGCCACACACTTAAACGGCTCTGCAATACATCTGTGCGTACGAGATAAGGACAGGAGTAGTCCCCTCGAGCCGAGGCATATCCATACAGTATTGGAACTGCGACCTCAGTCTTTATATCTTTATACAGCCGATTGCGCGACTTGTGCTCCCCGCTGTGACACGGGATAATGCTGAATATTGAAATGCCTCACCGTAAGTTTCACCTGATCTGCTTTGTCTTCACTCTGACTTTTGAAATGGGCTTCCAGCTGCGCTTGAAGAGATTCGCTCACTCCTTTCAACTTTTCCTGAAACAACATGAATATGAATCAAGGAGGCGCTCGCACTGACTACCGTCCCACTGTCGCGGATCGGACAGATGCTCGGTAGGGGAGTTCACCCCAGGAGGGTCCAGGTCGACCCCTGCCCCGGTGTAAGCAGCTCATTGAGAACTCACTCAGCGCAGCGGTTGTGACCGCCCGGTCCTGTGCTAAGCAGAGGAGTGAATTCACCGGCTCTCTCCGGCCCGATCAAGACCCAGTGGCCCGTATATAAGCTATAAAAAAACATATACGCTCAAACAATAGCATTTTGAGGCGCAATACTGATACGATCAATCGATATTGACCGTGTTAGTTTCATTACCATTTTTCACAGCCAGTCCGAACAGGAGGAGGCCATTCAGCCCCTCGAGTCCGCCTCGCCATTCAGTTAGATCACGGCCGATCTGCACCTCAACTCTATTTACCCGCCTCCGCTCCATAGCCCTCCATACCCTTACCCAATAAAAATCGGTCCGTCTCAGTCTTGAAAGTTCAAATTGACCCCCAGCCCCCACAGCCTTTTGGGGGAGAGAGTTCCAGATTTCTACCAGCTTTTGTGTGAAAAATTATTCCTGATTCCCCTCCTGAATGGCCTGGCTCTAATTTTAATATGTAAGCACCACCGCCCCCCCCCGCCCCCACCTTGATTTCCCCCAACCAGAGGAAATAGTTTCTCTGTATCATAGGAACAGGAGGAGGCCATTCAGCCCCTTGAGCCTGTTCCGCCATTCAATGCGATCATGGCTGATCTGCGACCTAACTCCATGTACCCGCCTTTGGCCCATATCCCTTAATACCTTTGGTTAACAGAAAGCTATCAATCTCCGATTTCAAATTAACAATTGATCTAGCATCGATTTGCTGTTTGCGGAAGAGAGTTCCAAAGTTCTAGCAGCCTTTGTGTGTAGAAGTGTTTCCTCATTTCACTCCTGAAAGGTCTGGCTCTAATTTTTAGACTATGCCCCCTAGTCCTAGAATCCCCAACCAGCGGAAATAATCTCTCTCGATCGACCCTATTGAATCCCTTTAACATTCGCTAGGGCGAAGAGAGTTACACAGCATCGTTGCATTTTCCAGGTTGTGCAATGGACACACTTTGCTGCAAAGCAATGGGTTTACAATGGGCCGGAGCTTCAGTGAGACACGGAGAAATGCATTACCTTACAGCTCTCAGCCGCTTCTTGCAAGGGCCTGACTCTGTGGTTGCTGTGATCACGAGATGTCATGCAAATCAGGCAGATCGCTCTCTGGTCGTCTTCGCAAAACATTTTGATCTTTTCGTCGTGCTCTGCGCAATGGTCAGCCGCCTCCTCCTCGCCCAGACTGAGAGTGAGCTCCCGAATGGTCTGGACCAGGCTGGACACCAAGAGGTTGCTCCTGACCTTCCTCTGAACAAGCAGCTCCCTGCACTGCGGGCAGGAGGCCAGCCCGGACTTCTCCTCCCAGTGCTGCAAAATACAGGCCCGGCAGAAATTGTGGCCGCAGTCCACCGTCACCGGATCCCTGTAAAAATCACAACACATTGGACAGGTGGCTTCCATTTTCATCTTTTCTATATCCTTTACAGATGCCATGTCGCCAGCAGCTGTTCGGCTGGGGCTGCTGCTTCCAATTACCACACAAATCCAGGAAGAGGCCAGCGGGTGGCTCAGTCAGAGTTTCTGGAATCATCGGAGAAGGACTGTGTCCTGGTGATAAGATCTTGTGACACGCCTTCTATCTAGATTTTTAAAAAATGTATATATATATCTCTGTAGGCAATGCCATGCACCATCGGCTGGAATAGTCCTCCTCCTCCTGTGTCAGCTGTGGCTCAGTGGGTAGCACTCTCTAGGTGGGAGGGGCTAGGAGTGAGCCAGGTGATTGCAGCTGGGAGTTGGAGGGAGTTTTGTAAAAAGTTGGTGGTGGGTTTTGGGGTTTTGTTTTCAGGTTTTAGGGCCTTTTTTGGCCCACAAAAACAGCCAGATGGCTGCGGAGACGTCCGGAGTGCCGGGCCCCTCAGAGGACAATGTTCCCAAGAGGAATTTAATTAGGGAAGAAACTGTGGTGGGAAAGGGAAAAAAAAGGCCCAACGATTTGGGCCGGGACCTCAGGAGGTTTGATAAAGAAAACACAGTGGTGGTGCAGTGTGAAGATAAGAAGATTCGAGTTTGGGATATTATCCAGGTGGTTCATGAGGACTGTGGTGAAGGAAGCTGCTTTGCCTGCCCACCGAAGCCAAATGTGGGATTCAAGGTGACGGTCAGTGGCCGTGAGGAGGTGTAAAGACTGTTACTCAGTCTGAAAGTTGGTGAGAAATTCTTGGAGGTGACTCTGCTATATTCAGAGGAGGTGGTGGTTTCATTTTTAAACTTGCCAGTTTACATTGAGGATGAAGTGCTAAGCAAGAAGTTGGAGTCATGGGACATAAAAATCTGTTCTGCAATAAAGAGGAGGTATTATCCAGGAACATGGGTAGCAGACGGAACCCGGTATGTAAAGGTGCGGTTCCCTGTGGGGGTGAGGTCATTGCGGTACAGTATGAAGTTTGAGACACTGGAAGGAGTGCAGTACTTTCGTGTGCTGCATGATAACCAAGTAAAGGTGTGCTATTATTGTCTTGGACATGACCATCTTGTAAGAAACTGTCCAGACCTGTATTGTTACAATTGCGGTGAGTCGGGACACATTACTCGGAGTTGCAAGGCGGAGAGCTGTGGGGTGTGTCATAAAGGCCCCACCCACTGTGAGTGTGTGGCAGAAGGGAGCAATATAAGTGATGAGGAGATGGGAGAAGGAGCAGGAGATGAGTGTGGAACGGCCGGAGGAGCGGTGCAGTCGGAGGACACAGCCGGTAAAATGAAGGAAAAAGGAGCACAGGAAGAGGCAGAGGATGGCGAAGCAGAGAACGGGATGGAGATGGCGGAAAACACGCTGAGTGCTGTGGAGGGGAACAAAGACAGCAGCGGGCAGTGAGGGTCGAGTGCAGACTCGAGCCTTAGTGCAGTTCAGCTCCCCCTGGGGAGTCTGGTGTCTGCGGGGGGAGAGGAGGCAGGAGCGGGGTGTGTGGTGGATGTGGGTGCTCCGGGGAGAGGCGGGGAGTCGGATATCTTGGTGAGCGGGAGGGGGCAGGACGGGGAGAGGGTGCAAGAGGCAGGAGCCTTAAAGGGACAGCAGGATGGGATTGGCGAGATAGAGATGTCAGATGGGAACAATTTAGGTGTGCCATTGTCCCATGGAGTGAGGGAACAAGGTGCAAGGGTCAGAGGTGGAGATGTGGTCGAAGGGAGCGGCACAGTGGGAGAAACTACGATAGCAGGAAGACTATGGGAGATGAAGTATCTGATGGGGAGCAGGCACAGGGGGTTGCAGAAGAGCTTGAGTGTGAGGAATTGGAGGGGGACAAAGACATGGAAGTCGGGGGTGGCGTGGCATCATGTGGAAAGGGAAAGGTTAGTGAGGGGCAGAAGGAGGGAGAAAGGGCAGCTCCTGGGCCCAAACTTAATGCAAGGAAGAGGCTGAAACAGCAGGGAGGGGTCAAACAGGAGGTGAAAAAGAGCCAGAGGCTGCAGGAAAAAGCAACAGCTGGGGAGATTATCGGGCATACTTCCCTTCTTTGGAGCCATGATTACATTGGTCTCGATTAATGTGAATGGACTGAGGGATGAGAAGAAATTGCAGCAGTTGTTGCAGGGTTTTAAAGGTTCGGACTTGTGTCTGCAAGAAACCTTTTGGGATGAGGATATTCTAGAAAGAGTTCAGAAGGTTTGGAAGGGAGAGGTGTTTGCAAGTTGTGCAAACAATAACCGTGGAGAATTGGCTGTTTTGGTGAGTCCATCCATAAAAGAGAACATTGCCTTGGTGGACAAGGACACTGAGGGGAGATTTTTACGGCTAAGGGTAAAAATGGAGGAATTTAATTGCGATCTCTATAATATCTATGTACCGAACGACCATTGCAAGCGTCGCGAGTTTTTTCGGGGGTTATTCACTGAAGCGGCAGAGGTGGAAAATCCTTGTATATTGGGAGATTTTAATGTATTTTTATCTCGGATGGACATTTCAGCCCAGATGACCTTTAAGGATGATAACTCCAGAGGGATGATTGTAAAAATTATGGCAAATTTAAATTTGAGAGACTTATGGAGGGACCGGAACCCCATAAAAGGGGAGTTCTCCAGAGCAGGTTGGGTGGGTGATGTTTTAAAACAGAGCCGAATAGATTTTGTGTTAATGTGGGAAGGGTTAAGTTCAGAGGTGATGGAGATTTATTATAAAAAAGTATTTTTTAGTGATCACTCGGCTTTGGTTCTTAGAATTAGGAACAGCAGAGTTAAGATCGGTTCAGGGGTGTGGATTTTAAACAATCAATACCTGAAAGAAATTGCTTATAAAGAAGGGATTATAAATATAATAAAGAATGCTTGGAAGGAACTTTTGTTCTTGAAAGAAAGAAGAGTTTGGTGGGACAATTTCAAATATGAGGTAAAAGTTTTTCTGCTACGTTATGGGAAAAAGAGGGCGGCAGCTAACCGGCATCGAGAAGAGAATATAAACAAAAGGTTTATGGATGTCTGTAAAGCAGTTGACGGAGGGGATAAGGGAGCTGAGACTAAGTTCCGGGTGCTAAAGGAAGAGTGGGAATTATTGCAAGCTGAAAAATGCAAGGGGGCTATTCTCTGTGCAAAGGCTAGAGATGCATTGGAGGGTGAAAGATGCACTTGATATTTTCTAGGGCAGGAGAAGCTGCGACAGAGAATATTGTTAATTGAAGAGTTGAAGGTTGGGGAGAAGATCATTCATGAAAGTGGGGAGATTTTAGAGGTGGCTAGCAGCTTTTATCAAGAGTTATATACAAAAGAAGACATTTCCAATTTGGCGATGGAGAAGGTTACTGCTTTTATTGAAGAGGGTTTAAAGGAGGATGAGAGAAGCATGTGTGACAAAGAAGTAGGATTAGCGGAAATAAAAGTAGCAATAAGTGGAATGAAGGGGGGGGGGGGGGGGAAAGCCCAGGGTCCGATGGACTAAGTGCAGAATTTTATAAAGAATTTTTCGAGATTTTAAGTCCATTGCTCTTAGAAGTTTTTAAGGAAATTAAAATTGAGGGAAGCCTGGCCCCATCTATGAGGAGAGGTATCATAAGCTTAGCTTATATAAAAATAAAGGGGATAGACGGGATCTGAAGAATTGGAGGCCCATCACATTATTAAATGTGGATTATAAGATCTTGGCGAGGGTTATGTCAAATCGTTTGAAGGAGCTATTACCGGAGATAGTTTGGCCCTCTCAGTCCTATGGATTCATAGGCCGGGACATCGCAGACTCTGTGGTCTCAATCCGAGATGCGATAGAGCTCATGGAAGAGAGTGGGAGGGAGGCTTATGTATTAAAGATAGATCAAGAGAAAGCCTTTGATAGGGTCTCTCATGAGTTTTTATTGAAGGTTTTGGAAGCATTTGATTTCAAGGAAAATTTCATTCAGTGGATAAGTATTTTTTATTCAAACATATTTAGCTGCGTTAAATGTAATGGTTTTTTATCCAAGTATTTTCCGATACAGAGATCAGTGAGACAGGGTTGTCCCCTGTCCCATTGTTGTACACATTGGTAGCAGAACCATTAGGTTACATGATGCGAAAGAAACAAGGTGTAGTTGGGATTGTGGTCCCCAGTTCTGGGCTGGTGTCAGTGATACACCAATATGCAGATGACACAACCTTAACATTGAGAAATGGGGAGTCAGTGAGGAAAGCTATGGAGGTAGTGGAGGAATATTGCAGAGCTTCAGGAGCCAGAGTGAATTATAGTAAGTCCCAATGCCTGGTTGCAGGGAGGGGTAGGGGGGAATGGTTGGGGGAATGTCCCTTTAAGGTGGTAGAGGTTTTGGAAGTTTTGGGGGTGCATATGGGGTGCAAGAAAGACAGGGATGAAGTGGATCGATTAAATTGGGAACCGAAGGTTATGAAAATAAAAAAGATTTTGGGAAGGTGGGAAAGAAGGTGGTTGAAAGTGCAAGGAAGAGCGACAGTGGTGTCTGCTCTCCTGCTATCTAAGCTATGGTACTTATTGACGGTGGAGGATATTCCTGAGTGGGCGGAAAAGTCCATCTGAGAGGCTTGTGTGAGGTTTTTATGGGAAGGGAAACCAGCCTTGGTGGCATACAATACCATCATTGGACGGAGAAATCAGGGAGGACTCAATTTTCCAGATATTGATTTGGAGAAGAAATCCTTTCGAATCAAATGAGTGAAGAGATTTCTTCAGAAGTCAAATACAAGTTTTTGGAAGAGATGTTTTGAGCATTTTTAAAAACGAAGTGGGATAGGAGGGCAGGGGATATTGTATATAGAATACAATAACATGTTTTTGAAATCGATTGAACTTCTCCCTAGGTTTTATAAGGGGGTTGTAGAGACTTGGGCCCAATTTTTAAAGAGTGTGCAGTTTATGCCCAAGGGGGCTGAGGAATTTTTAGAACAGCCCTTATTTTTGAACAGGTGGGTCAACATCGAAGGAGAGGTTTTATTTAATCAAGCTTTTATAAAAGCTGGGATTATATATGTGAAAGATGTATTATATGAGGTAATTCCAGGTTGGTTGCCGGAAGCTATAGTGAGGGACATGGTGTGGGAGGAGGATCAGGAGGTAGAAGGAAAAGCAATAGGAATCATGTATGAGAAGATTGTGAGGGCAATGCCACAGGATTGGATGGGAGAAATAAATGTGGAAATATCCAAAGGAAGTAAAATGCGTCCTGCTTTTCCAAGCTTTGTACTGGAGAAAGGGGGAGAGTTGGTCCAATTTGACAACTGTAATACTCGAGATTTCTATGAGGTATTCAGAGAATAGAGATTCAAGACACCTGCTGGTCAGAAGTTTTGGCAGAGTATATGTTGCGTCCGTGTATAATAAGACACAGACTGCGGAGAACGGTACAACAGGTGTTTACTCAACGTGGCTCACACTGCAACTGATCTGTACAGATTACTACTCAGTGTTATATACAGGTGTGGTCACTGCTGGTACTGCAGTATACATGAGCTGTAAAAGATAGTTCCCCCCTTAAAGGTATATACATTTATATTCCTCCCCTTTTAGATTAACAGTACCATAACACTCATTTAACAATTAAATATCAAACTAATTACAATTAACACTTTTAACATGCAACATTAGCTGAAAATAGTATATTTATATGTTCAGTCTTTGGGGAGGCTCCCTAATCCTTTCTGGATAGCGCCTTTCCCGAGTGTCTTGCTCTTGGTGCGGAGGCGATTCTGGCCCCCTGTCGTCGGTTGGTTCATCAGCTTCCGATGCTACTGTTTCTGGGGTAGATGCGACCTGTACGTCGGGTTCATCACCAGGTACGTATGGGCGAGGCATGGGGTTGACTTGTTCCTGTGACTCTAGGATCTGGTCAGCATGGCGTCTCACGATGCTCTCCCCAACATCCACTGTGTACATTAGTGGCCCCTGCCGTGTGCATATCGTTCCTGGCTGCCATTTTTCTGTTCGATAGTCGCAGGCCAAGACTGGTTGCCCTACATTGAAGCTCCTTGTTGGCTTCTCATGGATGTGCTGGAATTGCTTACTCTCAACATCTCTTCGTACATTTGGTCTGAGCAAATCCAGGTGAGATCTTAACCTTCGGTTAAAGAACATCATGGCTGGGGCCTGGTTGGTGACTGCATGTGTCGCATTCTGGTAGGCGAACAGGAAATTGTCCACCTTGTGCTGCAGCGGAATGTTGTCATTGTACATAGCCTTTACTGCCTCCTTAAAGGTTTGTACAAACCTCTCAGCCAATCCATTTGTGGCTGGATGATATGGGGCGGATGTGTAATGCCTTACCCCATTCTTTTTCAAGAACCTCCGGAACTCTTCGGAGCAAATCTGTTCTGGCAAGCCATTCCTGGCAAAAATGGTCCGTAGGACTGCAATAGTTTTCTCCGTGGTGGTGGAGGACATTTTGATGACCTCAGGCCATTTCGAGTGCGCATCCACGGCTATTAAAAACATTGGCCTAGAAATTCAGTTGGTTGCGCCAGCAGTTAGCGCCTTAAGAGAAGTGAATGTCGGGTGCTATGCGTGTTGCGGCCGGGCGCAGCGCAGTTTGCGCCTCGCCCCAAATTAAGTTGGGCGTTAGCGCCAGCGCAAAGTTTAGCGCCCGCCCGGATGCGCGCGCAGAAAATGACGTCACATCCTCGTGCAACGCCCTTTGGCCGCCCCGATTCCAAACTTCAGTCGGACCGCCCCATTGTGCGGCTGGCGGCCGGAGTGTTTGAAAAAAGGAACGCAACACAGCCAGCGCGGGCCCCGGGGGGCGCAAATTAAAGGGGACGTACCCTCCAGTATAAAGGCCAGCCATTTTGCAGCAAACACTCTTGTGCAACGCATTGCTGGACACACAACAAGGAGGATAGCTAACTGGTTTCAAGCAGCAACAGCTCAGGTATTTTTGGACTCAGGCCAGAGCGCTGCAAGTGGCCTTTTGGAAATTTGACTGTTTGCCAGGATTTGATGGGGGTTGCATGGGGTGCCAACGCGGAGCTGCAGCGCCATGTCCGTAGGGCTCGCAGACGCATTGTGAGAGGGGCAGCCCTGGCTAGAGGCAGAGGGGGCTACAGGCGTTGGCCACGTAGGCCTTACCCAGTCAGGCTATACCGCCAGCAGCGCTCCTACCTCAACATGACTGACGCGCGATGTGTTAGAAGGCTCCGATTCCGAAAGGAGGTGGTTGCAGAGATCTGCCACCTGCTTCGCAGAGATCTGCGTCCAAAGCTCAGGTGCAGGACGTCTCTGTCGGTGGAAGTGAAGGTGACGGTGGCATTGAACTTCTATGCCACCGGCTCCTTCCAATCCGCTGCTGGGGACATAGCTAACATCTCCCAGTGCGGCGCGCATCGCTGCATCCGCCAGGTGACCGAAGCACTGTTCAGAAGGAGAAGCCAATTCATCTCCTTCCCCATGGCCCTGGAGAGCCAGCATCAGCGCGCATTGGGATTTGCAAGACTCGGGGACTTCCCCTTGGTGCAGGGCGCCATTGACTGTACGCATGTGGCTTTGCGGGCCCCTCTGGAGCATGGCGAGCAGTTTCGCAACAGGAAGGGCTACCATTCTCTGAATGTGCAGCTGGTGTGTGACCACAAGCAGCGCATCATGGCTGTCAATGCCAGCTTTCCAGGCAGCAGCCACGATGCGTTTATCCTGCGGCAGAGTACTGTGCATGACATGTTCGAGGCACAGCCTCCCCCAAGAGGATGGCTACTCGGGGACAAAGGCTATCCTTTGTGTACCTGGCTCATGACCGCGCTCCGCGCGCCCAGGACCGCTGCTGAAGAGGCATACAACGAGAGCCATCAAACCACCCGCAACATCATCGAGCAAACTATTGGGGTCCTCAAGCAGCGGTTCCGCTGCCTTGATCGCTCCGGAGGAGCTCTGCAGTATTCGCCGGACCGGGTCTCCCAATTTGTGGTAGTTTGCTGCATGCTACACAACCTGGCTATCCGCAGGACTCAGGCACTGCCACCTGGCGTTGGACCAGCACCTCAGGAGGAGGAGCAGGAGGAGCATGAGGAGGAGGAGGAGGAGCAGGAGTACGTTCCCAGGAGGGAGCGACCAGGGCCAAGGGCCGCGCGACGCCACCTTATTACACGTTACTTCTAAGCCCCCTGTCAGGGAATACCTTGTGGCCATGAGGGAAGATGAATGCAGCCGCTCCGCAAGCCCTCAGCCGGCGAAGCCAACAAACACTAACAAGAACAACCATGGAGACTCTATGAATAAAGATAATTATTTATTACACAAAAATGAAAACCCCTTCCCACATGAATCCCCAAAAACAATCAACGGGCCACACAAAAAGCCCAACAAATGACTCACTCCCACAAACTGGGGAGGAGTAACTCCACATTTGTACAAACCTGGCCTCAACCTCGGCCTTAACGCAAAAAATAATCCCACGAACCAAACAACCATGGGCAAAAGAAAGATGGCCACCGCCATATAAAACGAAAGCTGGCCACACCCTCTACTGAGTGGCCCGTGAGGGCGAGACCTTGTCCAGCCTTTTGCCTCCCCTGCCCGGCCTGCTGCTCCTTCGCAAGCTCTGCCCAGTGGCTGCTGCGAGGCTGGGGGAAGGCGCCTGAGGCTCAGATGTCCTTCCGCCAGATGCCCTTGGGGGGCGGCCTACACGGCCTTTGGGCGTCGAGGGGCCGGCTGCTGAGTGGCGCACCTGAGCCTGGCCAACATCAGCTCCAGCCGCTTGCCCTTGACGCCCCAGTGGGGGAGTGGCGGCGACGGATGGCGCAATGTGGGCAAGCTGGCGTCTGGGATGCGCTGGCTGGTGCTGTGGCGCGCTGGCAGTCGGCCGGGCCCGCACTGCAGGATCCGCACCAATCAGCCGAGGGGCGGCTCGCTGGGATGCTGCAGCGCGGCGGGTGCCCTGGCGATGCCTGCCTGAGACAGCGCGTGTGGCAGCAGTGAGTGCCCCTGTTGTCCTGGTGTGCGCCCGCATCACACCCGCCAGGGACTTGACGGCATCAGTGAGCATGCGGCCACTCGCGGCAGTTGATGCCCCGAACTCGCGCACGCTGGTCGCCAGCGACTCGATGGCCTCAGGCATGCGCCCCACCACGCGCATGAGCTCCGTGTGGCGCCGGTCCGAATCCTCGGCCATCTTGTCCAGCTTCCGCGCCTCCTCCGAGGTGAAGGTGTCCGGACTGGAGTCGGGACTCTCCCGCTGGGGAGCAAGGGACCGAACTAGGGGAACCTTGCCACGTTGGTGGCGGCGAGTGTCCCGATCAACTGCACTCCCCTCTGATCCTTCCCCCCTTTGGGGGGAAGGCCGCGGCCCACGCGCAGGGCTCCTGGGTGGCTGGACGCCACTGGTCCCAGCAGCTGCAATCCCCTGCGACAGTTGGTCCAGGCACTCGTCCAGTGAGGACGTGTCAATCATTTTGTCCTCCTGCGGGACCTGAGTGTTCCCCTGATGGTCCGGCTTGCTCTTGCTCCTCCTCCTCCTCCTCCTCCTGCTCGGAGGGGCTGTCACTGGCAGCTTCAGGGACCTGGTCGTCACCAGCTGAAAGCAGGAATGCACAAGAGTAGCTTCAGAGTGAGGAGACGGCGTCAGCGAGGGAGTCAGGACTGGTGGCATTCAGCGCATTGGTGGGACAGTGGCAAAGGAGGTAGCTCGGATGCGCAAGTGCGACGCGAGAGGGCCAAAAGGCGAGGTCCTTACCATTGCCGGGCAGTGGAGGGTCGGCTACTCCGCACGCTGTGGGCACGATGAGCCCACTCACGCGCTCCTCCAGGGGAGTGAGCTTCTGCAGCTTGGCGCGGCCTCCCCTGGTCCTGGCACGGGCCTGGCGATTATAGGCAACTTTAGCCTGCAAGAGAAAGGACGGGCTGTAAGTACGGAGTGTAGCCCTGATGTAGTGTGCACTGCCTCCCATGGTGGAACAGCTTGGCCAGAGTGTAGCCCTGATATACTGTGCACTGCCTCCCATGTGGAATAGCTTGGCCAGAGTGTAGCCCTGATATACTGTGCACTGCCCCCCATGGTGGAATAGCTTGGCCAGAGTGTAGCCCTGATATACTGTGCACTGCCTCCCATGGTGGAATAGCTTGGCCAGAGTGTAGCCCTGATGTACTGTGCACTGCCTCCCATGGTGGAATAGCTTGGCCAGAGTGTAGCCCTGATGTACTGTGCACTGCCTCCCATGGTGGAATAGCTTGGCCAGAGTGTATCCCTGATGTACTGTGCACTGCCTCCCATGGTGGAATAGCTTGGCCAGAGTGTAGCCCTGATGTACTGTGCACTGCCTCCCATGGTGGAATAGCTTGGCCAGAGTGTAGCCCTGATGTACTGTGCACTGCCTCCCATGGTGGAATAGCTTGGCCAGAGTGTAGAGTGCAGAATGGGCAATTGATGCTCATGACTGTCCCAAAGCTGCTGGCTGAGGGCTGGCCATTAGGCCTTTCAGCTCCCTTTGCCCATCATGTCAGGTGTACATGCAAGAATGAGGAGGAGACTGGAAAGGGTACTCACCCTGACAATCCTGGTCAGGTCGTTGTATTTTTTCCGACATTGTTTGTGGGTCCTGGGGGCATCGCCGGTGAACGTCACCCTGTTGGCGATCTGCTTCCAGGCTCTGGTGTATTCTTGGTGGTTCGGATTCCTCCCAGTCTCTGGGAACAAGATCCTGCGCCTCTTCTCCAGAGCTGTCACCATTATTCCCAGATCACGCTCTGAGAAGCGCAGGGCACGCTCACGGGCCTTCTCTGGCGTTGCCATGACTCCCTGGGGCTGAGCAGCAGTGTTGAGGCCTATTTGCAAAGCTGCAGTGTGCAGGGCGTGGCAGCAGACCAAATCGTCCCTTCCCCCTTTAAGAGCTGGTCGGCGCCACGGGGTCTGCTGTCAATCAAAAAATGACCGCACCCGCGCTGCGCCCCGCCTCGGCGCTATCCCTCTGCACCGCCGGCTTAGCGCCTAAAGATAGTAGTGCAACGCCTCTTTTAGCGCTCCAGCAACCTCTTAGGGTGAAGCCACTGAATTTCCGGCAAGGGGGCGCAACTTTGGGGCGGGCGCTAACTTCGGGCGGGCGCTAACGTTAGCGCCCCAAAACTGGCTATACTGAAATTCTAGGCCTTTGAGTCCATGAATGGACCAGCAAAATCAATATGCACCCGTTGCCATGGAGATGAGGGCCACTCCCATGGGTGTAGAGGGGCCTGTGGTGGTGCATTTTGGACTTTCTGGCATCCTGAGCAGCTCTTGGTCAGGTCCTCGATTTGTTTATCGATTCCCGGCCACCACACATAAGCCCTGGCTAGGCTTTTCATTTTTACCCCTCCCAGATGACCCTCATGAAGCTCATTGAGCACTCTATCCCTTAACTTGGGTGGAATTACCACTCGGGATCCACACATCAAGGTCCCCCGGCACACTGACAGCTGTTCTCTCCTTGTTGAGAATGCTGGCAACAGTGAGTCGCCATGTGCTGGCCATCCCTTCACCGTCAAATCATATACCTGAGACAGTGTCGGGTCATTTCTGGGTTCCTTTTCGATACAAGCGTTAGTTACCGGTAGGTATTCAACTACAGTCGAATGGAATATTTCGACAGGATCCACTGCTGGTGCTTTCTCCGCAGTAGGCAGTGGCAGGCGTGAGAGCCTATCAGCATTTCCATGCTGTTTCGTGCCCTTATATTCAATCTCATAGTGGTGCGCCCCTAGAAAAAGTGACCATCTTTGTAGTCGTTGCGCAGTCATCACCGGAACGCCCTTCTTCGGATTAAAAATGGAAACGAGGCTGGTGATCAGTCAGCAAGGTGAATTTCTGCCCGTGCAGATAGTGATTGAACTTTTTCACTCCCCACACTAGGCTGAGGGCCTCCCTGTCAATCTGGGCATAGTTACGCTCGGCTGAGGTTAGTGATCGTGACGCAAAGGCTATTGGCCTCTCTGAGCCGTCCGAGAATTTGTGCGACAGCACTGCTCCAATGCCGTAGGGTGGCGCATCACATGCTAACCGAATTGGTAATGCTGGGTTGTAATGGGCCAATACCTCTTTCGATGTGATTAGTGTTTTGCTCTTCTGGAAAGCTCGTCTACATTCGTCACTCCACTTCCATGGCACCCCAGTTTGCAGTAGGGTGTTCAGTGGGTGTAGTATTGTAGACAAATTTGGCAAGAACTTATGGTAGTAGTTTACCAGCTCGAGGAACGACCTCAGTTGTGACACATTTTCCGGTGCTGGAGCTTTGACTACTGCCTCAATCTTCTCTGGGGACTTATGTAACCCCTCTTTATCGATAACGTGGCCACAATACGAGATCTGTTTTCTAAAAAACTCGCATTTGGGGCGGTTAGCTCGGAGCCCATATTCCTGCAATCTAGTGAGCACCTGCTCCAGGTTGGCAAGGTGATCACTGTAATTTTCGCCCGCGACCAGGATGTCGTCCAAATAACACTGGGTCCCTGGGATCCCTTGCAAGACTTGTTCCATTGCCCTCTGCCAAATAGCCGGAGCTGATGCTACCCCGAATACCAGCCGGTTGTATTGGTAGAGACCTTTATGGGTGTTGATTGTGAGGTATTTTTTTGATGCTTCTTCTACCTCCATTTGCAGATACGCCTGGGCCAGATCAATCTTAGTGAAGCGTTTCCCTCCAGATAGCGAGGCGAAAATATCTTTAATCCGCGGAAGTGGATATTGTACGGTGTGAAGGACCGGGTTCACTGTTACCTAAAAGTCCCCACAGATGCGAACCTTCCTTGGTTCCCCAGGCGTGCTGTTCAACGACTTTTTCATCACAGGGACGATGGGTGTAGCCCACTCGCTCCAGTCTACCTTGGACAGTACACCTGAACGTTCCAGACTCTCTAGCTCTGCTTCGACGGCTGGGCGGATCGCATAAGGTACCAGTCTGGCCTTAAAAAATTTTGGGCTTGCGTTTTCTTCAATTTTAATCATCGCTGTCCTGCCTTTTAGTGTTCCGAGTCCTTGCTGGAACACTTCTTTCGCGTCAGTTAGGATCTTTGACAGTTGCCCAGGTGTGATGTCGTCATCCTTTTTGTCAGCCACAGTCAGTGCCTGTATGGAATGCCAATCCAGTTGTATTTTCCGGATCCATTTATGTCCCAGTAATGGTGGTCCTCCATCTTGCAATACATACAGGTCTAGTTTTGGTGTTTCCTTACCGTTATATATAACGGTCACCCTTATTTTTCCTTTGGGGTAGACTTTGTGCCCCGTGTACATCTTCAAAATAATTTTTGTGTCTCTCAAGGGTATGTGTGAGAATAGCCGCTCGTAGTCCCGTCGGTTTATGACTGTTAGGGCTGATCCTGTATCCAATTCCATCTTTACCTGGACTCCTGCTATCTTGAGAGTGACCCAAATGGTTCGGTGATCCTCCGTTGTGATCACATTATTTAGTTGCAGACAACTCAGTTCCCTGCTTTCAGAATCGTTATCACTCTTTTGTTCGTCTGAACTATTCTCTGTTATCTTATGTACCTTCTTGTACTTTCCTTTGGTCGATTTCTTATTGTTGGTTTTCTTTCCCGACCTGCAGACTCGTGGTATGTGTCCTACTTTTCCACACTGTCTGCACACTTTGTCTTTGAACCAGCAATCATTGTGGTCGTGTGTTGTTCTGCCGCAGCGATAGCACTTCTCTGTTCCATATGACATTTCGTTTGTGCCATATTCTTGCGGTCTCTGTTGTATCTCTGCAGCGCCCCGTGCTGCTGCTTCATATGATACCGCAATGCTGAAAGCCTTTTCCAGCGTAAGGTTCTTTTCAGATAAAAGCCGTTTCTGGGTTCCTTCACTTTGAAGCCCACACACAAACTTGTCATATAGGTATCTGCCAGTCCCGCTCCAAACTGGCAGTGTTTCGATAGTTTGCGCAGTTTTGTTAAATAATCAGCATTGCTTTCATCCTTATGCTGGTTCCGTTTGTGAAACTTGAATCTTTCTGCTATCAGCAGCGGTGTGGGGTTTAAATGTTCCTTTAGTATCGTTACTATGTCTTCAAAACTCTTTTCCATTGGCTTCGTTGGGGTTACTAGATTTCGTAATAAACCATACGTCTTTGCACCCATTAAATTTAACAATACCGATGCTTTCTTGTCATCTGACACTCCATTTGCCTTGCAGTACACCTCTATTCGTTCGACATATGTAGTCCAATCTTCGACTTCATTGTCAAATGCGGTGATACTGCCACTCTTCAGCATTTTGGGTGTGGTTTAAAATGGCGTCTCCCAATGGCTTAAAATGGCGTCTCCCGCGCTTTCCTTCCTCCCCCGCTGCTGCCGACGCCGCTCCCGGCGGTTCTCGTGGCAATGGCGGCGCCCTGTAGGTTTCGCGCGCTTCTCCTGCGCTGCTGCCAACGCCGCTCTCGGCGGTCCTCGTGGCAATGGCGGCGCCTCGCGGGTTTCTGTGCGTCTCTCTCTCCCTCTCTCCGACGCTGCTCGGCCCCTGAACACCGGCTGCGCCCTGTGCGCTCTGCCCTCTCTCTCTCTCCCCCGTCGACGCTGCTCGGCCCTTTGCTGTGCCGCTCAGTCGGGCTCTAGCCCTCCGCTGTCCGGGAAGGGTCTGTGCACTACCTGTTGCCAGCCCGTTTCTCTGGACCACCTCGACTGGAAAGCCAAGCCTGGCTCTCGACAGCCTCCCCCGCAATTCTTGAGTCTCTGCTGGATGACTGGGCGGTTGCCCGTGGTCGACGCCCGAGTCTCTGGCCTTGACCTCCAATCCACTTATCTCCAGGAATGAATCCCCGGGAGGTGATGCAGAGTTGCAGGTAGGTTCGAACCTGCCTCGTCGCCAATGTTGCGTCCGTGTATAATAAGACACAGACTGCGGAGAACGGTACAACAGGTGTTTACTCAACGTGGCTCACACTGCAACTGATCTGTACAGATTACTACTCAGTGTTATATACAGGTGTGGTCACTGCCGGTACTGCAGTATACATGAGCTGTAAAACATAGTTCCCCCCTTATAAAGGTATATACATTACAGTATATACCCACAGCTGGACTTCAACAGGATTTGGAAGGGAGTGTGGGCGAATTTTAAATGCCCAGAATGGATTGAACTGGATTTCAAATTGGCTCATAACCGGATTTTTACCATGACGGTCTTGTGCAAGATTGGACGAGTGGAGGCGGCAACTTGCCCAATGTGTGGGACACGGGATGAGACTTTGTCCCATTTACTGGTGTTATGTCCACAGTTAAATGACTTTAAGTACTATGTTCGACAGTTGTGTGAAGCTTTTTTGCTGGGTGGGGACCGAAGAGTGAGAATGGGAATCCCGTGGGACTCAATTTTGAGATGGGGATTGCAGGAGAGTCTGCCAGAGTCTAGCGGAGCGGCAATTAATTTAATGTTCAGTTTGGCTAGATTCGTGATTGTGCAAAGAAGGAATGCTCTGTTTTTTAAGGGGAGGAGAATCAATCTAAAAGAGTATTTTAAATATAAGCTAAAAGATCATTATAAGGCTCTGTGGCTGTTTTATTCAGAAAGGAATTTAAGGACAGTATTTTACAACCAATTTTTTAAGTACAATCGATTAATATATGTTACAGGTGACAAATTAAACTTCAGGTTTTGATGTTAAAATGTGGTGGCAGAATGGCTGTGCAGAGCAGTGGAATTGATTTGTATCATAAAATGTAATATTCACGATGTTGTAAATGTTATTAATGTTCAATAAAGTATAATATTAAAAAAAAAGTGGGTAGCACCCTCGCCTCTGAGTCAGAAGGTTGTGGGTTCAAGTCCCACTCCAGGCACTTGCGCACAAAATACTAGGCTGACACTCCACTCCAGTGCAGTGCCGAGGGAGCGCTGCACTGCCGGAGGTGCCGTCTTTCAGACGAGACATTAAACCGAGGCCCTGTCTGCTCTCTCGAATGGACGTAAAAGATTCCACGGCCACTATTTCGAAGACGAGCAGGGGAGTTCTCCCTGGTGTCCTGGCCGATATTTATCACTAAAAACAGATTATCTGGTCATTATCACATTGCTGTTTGTGGGAGCTTGCTGTGCGCAATTGGCTGCCGTGTATCCCACATTACAGCAGTGGCTGTAAAGACTTTTGAGACATCCGGTGGTTGTGAAAGGCGCTATATAAATGCAAATCTTTCTTTCTTTCTTTACACCACACGCCTGATCTTCAGTGCTATTGAAGTCGACGGGACTGAATATCGGGTAGCGCGTGTAGCAGGCGACCGATGTGATACCCCCAGATTTGCGTCCCCACCCAGGTGTCATCTACTTTAATGGAAGTGTTAGCCTACTGAAAACCAGTGGGTAAGTTCTCCATTAAAATAGAATCAGAGAAGAATTTCCTACCGCTGCATGAATAAATCCTGCTGTTTGTGGGAGCTTGCTGTGCACAAATTGGCTGCCGCGTTTCCCACATTACAACAGTAAGTCCACTTCAAAAGTACTAAAGCGCTTTGGGATATCCGTGAAAGGCACGATAGAAATGCATTTCTTTCTTTTTCTTCTTCATACTGTTCAATGTATTAATTTTTTTTTTAAAGGGTCATCGGTGTAAACTCTGCAGCGAAATCCAACAGAAGATGCTTGAAATAATTTCTCCGTAAAAATCAACGGCCAGTGTCGAACAATTTAAATATTGGTCTTTAACTTGGCGCTTCCTTCAATTACCTTTTGGAGGCAATGAGAGTGAATAGAGAGTGTGCTGGGGACTCGTTTGTTTCCACAAGGGAGAATCAAGAACAGTTGGGGAGTGGGGAGTGGGGGGGGTGGTCACATCATCTTAATTTAGGATGGAAATCAGGAAGCACTTTTTCACACAAAGGGTAGTAGAAATCTGGAACTCGCTCCCCGGAAGGCTGTGGATACTGGGGGACGATTGGCGCTTTCAAGACTGAGGTCGATAGATTATTGTTGGGTGAGGGTATTGAGGGATATGGAGCTAAAGCGGTTCGATGGAGTTGAGGTACATAATCAGCCATGGTCTCATTGAGTTGTGTGGCAGGCTCTCGGGGCTAAATGGCCTCCTCCTGTTTCTATATAGCTGGTAACATTGAAAATTGAAGGATGAGGTGGGAGCCTGAGATGCGACTAGTTATTTATCCTGCAGTGTCTATGCCCTGTCTACAAGTGGGCACACCAATGAAATCGTCTTCTGTAATTCACTCAATGTTGAAATCCACCCTGAAAAAGCATTGCTGAGTTTAAGAAAACAATGTAATATTAAAATAATTTGCACTAAAGTAACCATTCCTACTGGCCACCATTATCTTCCTATCCTTCAACCTAATGGACTGAAATCCTTTTTCTCGTCTAGAAGTCTCCTTGGCTTTCCTCCACCTTATCTCTGGGAGCTTGTCCAGCCCTTCATCCTCTAAGAAATGTTCCGCATCTCCAACTCCGGCATTCTATCTGTCCCCCTTCCCTTCATCCCAACATCGGTGGTAGAACAGTCAATCAGATGGACCCTGCTCTATGGCCACCCCCGTCTCTTTTCTACTTTTAACAATCCTCTTCAGAACCTTTCTCTTCTGCCAAACTGTCTTTGCCGTTTTCATTTGCTCAGTGGGCAGCACTCTCGCCTCTGAGTCAGAAAGTTATGGGTTCAAGTTCCACTCCAAAGACTTGAGCACACCAAACTAGGCTGACACTCCCAGTGCAATGCTGAGGGAGTGCTGCACTGTCGGAGGCGCTGTCTGTTGGATGAGGCATTAATCCGAGGCCCCGTCTGCTCTCTCAGGTGGACGTAAAAGATCCTATGGCACTATTTCGATGAAGAGCAGGGGGAGTTATCCCGGGTGTCCTGACCAATAATTATCCCTCAATCAACATCACTAAAAAAGATTATCTGTTCATTATCTCATTGCAGTTTGTGGGACCAAATTGGCTGCTGTGTTTCCTACATTACAACAGTGACTACACTTCAAAAGTACTTCATTTGGCTGTAAAGCGCTTTGGCATGTCCTGAGGTTGTGAAAGGCGTTATAGAAATGCAAGTTCTTTCTTTCTATTTTTGCGTTCATTCCCAATCACCATTCTACCAGGTGCTTTGGGATATTTGTCTACATTAACAAAGCATATGGGATCTTGGGCTTCATAAGTAGAGTTATCGAGTACAAAAGTAGAGAAGTTATGCTGAACCTTTATAAAGCGCTGGTTAGGCCACAACTGGAGTATTGTGTCCAGTTCTGGTCACCACACTTTCGGAAGGATGTGAAGGCCCTTGAGAGGGTGTAGAGGAGATTTACCAGCATGGTTCCGGGGATGGGGGATCTTAGCTACAAAGACAGGTTGGAGAAGCTGGATTTGTTTTCATTAGAGCAAAGGAGGTTGAGGGGTGATTTGATCGAGGTGTACAAGATTATGACGGGTTTGGATAGGCGAGATGGGGAAAGGCTGTTCCCACTAGTTGATGGTACAAGGACTAGGGGACACAGATTTCAGGTTTTGGGCAAGAGATACAGGGGGGACGTGAGGAAAAACTTTTTTTACGTAGTGAGTGGTGAGGACCTGGAACTCGCTGTCGCCAGAAGTGGTGGAAGTGGAGACACTCAATATTTTCAAGGGGAGACTGGATAGGCACTTGAGGGGAATGAACTTGCAGGGCTACGGGGATAGAGCGGGGGAATGGGACTGACTGGATTGCTCTTCAGAGAGTCGGCACGGACTCGATGGGCCGAATGGCCTCCTTCTGTGCCGTTATGACTCTATGACTCTATGATTAATTAAGTTGCTACTGTGGATGATTCAGTGGTGGTGGTCGAACTTAGATCAACCCATTTCAAAATGTCAATTCTTGTTTATCAAATTATGGCACGCTTACTTCCAAAATAAATTATAGAAGTCAGATTTCTTTCAGCATACATCACCATTTCAGTTGGAACTTAGTGGTAGCTCTAAGCGGGCATATGGCATTGGCTGTCTGTTATACGTCTGACTCGATATTCAGTTCCATTGAAGGCAATATCTACTCCATTACCTTCGAAGAGCTTCCACGTACACATTACAGCTTGAGGACAAAAAGATTTTGGTTAGTGACAAGAATCAGATCACTTTGTAGAAATTTCAGCTGCGGCAGCAGTGAACATCAGCTGCGAGGTTCTGCCAACTGAACAGTAATGGACTTTGAACATTTAATGAATGTTATTGGTCATCAAGCTGCAATTACCATGTCGTGCAATGTTCATTTGGCTTCATTTACAGTTAAACTGGTGCAAACCACAAGTTGCTAGCTGCAGACTTGATTTTCTGCCCATAGTCTGTAAAAACGCATTTTTAACATAATGCGGAGTGATGAGATTAACGTCAATTGCATAACTGTGTCACTACCACCAACTCTCCTAGCGTTTGAAACAATCAGTACCCTTAAAGCGACCCTGCTACTAACAACTACCCAGCACATTCTGCATACAATTCCATTTTTACAACCATTAGATGTAACGTTAGGAAATTGACACAAATGCCATTATAGTGAATCAGCCACCCCTTGGCACACTAATACAAGTATTTTTAGTTAATGGAAATTGACTGCAATTTTCATAAATTTGCTAAATTAGAAAGCAATGTCAAAGGATGAGAAATTGAACAGCATTCACATAATCCCATTATTTTTTTAAAGTGCTGTCGAAAGAAAAAAAGAAAGACTTGGATTTCTATAGGTTGTAGTGGCTGGAGGTCAAACATCTCAGCCCCAGGACATCACTGCAGGAGTTCCTCAGGGCAGTGTCCTAGGCCCACCATCTTCAGCTGCTTCATCAATGACCTTCCCTCCATCATAAGGTCAGAAATGGGGACGTTCGCTGATGACTGCACAGTGTTCCATTCCATTCGCAACTCCTCAGATAATGAAGCAGTCCATGCCCGCATGCAGCAAGACCTGGACAACATTCAGGCTTGGGCTGATAAGTGGCAAGCAGCATTCGCACCATAAAAGTGCCAGGCAAGACCATCTCCAACAAGTGAGAATCTAACCACCGGCCCTTGACATTCAGCGGCATTACCATCACCTGTAAGTTCCCCTCCAAGTCACAAACCATCCTGACTTGGAAATATATCACCGATCCTTCATCATCGCTGGGTCAATATCCTGGAACTCCCTCCCTAACAGCACTGTGGGAGTACCTTCACCACACGGACTGCAACAGTTCAAGAAGGCGGCTCACCACCACCTTCTCAAGGGCAACTAGGGATGGGCAATAAATGCTGGCCTTGTCAGCGATGCGCACATCCCACGAACGAATAAAACAAAAAGCGCCTTTCATGACTTCAGGACATCCCAACGCGCTTTACAGCTAATGAAGTACTTTTTGAATTGCATTCACTGTTGTAATGTTGGAAATTCAGCAGCCAATGTGCACACAGCAAGTTCCCACAAACAGCAATGTGATAATGACCAGATAATCTTTTTTTAGTAATGTTGATAGAGGGATAAATATTGGCCAGGACACGGGAGAACTCCCCTGCTCTTCTTTGAAATAGTGCCAAGGGATCTTTTACATCCACTTGGTTTAACGTCGCATCCGAAAGACGGCATCTCCGACAGTGCAGCACTCCCTCAGCACTGCACTGAGAGTGACAGCCTAGATTTTTGTGCTCAAGCCTTTGGCGTGGGACTCGAACCCACAACCTTATGACTCAGAGGCGATGGTGTTAAAATTAACATAAGTTAAAATTATGCTCTCCGGTTTGACACCACAACCAATGTGACCCTCCGTTGACTTCAATGGAGAGGAAAATCAGTCTGGGTGTAAAACGCCACAACATGATTTTCACACCAGCTCAGGTCACCCGCTGGCAAAGCCATCAGATAAACATGGTGTCGTTCAGCAGAGCGACCAGAAGAGGTCAAGATAAGTATGATTTCTTATTCTTCAGAGGAACAGGAAGAAATCCTCAGGTCTTTCTTACCCCGGCCCTCCCTGTCCATTCTCACACTGGTATCGGTTTTGGGATACCCCCTCCGGCACTTACTTTATGCTGGGGTCTGTCCCCCTTCAATTTCGGTTCCTGCTCGCTGGCCTTGACATCATTTCCACCAGCATCGAGCGGGACACCAATGTCAATTATTCAAATGTGGCCCTTAAGTTAAAATCAGCTGGGCCCAGCTTCCTTCATAACCACTGTGTGTCAGCTTTGGGTATCCGCACGCACTTTAAAATTCGGGCCAGCTTTGCATCCGAGCTCCTGATCCCTTGGGTTTCCTGCCTGTCAGGTTAGGTTAAAATCACTCCCTCTCCAATTGGGGAAACTCCCGAGGAAATTCCCAGTACATGAGAAAAAAGTCCCTACCTTGTGTGGCACTGAGCCATAAAACCAGTCGCTGAAGGTAAGCATGCAGGTGCAGCAGGCGGTTAAGAAGGCAAATGGTATGTTGGCCTTCGTAGCAAGAGGGTTCGAGTACAGGAACAAGGATGTCTTGCTGCAGTTGTACAGGGCCTTGGTGAGACCGCACCTTGAGTACTGTGTGCAGTTTTGGTCGCCTTATCTGAGGAAGGATGTTCTTGCCACGGAGGGAGTGCAGTGAAGATTCACCAGACTGATAGCTGGGATGGCAGGAATGATATATGAGGAGAGATTGGGTCGATTGGGCTTATATTCGCTGGAGTTTAGAAGAATGAGAGGGGCTGTCATTGAAACTTATAAAATTCTAACAGGATTAGACAGGCTAGATGCAGGAAGGATGTTCCCGATGACGGGGGAGTCCAGAACCAGGGGTCACAGTCTAAGGATAAGGGGTAAGCCATTTAGGACTGAGATGAGGAGGAATTTCTTCACCCAGAGTGGTGAACCTGTGGAATTCTCTACCACAGAAGGCAGTTGAGGGCCAATTCATTAAATATATTCAAGAAGGAGTTGGATATATTTCTTAAGGCTAAAGGGATCAAGGGATATGGGGAGAAGGCAGGGACAGGGTACTGAATTTGGATGATCAGCCATGATCTCATTGAATGGTGGAGCAGGCTCGAGGGGCGGAATGGCCTACTCCTGCTCCTATCTTCTATGTTTCTATGTAAAACTCAGTAAGATCCTGAATTCTACGGTGCGGGCGGGCTTTTGCCGGGCTTTGTGCCAAGGGCTGGAACTTGGTCTGCGGCGGGTGCCTTGTCAGTAAATCACTAGTGCAGTGAGAGTGTCTCACCACCTGACTCCCCAAAGCCTTTCCACCATCTACAAGGCACAAGTCAGGAGTGTGATGGAATACTCTCCGCTTGCCTGGATGAGTGCAGCTCCAACAACACTCAAGTAGCTCAACTCCATCCAGGACAAAGCAGCCCGCTTGATTGGCACCCGATCCACCACCTTAAACATTCACTCCCTCCACCACCGGCGCACCGTGGCTGCGGTGTGCATCATCTACAAGATGCACTGCAGCAACTCGCCAAGGCTTCTTCGGCAGCAACTCCCAAACCCGCAACCTCTTCCACCTAGAAGGATAAGGGCAGCAGGCGCATGGGAACACCACCACCTCCAAGTTCCCCTCCAAGTTACACACCATCCTGACTTAGAAATATATCGCTGATCCTTCATCGTCGCTGGGTCAAAATCCTGGAACTCCCTGATTTTACTCTCCATTGAAGTCAGTGGAGGGACACATTGGGCGGACTGTAAAACCGGAGAGCATAATTAAAACTGATTTTAATTTTAACACCATTACCTCTGGGTCAGAATGTTGTGTGTTCAAATCCCACTCAAGGGATTTGAGCATGAAAATCTAGGCTGGCACTCCCAGTGCGCAATGGAGGGAGTGCTACACTGTCGGAGGTGCCGTGTTTTGGATGAGACGTTAAACCGAGGCCCTGTCTGCTCTCTCAGGTGGACGTTAAAATTCCCACGGCCACTATTTCGAAGAAGAGCAGGTTAGTTATCCCCGGTGTCCCGGCCAATATTTATCCCTCAATCAACATCACTAAAAACAGATTATCTGGTCATTAGCACATTGCTGTTTGTGGGAGCTTGCTGTGCACAGATTGGCTGCCGCGTTTCCTACATTACAACAGTGACTACACTTCAAAAGTACTTTGTTGGCTGTGAAGCGCTTTTAGACATCCAGTGGTCGTGAAAAGCACAAGTCTTTCTTTTATCTCGCCGGGCGAGAAGATGGAGAGGGGCGCGGGGCAGGGGGGTATTTGCACCCCGTCCAATATTATTGTCCATCGACTTCAATGGAGAATGAAATTGGGCCAGGGTACCAAACCAGCAGCATTGATTTTAACCCTCACTTCCACCCCTTGCCTACTGAGAATGGTGCCTGAACATAACAGCATAAGAAACAGGAGCAGGAGTCGGCCAATCGGCCCCTCGAGCCTGCTCCAACATTCAATAAGATCATGGCTGATCCAATCTTGGCCTCAACACCACTTTCCCGCTCTCTCCCCATACCCCTTGACCCCCTTGTAGTTCAAATGTCTGTCAATCTCCACCGTGAATATATTCAGTGACTCCGCCTCCACAGCGCTCTGGGGTAGAGAATTCCAAAGATTCAGGACCCTCTGAGAGGAGAAATACCTCCTCATCTCCGTCTTAAATGGGTGACCCCTTATTCTGAAACTATGCCCCCTAGTTCTAGATACCTCCACGAGGGGAAAACTCCTCTCAGCATCCACCCTGTCAATCCCCCTCAGAATCTTATATGTTTCAGTAAGATCACCTCTCATTCTTCTAAACTCCAATGAGTATAGGCCCAACCTGCTCAACCTTTCGTCATACGTCAACCCCTTCATCCCAGGAATCAACCTAGTGAACCTTCTCTGCACTGCCTCCAATGTAAGTATATCCTTCCTTAAATATGGAGACCAAAACTGTACGCAGTACTCCAGGAGCGGTCTCACCAGCACCCTGTAAAGTTGCATCAAAACTTCCCTACTTTTATACTCCATACCCCTTGCAACAAAGGCTAACATTCCATTAGCCTTCCTAATTACTTGCTGTACCTACATGCTAACTTTTTGCGTTTCCTGTACTAGAACCCCCAGATCCCTCTGTACCGCAGCATTATGTAGTCTCACTCCATTTAAATAATAATTTGCTTTTGCATTCTTCCTTCCAACCTAGTGAAGCTTCTCTGCACTGCCTCCAATGAGGTATATCCTTCCTTAAATATGGAGACCACAACTGTACGCAGTACTCCAGGGAGGGGATTATGATCAGGCCGAGTCCACATAGCGACCCGCGGACACACCGTTCCCACCTGGTGACGTCTTATTGTCACCTGAAAATGTTGTTGCAGGTTTCTTATTCAGGTGGATAACTTCAGACAGAGGGGAAAGTACGGTAATAAAATTAGCCCTCGCATTCCCGGCTAGGGTGTGGAGCAGTTTGTGAGCCATCTAGCCTTTGTTTCCCTCTCAGATCCTGTTCCACTGGTTTTATGATATTCTTGTTATGATGGGAAATTATCCGCTCAAGTTGCTAGGGGTTTTTTTCTACATTTTTCTCCAATCAAACGCTACAGGGTGATACTGATCACTGATGGTGAGAAAGACAACAGGTAAATGAGACCAGAATGATACCTGGACTTCAAGGGTTAAGTTACGAGGGGCGATTACACAAATTAGGGTTGTATTCCCTAGAATTTAGAAGGTTAAGGGGTGATCTGATTGAAGTTTTCAGGATATTATGGGGAACAGATAGGGTAGATAGAGAGAAACTATTTCCGCTGGTTGGGGATTCTAGGATTAGGGGGGCATAGTTTAAAAATTAGAGCCAGACCTTTCAGGAGTGAAATTAGGAAACACTTCTACACACAAAGGGTGGCAGAAGTTTGGAACTCTCTTCCGCAAACAGCAATCGATGCTAGATCAGTTGTTAATTTTAAATCGGAGATTGATAGCATTTTGTTAACCAAAGGTATTAAGGGATATGGGCCAAAGGCGGGTATGTGGAGTTATATCGCAGATCACCATGATCGCATTGAATGGTGGAACAGTCTCAACCGGCTGAATGGCCTCCTCCTGTTCCTATGTTCCTATGAATCAGGGAGCTAATTTTAATCTAACCCACTGGGCAAGAAAGTGGTGTGCTCGGGTCTTCTGCCTGCGTTACACCCCACCCGAATTTATTCTCCGTTGAAATCAGTGGGGCGTAAAATGGGTCTGGTTGTAGAACAGTTGGCAAAGCCAATCAAGTCACCTTAGGTTAAAATTAGTTTTAATCACTTTTACCCTCTTATGAGGGTAATTTCAAACCCCCACGAGGGTCAGGGGACGGTTAAAATGCCAAAAATCTGAAACTCGTCTCCAACCCGCCTCGAATATGCCCATTATTGGATTGAACAGAGGTGGGCGGGTGATTAACCTGTTCTCGCAAGGTGGCTGAGTTATTTGTGGGTACGGTAGCATAGTGGTTCTGTTACTGGACTAGTGACCCATGAGACGTGAATTCTAAATCCCACCATGGCAGCTGGGGAATTTAAATTCACCTATAATTAAATAAAAATCTGGAATAAAAAGCTACTATCAGTAATGGTGACCATGAAACTACCGGATTGTTGTAAAAACCCATCTGGTTCACTAATGTCCTTCAGTGAAGGAAATCTGCCATCTTTACCCGGTCTGGCCTATATGTAACTCCAGACCCACAGCAATGTGGTTGACTCAATGTGCTTAACTGCACTCTGAAATGACAGCTCACCACCACCTTCTCAAGGGCAATTAGGGATGGGCAATAAATGCTGCCCACATCCCATGAGAAAAAAATAAGGCAATGAGGCTGCTTGCCTGAGATTTTAGCAGCCATTGATTTAACTGCTGTGGTTCAGGTATCTCAGGGCTCAGGAAACTGGCAGCTGAAGGGAGGTGAGAAAGGGCAGATTCAGTAGGTAAGTGCCTTTCCAGCATTGCTTGTGGGCTAGGAGCAGCAGGAGGGCCCACCCCCAAGCGAACCTGCTTCCCTCCTCGCGATCAGTCTCCCTCCCCACAATTTGCCGTCAGCCCCCCACGATCACTTCAGCCCCAACACACAAACTCCCCCGACCCACGATCTTCACCCTCCAACTCAGGATCTCCCCCCTGTAGGGGGTGGTGGTTGGGGTCAGCTTCACCTCTGACTTATGAGCGGTTCGAATCGCTCCCACTCACTTGGTTCTAGACCTTGGATTTATTTGGGGGTTGTGATAAAAGTGCAGCAGACAACTGGTTTTTGGAGCAAGAACTTTGAATTTTATTTGAGAAAGAAAATACAACACAATAATAACACTCTAATAAAATGGGGAAAATTACACGAGGGAAAATTACAGTAGACAAATATCTCACCCCTCCCAATCCCAAGTTAGGCTCTAAAAGGACCAGAGATAATGCTCACCAAAACGACTTCTTGACAGTTGAGCTGGTTCGCGATTTCAGGGTTTGCCAAATATGTCGGTTGGGGCCTGCCGTACCCCGGACGCAGTAGAGGACTTCACCTGTGTATCTGGTCAGTCTTTGCGAGTCCGCTGATGCGGTAGGGTGCGTATTGGATTTATCAGGTGAGCACCCAATTTTCTTCTGTTAGAAATAGGGCTTAGAGTCTTTTTGAATAAAATCTTACCCAGGGGTAAGTCAGGATAGTTTGTAGAGTGGAAAAACTTGCGGATCTTCGGTTTTCTTCCGAGTTGGGTTTTCGTTGGTCATGGTGGCCCAATATTACCCAGTTGGCTGAGGGTAATATTCGGTTGGTTGTTTCGTGAGGCCCTTGGTGCCGCGAGGTGTCCGATGGTGTGTTACTTCTTCTTCGAGAGAGAGAGAACTGCTTCGAGATGCTTGCTCCTTGATCTTGATGTTACTCGATGATGGCTCTTCAACTTGTACTTGGAACTGTTGCTCTCCTTGTGGTTGAACTGCGCTTTGAACACCTTGTACTTCTTCGAACTCCCGCCTTGCTGAACTGTACTGTTTGAACTGTTGAACAGGCCTCCAATTATACTAATCGAGGCCTGCTAATCTGCGCGCCAAATCAGTTTAGGTTTATTGTTAGATTTTGGCGGGCTCATTAACATTGAGTTGTGTAAATTGTTTAATCGGTTTCGGGATGGCTTCCTGAGTTGTTGAAGTAGTTTAAAAATGTGAGAAGTGGTTTCGGGATGGTTTTCCTGAGCTGTTGAGCTCTTATTTAATTGTAGTGAATTGTCCTCAAGCTTTGAGTTTCCTGTGGGGCCTGAGATTCTTTGTAGGTTGGTGAAATGATTTGTTTTATGCATGATCTTGGATGGGTCCTGTGAGGCTATTCCTCCGTGGGTCTATTGTTGGCATGTAAATTTCTTGATAGGGGCTGAGTGACGTTTACAGTTCCCCCAGACAGTTTGATTAACTGAATACTCAAACTGTCTACTGCAGAGGTAGGTCCCAAATTCTGTAACAGCCTTTTCCCAAACATATCTGAACATGTCCTTTTAAAATGCCGAGTCTGTTTCTGACCTTGAATCTCCTTGTTAGGCCCAACATGCCCTTTTATCACTCCTGAAGCTTTTAGCAAGGTTCCAAAGCCATTTTTAATAGGGTTTTCCTTCGTTTTGGGGGATCTGTTAATTTTGAGAATCTTACAGTCCCCCCTGTGATACTTTACTCATTAGAGTATCATACTAGGTGAGCAAAATTACTGATCCCTGAGAACCAACCTTCCCCTGTATATTACCTATCTAAAACCCAAAAACACATATTCCCCTTTAGGTGTAGTGTTCAGATACATAAAATTTGGTTACATTCATATCTAAGCACGGAGGGGGTCCAACACCCCTGCACCACTTGGAAAAAATATGGTACATACATAGAAAAGGAAAATACACGGTCACAATCTTTATTTTTAATAACGATTAAGGCTCGTCTCACACCTGGTCATGAACTTTATTTTGATGCTTGTCCCATGCTCTCTCATGTTGGGATCGGAGCATTCTGTCCCTTCCCTTGCACTTTGTGCATAGTAAGTAGAAAACTATACCGAGCTGGCAGACCACTAAAATGTGGGAAGCCATTCTGATCCAAGAAGGGACCTCTATATTTTCAAAACAACAAGAACACAAGAACATAAGAAGTAGGAGCAGGAGTAGGCGATACGGCCCCTCGGGCCTGCTCCGCCATTCAATAGGATCATGGCTGATCTGAACCTAGACTCACGTCCACTTCCCTGCCCGCTCCCCGTAACCCCTAATTCCCTTATCAGCTAGGAAACTGTCTATCTCCGTTTTAAATTTATTTAATGTCGCAGCTTCCACAGCTCTCTGAGGTAGCAAATTCCATAGATTTACTACCCTCTGAGTGAAGAAGTTTCTCCTCATCTCAGTTTTAAAAGGGCAGCCCCTTATTCTAAGATTATGCCCCCTAGTTCTAGTCTCACCCATCAGTGGAAACATCCTCGCCGCATCCACCCGATCAAGCCCCCTCACAATCTTATATGTTTCGATAAGATCGCCTCTCATTCTTCTGAATTCCAATGAGTAGAGGCCCAACCTACTCAACCTTTCCTCATAAGTCAACCCCCTCATCTCCGGAATCAACCGAGTGAACCTTCTCTGAACTGCCTCGAGAGCAAGTATATCTTTTCTTAAATATGGAAACCAAAAATATCCCACCAGGGTGGAACT
Organism: Somniosus microcephalus; assembly: GCF_052327205.1. Classification (NCBI taxonomy): domain Eukaryota; kingdom Metazoa; phylum Chordata; class Chondrichthyes; order Squaliformes; family Somniosidae; genus Somniosus; species Somniosus microcephalus. Next base: position 120,036,900 of record NW_028225179.1, read on the forward strand.
ACAATATCCAAGATCTTGGCCCCTATCTCGACTGTCTTCTGTTCTAGTGTGTAGAAATATTTTTGTGATGTAACAACTGCTTTTAGTAGGATGGTAAGATGTTTGGGTAGAGGGGGAATTTCATAGCCAAAATGTGTGACATAGTTTTACAGGTTGGTGATGTTTTCAGTTACAGTGAGGCGAACAGTGGAGGGTTCAGGAATGGGGACAATTCGTTCTTGGGCCACTTGAACTTCTGCCTACTTCTTAGGGCTCCGGTTACTGGGGGTGTGTCCGAGTCCCAAATAATAGGTGGGACGGCCCCTCCAGTGACACAAGCCACTGCCCCCTCCGGTGCGGCCTGTGAGTCTGCCACAGCTGCTTTCTTGGGTTTAAACAGTTTACATTGATTAACGTGGAACCACTTTGTGCGGCGGGGCATCTTTATGGCATAGACCATGGGGCTTGCATTGTCCACAATGCTGTACGGCCCCATGTACAATGGTTCAAAACTTCCCAACAGGGCAAAGTTCCTCACCATGACCTGATCCCCTATCTCCCACTCGTCGTGCCTGCAGGGTTCTAGCAGCAATCGGTTACTCCGATGCAGTTTTCCCATGTTGCCAGCAGCCTGCTAGTGAATCTGTTTAAGGTGTTCAAACAGATTCCTGATGAAGCTGTCCCGGTTCACCTCTCTGAGCTGACCTTCCGTGAGCACCGGGGCTAGCACACGGGTGGGGGTCCGCATAACCCTACTAGTCATGAGCTCGTGTGGGGAATACCCCGTGCTTTTTGACTGGCTGGATCGGATCCCCAGCAGGACCAACGGTAAGACTTCTACCCACTTCTTGGGTGAGTCTCCCGTCTCCTTACGCAGCCTTTCTTTGATGGTGCGGTTTAAACGCTCCATAGGACCCGATGACTGTGGGTTGTAGGCGACGTGCCATTTCCCCTCGATGCCGAGTACCATGAGGGTCTCTTGCATGACCTGTCCGGTAAAGTGACTCCCTTGGTCGGACTCCACATACTGCGGTGGTCCCCATCGTGAGAACACTTCCCTGACCAGGATCTTAGCTGTACCCAATGCGGTAGCTGTACGGCAGGGAAAAGCTTCCACCCACTTTGAAAACACATCCACCAGGACTAGGCAGTATTTGTAGCCTCCCTGGGCAATGGGTAGGGGCCCGATGTAATCAATCTCGATCGACTGCCATGGTCCCTCTACCCGCCTGATGTGTCCCAAAGATACCTTCCTTTTCTGGGGGTCAGGGTTATTGGCAGCACACATCAGACAGCCGGCACAAAACTCGCGGACATGTTCCCTCAGTCCTGGCCACCATCCTGCCTGTTCCACCCATTGCCAGGTGGTCTCAGGCCCGGGATGCCCCACTCCTGGACCCTCATGGGCCAGTTGGAGGAATTCCCTTTGGTGCTGCTGTGGCACTACCCACTGCTCCCCCCTGAGCAGCATGCCTTCCTTAACGGTGATGGCTGCTGTGCCGTACGGGCCCTCTACTTTCTCCCCTTTTGTGAGCACGTTCAGGACGGTTCTGAGGATGGGATCCTGGGCTTGGGCCTGCTTTAAGTCCGGGACCAAAGCTACCCCGTGTGCCTCCCTTGTCCAGGATTGCGGCTACTGAACCTGTTTGGTAGGGATCCCAGAACTCTCCTTCCCTGGCCCCCTGCTTGGCCAATTCGTCTGTCTTTTGGTTGCCCTCCTGCATGGGCTCTGTCTTTGAATGGGCTTTAACTTTATGGATATAGACCTTTCCTTCCTCCCCCATGGCTGCCATGATTTTCTCCAGCAGAGGCTTGATTGCCAGGGGTCTCCCGTCAGCGGAGGTGTATCCACGAATTGCATGTGAACATGCTGTCCGAGCAAATTGTGTACGGGGTAGGGAATTTCTCGGGGTGTGTAACCACATACACTACCACAGACAGTTCAGCTTGCTGGGTGCTCATGGTGCTGGGGAGTTTAATTGCCAGGACAAAGTCTGCCCTGGGTCATAAACTCCACAGCCAGTAAATCGCTCGCCAGCAAATACTGTGCTCGAACCGTCCACATAGATTTCACGGCCTGTGGGGTGTATCCCGGCCCGAAAACCTATGTTGACTTCCCATACCCCTTCCATGGAACACCGGTGGGCTGTCCCTGGATGAATCATGTTGGCCGCGAGCTTCGGCTCGCAGAGACCTTTCACCTTTAGGTCCATCTGGGAGAGAAGCAGAGTCCAGCGAGCAATGCGGGCACTGCTCACTGTCCCATCTTTAATGCTCCCATCTAGGAGCATCTGGGTGGGCGTGTGATGGGTGAGGAGGGTGATGGACGAGGTACCTGTGGAGATCAATGATCTTTTCACAGCCCAATGTGTGGCCAAGAGGTGCCTCTCACAGTTGGAATAGCCCTTATCCACATCTGTGAGTATCCTGGAGGAGTAAACCACCGGTCTCAGCTGGTCGTGCCGCTCGGAGCAGCACAGCACTCAGGCTGTCCCCGCTGGCTGCTACCTCCAGGAAAAACTCTTTTCACCCATCAATAGCCCCTAGAGCTGACGCAGTCTGCAGATCTTGTTTGAGTTTTACGAATGCTGCCTCGCAACCCTCATCCCAAACCCACTCCACTCCCTTGTGCAGGAGTCGGAGCAGAGGGGCTGCTGTGGCTGCATAATCCTCAATAAAATCTCTGTAGTACCCGGTCAGCCCTAGAAAAGATCTCACTCCTGTGACTGAGTTGGCGGCTGGTAACTCCTGCACTGCTTCCCTTCTAGCTTTGTCGATGGCCCTTTCCCCTGCGCGTAGTCAGCCCCAGGAATTTCACTTGCTGTTGGCCAATCTGCACCTTCTTCGGGTTTACTTTAAAGCCTTCTTGCCTGAGCAGTTCCGGCAGTTCAGCCAGTAGTGGACCGTGATCCTCTCCTTCATCAGTGAATAGGAGCAGGTCATCCATGTACTGTGCCAGCTGCCGGGGCCGGCTGAAGCCCTTTAAACAATTAGCCATGCATTGATGGAAAATGATCGGGCTTTGTGGAAACCCTGAGGTTGACAGTTCCAGGTGTATTGTTGGCCTTTAAACGTGAAGGCGAACTTGTACTGGTCCTCTCTTCGTAAAGGGATGGACCAAAACCTGTTGGAAATATCCAGCACCGTGAAGGTGGTTGCGGAGGCTGGGATACTTCCAATGAGGTCGGCGACAGCTGCGACCGTGGGTGCACAGGCGGGGATGTTTCGGTTGAGTACCCGATAGTCCACTGTGGCCCTCCAGGAGTTGTCCGGTTTTCTAACCGGCCACAGTGGAGAGTTTACGTGGGTGGCTATCGGTCTCAATACCTCCTGTTTGACCAGAGAAGTCATGGCCGTTTCCATGTCTGCCTCCGCCTCCTTGGGGAAATTGTATTGCTTTTGTGGTCGGGTCATGGGGTCCCCGTTCACACTAACCTTGACCCCGTTTACCCTCCCACAATCGTGTTTATGAGCGGCAAATGCGGCGAGGTGTGCTCGCACAAATGCCTGGTACTCCATCAGAGTGTTACTGACCATTACTTCGAGGTCGTAACCCTCCTTTGGTTTTAAGGTGCACAAGGTCCCCTTGCCCTGTTTCTCTGGGATAACTGCCACTTCATTTTCCTTGCCGGTGCATGCTCCCCACAGACAGTGGTTCCTAAGATCCACTAGAATCCTGTGGCCTATGATAAAATCAGCCTCCAGGATCCCCTTCTCTTCCTGCTCCCATTTCATTAAAACACATGTCCACTTGGTGTGGAGTGCTCCTGAATGAATGGACAGCAGGATGGAGAACGAGCCAGCCTGCTCGTTACCTGTAAACCCCACTAAGCTGTACGGGACCCCGTTAGACAGAGGTGAGGTGGCGGGGTTAGCTGAATAGACAATGGTGCTCGATGCTCCCGTGTCTAACAGATAGGTCCCTTTCAACTTTTCCACCTCCATCTCAACAAGCAGTCTCTCCCATGCATCATACTCAAGGGGACACAGGTAGACAGGCTGCTCTGGTTCCAGTCATAGCTGTGGGTTGGGTGGAGCAGATGGGGTTAAAGCACCAGTGGCGGTGGCTACCTTCCCTGGGCCATTTAATAAAACTCGGAGCGCAGCCACTATTGAATCAAGCGTGGGGGGAAAGGTCGGTGTTTCTGTTTTTGGGGCTGGAGCTGGGGAGTTCTTTCCTACGTTATCCTTCCACGGATTCCTGCAGTCCCTTCTCCAATGCCCATTCTTCATCGTGAGCCTGCTCGAGGACCCCCCGGAGCACCACAAATTTGCGACGTTGAGAACGCACCTCCTAGAGACTTTTGGACTAACTGAACCCGAGCGCGCACGCCAGCTTCTCCCTCTACCCGGGCTTGGCGACTCCAAGCCCTCAGAACTGATGGACCACATGTTAACCCTCCTGGACAAGCACAAGCCGTGCTTCCTCTTCAGAGAACTGTTCCTACAACAGCTGCCAGGGCAGGTACGGTCGGCTTTAGCCAACTCTCATATGAGTGATTTCTGTGCCCTGGCCAAGGAGGCCGACAAATTTTTCTCCGCCAGGCAACAGTACTGCGCGGCCATACGGGGCCCTGCGCCCACCGCCACAGCCCAACGGCGGTAGCCCCCAAGCATGTGCTTCTACCACGCGCAGTTCGGCCCCAACCCTAAGAAGTGCCGGCCCCCGTGCAGCTTTACCGCGTCGGGAAACGCGAAGGCCCACTCATTAGCTACCATGGCTGTCGGCCATTCAGGTAGTCTGTTATTCCTTACGGACACTGACTCTGGACGTTGTTTCCTCTGCGACACAGGTGCTCAGGTGAGCGTCCTGCCCACGTCAACCGTAGACATACAGGGGGAGAACCACGGCCCTGCCCTCAAAGCCGCCAACGGCAGTTCCATCCGTACTTTCGGGAAACAGAGCATGGCGCTGTGTTTTGGCGGGCAGCGTTTCGCTTGGGACTTTGTTACAGCAAAAGTGGCCACCCCCCTTCTCGGCGCTGACTTGCTCTGTGCCAATGGCCTTTTGGTGGACGTCAAGAACCGACGTCTCGTCAACGCTGAGACTTTCAGTTCGCTCCCGTGTTCGCTCAGTGGTTCCAGCGCGACGAAGTTGTCCAGCGCACTCTCGGCCTCCAATGAGTTTTCCCGCCTCCTCGTCGGGTTCCCGGACCTCACGAAGCCCACTTTCTCGTCCGCCGCCACCAAACTCAGGGTAGAACACCACATCCCGACCACCGGTCCGGCTGTCTACGCCCGCGCTCGGCGCCTCGACCCGGGGAAACTCGCCATCGCTAAAGCCAAGTTTGGCACGATGGTGCGCCTCGGCATCATTCGCCGGTCGAACAGTCCGTGGGCCTCGGCCCTCCACATCGCACCGAAACCAGGCGGCGGTTGGCGCCCGTGCGGCGATTACCGGCGCCTCAACGATGCTACGACCCCCGACCGCTACCCGATTCCACACATCCAGGACTTTTCCACCCACCTGGCCGGGAAAGTTGTTTTCTCTAAAGTGGACCTCGTTCGGGGTTACCACCAGGTCCCCGTTCGGCCGCAGGACATCCCGAAAACCGCGGTGATCACCCCGTTCGGGCTGTTCGAATTCCTCCGCATGCCATTCGGTCTCATAAACGCTGCCCAGGCTTTTCAACGCCTAATGGACACCGTGTTGCGGGGCCTGCCATTCCTGTTCGTCTACCTGGACGACATTCTCATCGCCAGCGCCTCCAGGACGGAGCATGTGTCCCACCTCCGGACTCTCTTCGAATGCCTCAGCCAGCACGGCCTAATCGTCAATCCGGCCAAGTGCCAGTTTGGGCTGTCGTCGATTGACTTTCTTGGGCTCCGCATCATGAAGGACGGGGCGGTGCCACTGCCGTCGAAAGTGAAGGCCGTGAAGGATTTTCCACCACCCCTCACCGTGAGGGCCCTGCAGGAGTATTTGGGCATGGTGAACTTTTATCATCGCTTCATCCCCCGAGCAGCCCAGCTTATGCGGCCCCTTTACGAGGCCCTCAAAGGCAAGCCCGCCAAGCTCGCCGTCGACTGGTCCGAGGAGATGGCCAATTCTTTCACGGACACGAAAACGACCCTGGCTAACGCGACCATACTGGCGCATCCGTTGCCCGATGCGCCGACCGCTCTCACCATTGACGCTTCGGACTATGCTGTCGGCGCCGTCCACGAACAATGGGTCAATGGCACCTGGCATCCGCTCGTCTTCTTCAGCCGGCAGCTCTGCCCCAACGAGCGGAAGTACAGCACCTTCGATCGTGAGCTTCTCGGCCTCTACCTCGCCGTCCGACATTTCCGTTTCCTGCTGGAGGCTCGCCCGTTCACAGCGTTCGTGGACCATAAACCGTTGACCTTCGCCATGGCCAAAGTTTCCGAGCCGTGGTCGGCCCGTCAGCAGCGCCAGCTTTCCGTCGTCTCCGAGTTTACGACGGACATCCAGCATGTGGCTGGGAAAAACAACCCTGTCTCCGACTGTCTCTCCCGGGCCGTCTCCAGCGCCGTACACCTCGGCATCAACTACACCCGCATGGCGGCCGACCAGACCTCCAACCCGGACGTCCAGGCCTACAGGACGGCTGTCACGGGCCTTCAGTTAGCGGACGACGCATTTGACGATGCCGGCACCACGCTCCTGTGCGACGTCTCCGCTGGGAAGCCACGCCCCATCGTGCCCGACGGGTGGAGACGGCAGGTTTTCGACGCCGTCCATAGCCTTTCCCACCCGGGCAGGAAGCCGTCACAGAAGCTGGTGGCGGCTAAGTTCGTCTGGCACGGGCTCAAGAAGGACGTTCGCGACTGGGCCAATACCTGTGTGGTATGCCAGCGCTGGAAAGTGCATCGCCACACTAAGGCCCTGTTGGCGCCTTTCGCGGTGCCCGAGAGGCGGTTCGACCATGTTAATGTGGACCTGGTGGGGCCCCTGCCGCCCTCCCGCGGGTTCACCCACCTCCTCACGATGGTCGACAGAACTACCCGATAGCCGAAAGCCGTCCCGCTGTCGTCAACAATGTCCGCCGATGTGGCTAGGGCGTTCATCAACACTTGGGTCGCCCGGTTCGGCGCCCCATCTGACGTCTCCTCCGACCGGGGGCCCCAGTTCACATTGGAGCTCTGGAACGCAGTCGCCCAAGGCCTCGGGTTGAGACTCCACCGCACCACCGCATATCACCCTCAGGCTAACGGGCTGTGCGAACGGTTTCATCGCTCCATGAAGGCCACGCACTGGGCCAGCCTCTGGGACGACAGTTGGATCGACAGACTCCCGTGGGTCATGCTGGGACTCAGGACCGCCCCCAAGGAGGACCTCCAGTCCTCGTCCACCGAGCTCGTCTACGGGCATCCGCTGCGGGTTCCCAGGGATTTCGTCCCCAACGCCATGGGCCCTTGGTTCGCAGCCCGTCAGCGGTCCGCCCTCCTGGACAACGCCAAGGTTTTCACACCGGTGCCCACATCACAGCACGGTCTCCCTCAGTCCCACGTTCCGCCCGACCTTCGTGCGGCGGAGTACGTTTTCGTCCGTCACGACGCCCACCGGGGACCACTTCACCCACCCTACAATGGACCATTCCGCGTCCTGGAAGCCGGGGACAAGGCCTTCGAGGTGGATGTCAGCGGTAAGCCAGACTACATTTTCGTGGACCGTCTTAAGCCGGCCCACCTGGATCTGGACCGACCCGTTGGTTTGGCTCAGCCCCCGCGGCGGGGCCGACCTCCGGCTTCTGCGCCCTCAGTCCACCACCGAGCGCCCGGGGACCCTCCTGCGACCCACCCGGTCCCTGCCCCGGACTTAAGGAGCCATTTCGGCCGTGTGATCCGGGCCCCTCAACGACTGACATTGCCAGTTCTAGTGAATTCTGGGGGGACGTATGTGGCGGAGACCACATAGGGACAGTAACACAATTCACTATGTATAGCTAATGTTGTTATCGCTCCACGTTATGTACGGAACTTGGTTGGGTTATCGGGGCAGGGTCCCTTTAAGAGTCGTCGATTGTGTGATGACGTCATAGCCCTGCGACGAGGCCGGGTCCCTCAGTCCATGAGGAGAGCTAAAAAAGCTAACACGCATTTTTCTTTGCTGCTATGAAAGTCTCGCAGTCTGTTTATTTCCAGCAACTCCTACAACCTCATCTCAGTCCTAAATGGCCGATCCTTTATTCTGAGACTGTGACCTCTGGTTCTAGACTCCCCAGCCAGGGGAAACATCCTCCCTGCATCTACCCTGTCAAGCCCTGTAAGAATTTTGTATGTTTCAATGAGATCACCTCTCATTCTTCTAAACTTTAGAGAATATAGGCCTAGTCTACTCAATCTGTCCTCATAGGACAATCCCACCATCCCAGGAATCAGTCTGGTGAACCTTCGTTGCACTCCCTCTATGGCAAGCATATCCTTCCTTAGGTAAGGAGACCAAAACTGTACACAATACTCCAGGTGTGGTCTCACCAGGGCCCTATATAATTGCAGTAAGACGTCTTTACTCTTATACTCAAATCCTCTTGTAATAAGATTTGCTTTCCTAATTGCTTGTTGTCCCTGCATGTTAACTTTCAGTGAGTCGTGTACAAGGACACCCTGGTCCCTCTGAACACCAACATTTCCCAATCGCTCACCATTTAAAAAATACTCAGCTTTTCTATTTTTCCTACCAAAGTGGGCAACTTCACATTTCTCCAAATTTTATTCCATTTGCCGTGTCCTTGCGCACTAACTTAGCCTGTCTATACCCCCTTGCATCCTCCTCACAACTTACATTCCCACCCAGCTTTGTATCATCAGCAAACTTGGATTAATACAATGCCTTTATTCCTATTTGTTTTCACGAACGCCTTTATGTGAGGCAGAAACATATTATTTTCCACTGCCTGAGGAAAGGATTGCGTTTCTTACATTACATTAACATACGGAGAATCGACGGCACAGAAACAGGCCATTCGGCCCAACAGGTCCACATGAGCCTCCCTCCCCCTACCTCATCTCACCGTATCAGCATAACCTTCCATTACTTTCTCCTTAACGTAAAAGATCCCACGGCCACCATTTCAAAGTAGAGCAGGGGAGTTCTCCCTGATGTCCTGGCCAATATTTACCCCTCAGCCAACATAACAAAAACAGATTATCTGGTCATTATCACATTGCTGTTTGTGGGACCTTGCTGTGCGCAAATTGGCTGCTGCGTTTCCAGCATTGCAATGGTGACTCCACTTCAAAAAAGTACTTAATTGACTGTAAAGCGCTTTGAGACATCCGGTGGTCATGAAAGGCGCGATATATATGCAAGTTTTTCTTCTTTTATATAAATATAAAATAATTACACTCCCCTGGAGTGGGACTTGAACCCACAACCTTCTGATTCAGAGGCAAGTGTGCTACCAACTGATCCAGAGCTGACACTTTCTGGTTAGGCACCTTTCCGAGCACTGCATTCCATTCTGAGCACCACACCTCAGGAAGTGCTATTTTGGCTTTGGAGGGGGTGCAGCGCAGGTTCACCAGAGTGATACTGGAGCTAAAAGGGTTAAATTATGAGGACAGGTTGCATAGACTGGGCTTCTATTTCCACGAATACAGAAGATTAAGGGGTGATCTAATTGAAGTGTTTAAGATGATTTAAAATGTTGATAGGGCAGAGAGAGAGAGGAGCTATTTCCTCTGGTGGGGGGAGTCCAGAACAAGGGGGCATAACCTTCAAATTAGAGTTCAAGGGTGATGTCAGGAAGCACTTCTTCACACAAAGGGTAGGGAAATCTGGAAACTCTCACCCCCCAAAAAAATTTCAATACTGAGATTAATAGATTTTTGTTAGGCGAGAGTATTACGGGTTAGAAAACCATGGCAGGTAGATGGAGTTAAGAAACAGATCAGGCATGATCTCATTGAAGGGCGGAACAAGCTCGAGGGCTGCATAGCCTCCTCCTGTTCCTGTGTTCCTGGAGTTAACTGTTTAGGTGAATACATAACTAACCAAACACTGCATTTGACCCGCATTCACTTCTTGGGCATAAAAACAGAAAATGCTGGAGATACTCAGCAGGTCAGGCAGCATCTGTGAAGAGAGAAACAGAGTTAACGTTTCAGGTCGATGACCTTTCGTCAGAACTGGAAAAAGCAGGAAATGGAACAGATTTTTAAGCAAGTGCAGGGGCTGGGAAATGGGGGAGGGGATGAAAGAACAAAAGGGAATGTCTGTGATAGGATAGAAGGCAGAAGAGGTTAAGAGACATTAAGAGATATTGAAGGCAAAAGGAGATGGTAATGGGATAGGTTAAGAAACAAAGGATGGCTCTGGATGAAGTGTAAATTGCACTGGCAGAATGATCGACAGCTGCCATGTGGGAGAGAAGAACAGAAGACACAAACAAAAAGTGTGGATAAAAAATATATGTGATAGGGGCCGGGGTTATAATCTGAAATAATTGAACTCTATGTTGAGTCCGGAAGGCTGTAAAGTGCCTAATCGAAAGATGAGGTGCTGTTCCTCGAGCTTACGCTGAGCTTCAGTGGAACAATGTAAGAGGCCGAGGATGGAGAGGTCTGAGTGGGAGTGGAGCGGAGAAATAAAGTGACAGGCCACCGGAAGCTCGGGGTCCCCCTACCGACTTAAAGGAGGTGTTCCGCAAAGCAGTCACCCAATCTGCGTTTGGTCTCCCCAATGTAGAGGAGACCACATCGTGAGCAGTGAATACAGTATACTAAATTGCAAGAAGTACAAGTAAATCGCTGTTTCACCTGGAAGGGTTGTTTGGGGCCCTGGACAGTGGGAAGGGGGGAGGTATAAGGGCATGTGTTGCATCTCCTGCGCTTGCACGGGAAGGTGCCGGGCGAAGGAGAAGGGGTGTTGGGGGTGATAGAGGAGTGGACCACGGTGTCGCGGAGGGAGCGGTCCCTTCAGAATGCTGAAAGGGGAGGGGAGGGGAAGATGTGTTTGGTGGTGGGATCACGCTGGAGGTAGCGGAAATGGCGGAGGATGATCCATTGAACGTGGAGGCTGGTGGGATGAAAGGTGAGGACAAGGGGAACCCTATCGTGGTTCTGGGAGGGAGGGGCAGGGGTGAGGGCAAAAGTGCGGGAGATAGAATGGACACAGTCAAGGGCCGTGTCAACCACAGTAGAGGGGAATCCTCGGTTGAGGAAAAAGGAAGACATGTCGGAAGCACTGGTGTGGAAGGTGGCATTGTCAGAGCAGATGCTGCGGAGACGGAGAAACTGGGAGAATGGAATAGAGTCCTTACAGGAAGCGGGGTCGGAGGAAGTGTAGTCCAGGTAGCTGTTGGAGTCAGTGGGCTTGTAGTGAATGTTTGTCAATAACCTATCCCCAGAGATGGAGACGGAGAAGTCGAGGAAGGGAAGGGAAGAGTCGGAGATGTATCATTTGAAGGTGAGGGAAGGGTGGAAATTGAAAGCAAAGTGAATGAAATTATCTAGCTCAGGGCGAGAGCAGGAAATGGCACCAATACAGTCATCAATGTACTGGAAAAAGAGGTGAGGGAGGGGACCTGAGTAGGACTGTATCGATGCTGTTTCCTGCTCTCGCCCTGAACTAGATAATTTAATTCACTGTTTTTCTCACTTCTTGGATACATATGTGCATAACATTATAGATACCGATAAGATTACGTGTGCATGGCACATTGCCAGGTGCTAACCAGTGTACTTGCCCCTCCCAGCAAACAAAGACAACTGGCAGTCTTAAACAGCTCCTGCAGACACCGATCGCTCAGGCTGAGTTCGGAGGAAGGGACAGATATGGCTACAAATCTGGACAGAGATTTGTGTTGTTCCATTTGTCTGGAAGTTTATCAAAACCCGATGTTACTAAGATGTGGCCACACGTTCTGCAGAGACTGCATATCCAAACTCAGAGAAGAATCGGAGGAGGCGATATTGTGTCCGCACTGCCGGGCAGAGTTTGAGGATGATTCGCTTTACCCCAACCTGCAGCTGGCCAACATTATAGATGGAGTGCTGGACCTCCGTACTCAGACTGTGACACCGGCTGCCAACCTGCAATGTGTCAGACACAGGGAAGAGCTGAAGATGTTCTGTCAGGAGGACAACCAGCTGATCTGTTTGATCTGTGCACTCTGCCAGGATCACAAAGGCCACACTTGTATATCCAAAGATGACGCCTTTCAGCAATGCAAGGTAATAATATAGGAAATACCGATTGCTTAACAGGTGCCGTTCAAAAGAAACATGTAGGTTTCAGTGTGGACAAATGTGAGGTCATCCACTTTGGACCTAAAAAGGATAGAACAGGGTACTTTCTAAATGCTGCAAGGCTAAAAACAGTGGCGGTCCAAAGAGACTTGGGGGTCCAGATACATAGATCATTAAAATGTCATGAACAGGTACAGAAAAATAATCAAAAGGCTAATGGGATGCTGGCCTTTATATCTAGAGGACTGGAATACAAGGGGGTAGAAGTTATGCTGCAGCTATACAAAACCCTGGTTAGACCACACCTGGAGTACTGTGAGCAGTTCTGGGCACCAGACCTTAGGAAGGATATATTGGCCTTGGAGGGAGTGCAGCGTAGGTTTACCAGAATGATACCCGGACTTCAAGGGTTAAGTTACGACGAGAGATTACACAAATTAGGGTTGTATTCCCTAGAATTCAGAAGGTTAAGGGGTGATCTGATCAAAGTTTTCAAGATATTAAGGGGAACAGATAGGGTAGATAAAGAAAAACTATTTCCGCTGGTTGGGGATACTAGGACTGGGGACATAGTCTAAAAATTAGAGCCAGACCTTTCAGGAGTGAAATGAGGAAACACTTCTGTAAAGTCCGCGCCTCAATAATACACGGACTTTGGGAGAACAGTTTAACAGGTACTTTACTGAACAAGAGGCAGCTTGAAACTGAAACTACAGAAGCCTGCTAGGGCCTTTTATACAGGGGTGGTCACTGCCGGTACTGCAGTCTAAGACCAGTTATTCCCTTAAACGTACATACACAACAATTCCTCCCCTTTTAGATAAACAGTACATAACATTCATTTAACAACTAAATAATAACTAATTACAATTACAATTTTCTCAGTAATATATACATCAACTGAAATAGTCATTTATAAGTTCAGTCGTTGAGGAGGCTTCCTGATCCGGACTGGATAGCGCCTTTCTCGAGTATCCTGTTCTGGCGGTGGAGTCAATTCTGGCTCATTGTCATTGGTTGGTTCGTCAGCTTCCAATACCCCTGTTTCTGAGGTAGCCGCAATCTGTACTTCGGGCTCATTACCAGGTGCACATGCTTGTGGTACAGGTTTGGCTTGTTCCTGTGACTCTAGAATCTGGTCAGTATGGCGTCTCACGATGCTCTCTCCAACATCCACTGTGTACATTAGTGGTCCCTGCTGTGTGCATATCGTGCCTGGCTGCCATTTTTCTGTTCGGTAGTCGTGGGCCAAGACTGGTTGCCCTATCTTGAAGCTCCTGGTTGGCTTCTCATTTATGTGCTGGAACTGCTTATCCTCAACATCTCATCTCATGTTTGGTTTGAGCAAATCCAAGCGACATCTTAGTCTCCGGTTGAAAAACAGTACAGCTGGAGTTTGGTTGGTTACTGCATGTGTCGCATTCCGGTAAGCAAACAGGAAGTTATCCACCATGTGTTGCAGTGGTATGTCGTCATTATACATTGCCTTTATGGCCTTTTTAAAGGTCTGAACAAACCTCTCAGCCAATCCATTTGTGGCTGGATGATATGGGGCAGATGTGTAATGTTTCACCCCATTATTCTTCAGGAACCTCCGGAAATCCTCAGACACAAACTGTGGGCCATTGTCGGAACAGATCTGTTCTGGGAACCCATTCCTGGCGAAGATGGTCCTTAGGACTGCAATAGTTTTCTCCGTGGTGGTGGAGGACATTTTAATGACCTCTGGCCATTTCGAATGGGCGTCCACAGCGATTAGAAACATTGATGGACCAGCGAAATCAATGTGTGCCCGTTGCCATGGAGATGAGGGCCACTCCCATGGATGTAGTGGGGCCTGTGGTGGAGCGTTTTGGACCTTCTGGCATCCTGTGCATCTCTTGGTCATATCCTCGATTTCTTTATCGATTCCCGGCCACCACACAAACGCCCTGGCTAGGCTCTTCATTTTTACCCCTCCCAGATGACCCTCGTGAAGCTCATTGAGTACTCTATCTCTCAACTTGGGTGGAATTACCACTCGGGATCCACACATCAAGGTTCCCCGGCACACTGACAGCTGTTCCCTCCTTGGCGAGAATGCTGGCAACAGTGAGTCGCCATGTGCTGGCCATCCCTTCACCGTCAAATCATAGACCCGAGAGAGTGTCGGGTCATTTCGGGTTTCCTTCTCAATACTTGCGTTTGTAACAGGCAAACATTCGACTATGGTCGCATGGAATATCTCCACAGGGTCCACTGCAGGTGCTTCTTCTGCTGTAGGCAACGGTAGGCACGACAGCCCATCAGCGTTTCCATGTTGTTTCATACCTTTGTACTCTATGTCATACTGATGTGCCCCTAGAAAAAGTGACCATCTCTGCAGCCGTTGCGCCGTCATTACCGGAACGCCCTTCTTTGGGTTAAAAATTGAGACCAGGGGTTGATGATCAGTCAGTAGGGTGAATTTCTGCCCGTGCAGATAGTGATTGAACTTCTTCACCCCCCACACCAGGCTAAGGGCCTCCCTGCCAATCTGGGCATAGCTACGCTCGGCTGAGGTAAGCGAGCGCGATGCAAAGGCTATTGGCCTCTCTGAACCGTCACGGAATTTGTGTGAGAGCACCGCTCCAATGCCGTAAGGTGACGCATCACATGCCAACCGAATCGGTAGTGTTGGGTTGTAGTGGGCCAATACCTCTTTTGAAGTGATTTGGCATTTACATTCCTGAAAGGCACGCTTACACTCATCACTCCATTTCCATGTTACACCAGTTTGAAGGAGGGCATTCAGTGGGTACAGAATTGTAGATAAATTCGGCAAGAACTTATGGTAGTAGTTCACCAACCCGAGGAACGACCTCAGTTGCGACACATTTTCTGGTGCTGGAGCCTTGACTACAGCCTCAATCTTGTCCGGCGACCTATGCAACCCTTCCTCATCAATCATGTGGCCACAATACGAGATTTGTCTCCTGCAGAACTCACATTTGGGACGGTTGGCTCGTCGCCCATATTCCTGCAATCTCGTGAGCACCTGTTCCAGGTTGGCAAGGTGTTCATTGTCATTTTCGCCCGTAACCAGGATGTCGTCCAAATAACACTGGGTCCCCGGGATCCCTTGCAGGACTTGTTCCATTGCCCTCTGCCACATAGCCGGGGCCGATGCTACCCCAAATACCAGTCGATTGTACTGGTAAAGGCCTTTGTGAGTGTTTATCGTGAGGTATTTCCTAGATGCTTCTTCCACCTCCATTTGTAGATACGCTTGAGCCAGGTCAATCTTTGTAAAACGTTTCCCTCCAGATTGTGAGGCGAAAATATCTTCTATCCGTGGAAGCGGATACTGTACTGTGTGCAGGACTGGGTTCACAGTCACCTTGGAGTCCCCACAGATGTGAACCTTCCTTGGCTCCCCAGGCGTGCTGCTCAATGCTTTCTTCATTACAGGAACGATGGGTGTGGCCCACTCGCTCCAGTCCACCTTAGACAGCACCCCCGAATGCTCCAGACTCTCCAGTTCAGCTTCCACGGCTGGGCGGATCGCGTATGGCACCGGTCTGGCCTTGAAAAATGTTGGGGTTGCGTTATCCTCAATCTTTATGGTTGCATTTACTCCTTTTAGAGTCCCAAGTCCTTGTTGGAACACCTCTTCCGCGTCAGATAGAATTTGTGACAGACGTCCAGGTGTGACATCATCATCTTTTTTGTCAGTCACAGTTAGTGCCAGAATGGAATGCCAATCCAATTGTAGTCTTCGGATCCATTCACATCCCAATAATGGTGGTCCTCCATCTTGTAGTATATACATGTATAGTTTCTGTGTTTCCTTTCCGTTATATTCAACTGGCACCCTTATTTTTCCTCTGGGGTAGACCTTTTGCCCCGTGTATGTCTTCAATACAATGGACGTGTCCTTTAAGGGTATGTGTGAGAATAGCCGCTCATAGTCTCGTCGATTCATGACAGTTAGGGCTGATCCTGTGTCCAATTCCATCTTCACCGGGGACCCTGCTATCACGAGGGTGACCCAAATGGTTCAGTGATCTTCTTTTGCGATCACGTTGTGTAACTTTAAACAACTTAGTCGCCTGCTCCCGGAGTCCTTATCACTCTCCTGATCTTCTGAACTACTATCTGTCAGTTTCTTTACTTTCCTGTACTGTTCCTTAGTAGTTCTTGTCATGTTGGTCTTCTTTCCCGACCTGCAGACTCTTGCTATATGTCCCATTTTCTCGCATTGCCTGCATATTTTGTCTTTAAAGCAGCAGTCCTTCTGCTCATGGGTTGTTCTGCCGCAGCGATAGCACTTTTCGGCTCCATACGCCATTTCGTTAGTGCTGTATTCTTGTGGTTTCTGTTGTATTTCCGCAGCTCCCCGTGCTGCTGCTTCGTAGGATACTGCCACACTGAAAGCCTGTTCTAGCGTCAGGTCCTTTTTTGAAAGTAGTCGTTTCTGGGTTCCTTCACTCTGGAGCCCGCAGACAAACTTATCCCGTAAGGTGTCTGCCAGTCATGCTCCGAACTGGCAGTGCTTCGATAACTTGCGTAGTTCCGTAAGATAGTCAGCATTGCTCTCATCTTTGTGCTGATTTCTTTTATGGAACTTGAATCTTTCTGCTATCAGCAGTGGTGCAGGGCTTAGGTGTTCCTGTAAGATATGAACAATCTCCTCAAAACTTTTCTCCATTGGTTTAGCTGGGGTAATTAAATTCCGCAATAGGCCGTACGTACTCGCACCCATCAGATTTAATAATACCGACGCCCTCTTTCCATCAGCCACCTCATTTGCCTTGCAGTACACTTCAATTCTTTCCACATACGTGGTCCAGTCTTCTACCTCGTTGTCGAAAGCAGTGATACTGCCACTTTTCGGCATCTTGGGCGATTTAAAATGGTGCCTCCCGCGCTTTTGCTTCTTTCCCAATGGAATAAAATGGCGCCTCCCGCGCTTTTGCTTCTTCCCCTTACTGCCACGCTGCTCCTTGCGTTCTACGGGGTAATGGCGGTGACCTGCAGCTTCGGCGCGTCTCGCTTTCCTTCCCCCCCGTTTAGTTTCTCTCCGCTGTCCTGTTCTCGAGCACCGACCGCGCCCTGTGCGCTCCACCCTCTCTCTCTTGTTTTCTTTTCCCGGCGACGCTGTGCGGCCCGATTTGTAGAGCCGCTCGATCAAGCTTGAGCCCGCCGCAGTCCGGAAGGGTCAGCGCGCTACCTGCTACCAGCACGATTCGCTGGAACCACAGTCTCTCCCGTAATTCTCCAAACACCGATGGATTCTTTGGGCGGTTGCCCTCGGTCGACGCCCGTTGCTCAGACTACGACCTTCCAGGACCTTCCTTTCAGGCGAGATCCCCGTGAGATGATGCCACACTGCAGGTGAGTTCGAACTTACTTGTCGCCACTGTAAAGTCCGCGCCTCAATAATACACAGACTTCGGGAGAACAGTTTAACGGGTACTTTACTGAACAAGAGGCAGCTTGAAACTGAAACTACAGAAGCCTGCTAGGGCCTGTTATACAGGGGTGGTCACTGCCGGTACTGCAGTCTAAGACCATTTATTCCCTTAAAGGTACATACACAACAACTTCTACACACAAAGGGTGGCAGAAGTTTGGAACTCTTTTCCGCAAATGGCAATTGATGCTAGATCAATTGTTAATTTTAAATCTGAGATTGATAGCTTTCTGTTAACCAAAGGTGTTAAGGGATATGGGCCAAAGGCAGGTCATAGAGTCATAGGGGGTGATTTTCATTCAGAAGTCGGGAAGGAGGCGGGACTACAATTTTACGGCCAATCCATGCGATTTTAACTTGATTGACCTTGTTGAGCCCGCCCAGCGGACTCAGCAGGCCAATTAAGGGCCACCCGGCAACAGGTGACGTCACAGACTGAAATTTCATCTGTCAAGACGTTTTGACAGATGAAATATCAGTGTCACACAGACTCAGTTAGAAATCTCACCAGCACAGAAAGCTGCAGGCTGTCACTTTTGACAGTTCGCAGCCGTTCTGCTTTCTCTGCCAGTTAGATAGGGACTCCTCGAACATAAAGGAAGGAAGGCTGTAAAGGTAAGTACAGGTAATTTAAACTTTTTTACACAATTTAGACACACCAAACACACTTACCTTTGCACTCATGCACCCATCACTCACCTGAGCACTGACATCTCGACCCCTCCAAGTCCTTCAACCCGACGGCCCGACTCCTCTAACTTGGCGTGGTTTGGAGCCGTCGGGAATCCCACATTTCAAGCATTAAAATAGGGATTAGGCTAAAAACTGCCTGTTAACTACCTGTTGACAGGCAGTTAATTGGCACTAATCCCTTCCCGCCTCGGGTAGGCGGGTACCTGTGCAGGGCGGGTACCACCTCCTTTGAAATTTACATGGAGGCGGGTTGGGGACGGGATGGTGTCGGGATCCCCGAATTTGGGACTTTAACCCCCCGCACGCCTCCAATCCCGACTCCACGGGTCAATGAAAATCGACCCCATAGAGTCATAACAGCACAAAAGGAGGCCATTCGGCCCATCGAGTTCATGCCGGCTCTCTGTAGAGCAATCCAGTCAGTCCCATTCCCCCCGGCTCTATCCCCATAGCTCTCCAAGTTTATTTCCCTCAAGTGCCTATCCAGTCTCCTCTTGAAAACATTGAGTGTCTCCGCTTCCACCACTTCCGTCGGCAGCGAGCTCCAGGTCCTCACCACTCGCTGCGTAAAAAAGATTTTCCTCACATCCCCCCTGTATCTCTTGCCCAAAATCTTAAATCTGTGTCCCCTAGTCCTTGTCCCATCAACTAGTGGGAACAGCCTTTTCCCGTCTAGCCTATCCAAACCTGTCATAATCTTGTACACCTCGATCAAATCACCCCTCAAACTCCTTTGCTCTAATGAAAACAAATCCAGCTTCTCCAACCTGTCCTGGTAGCTAAGATCCCCCATCCCCGGAACGATTCTGGTAAATCTCCTCTGCACCCTCTCAAGGGCCTTCACATCCTTCCTAAAATGTGGTGACCAGAACTGGACGCAATACTCCAGTTGTGGCCTAACCAGCACTTTATTAAAGGTGCAGCATAACTTCTCTACTTTTGTACTCAATACCTCTATTTATGAAGCCCAAGATCCCATATGCTTTGCTAACCACTCTCTCAATATGTCCTGCCGCCTTCAGGGACCTATGCACATTAACTCCCAGGTCCCTCTGTCCCTGCACACTCTTTAAAACTGTGCCATTAAGTGTATATTGCCTCTCCCTGTTCCTTCTGCCAAAATGCATCACCTCACACTTCTCTGTATTAAATTCCATCTGCCACTTGTCTGCCCATTCTGCTAGCCTTTCTATTTCCTGTTGCAGCCGATTGGTATCATCATCACTGTTTGCCACACCCCCAAGTTTGATGTCATCGGCAAATTTAGAAATTCTACTCTGTATTCCAATATCCAGGTCATTTATATATATCAAAAATGCAGTGTTCCCAGCACTGACCCTTGGAGAACACCACTGTCTACCATCCTCCATTCTGAAAAACAGCCATTTACCACAACTCACTGTTTTCTGTCCTTAAGCCAATTACTTATCCAAGCTGCCACTGACCCACCTATTCCATGAGCCTCAATTTTGTTAACCAGCCTTCTATGTGGTACTTTGTCAAATGCCTTCTGAAAATCCATGTACACAACATCCATTGCATTCCCTTCATCAAACCTCCTTGTTACTTCATCAAAAAATTCAGTTAGATTAGTCAAACACTATCTGCCTTTACAAACCCGTGTTGGCTCACCTTAATTAGCTTAAACCTCTCCAAATGCCCGTTAATCTTTTCCTTGATTATTGTTTCCAAAACTTTACCCACCACTGATGTTAAACTGTAGTTACTAGGTTTGTCCTTATACCCTTTCTTGAACAATGGTGTCACATTTGCCCTTTTCCAATCCTCAGACACCTCCCCCGCATCTAGGGAAGATTGGAAAATTACGGCAAGCCCTTCTGCTTTCTCCTCCCCCAAGTCCCTTAGCAACCTGGGATACAAGCCATTTGGACCAGGCAACTTATCCACTCTAAGCATACCCAGCCTTTCTAGTACATCCTGTCTATCAATTTTCACCCTTTCCATTGCTTCTACCTTTTCCACTTCTACCGATATTTTGTCAGCATCCACCTCCTTAGTAAACACCGATACAAAGCACTCATTCAGTATTCCAGCCTTGCCCTGCGCCTCTAAGCATATATCACCTTCTTTGTCCCTAATAGGCCCCGCCCCGCCTCTTACTACCTGCTTACTGTTTACATGCCGGTAGAAGATTTTTGGGTTCCCTTTCATGTTAACCGCCATTCTACTCTTATATTCTCTCTTTGGCAATCTTATTTTCATCTTAACTTCCCTTCTCAACTTATTGTATTTGGTCTGGTTCTCCCTTGAAGAATTCACCTGACATGCATCATAAACCCTCTTTTTTTGTTTCATCATCTTCTCTATCTCCCTCGTCATCCAAGGAGACCTTGCTTTGGTTCCCTTACCCTTCCCTCTTGTTGGAATATACCTCGCCTGTATTTGGAACATCTCCTCCTTAAAGATCACCCATTGTTCCGTTACAGTTTTTCCTGTCAGTCTTTGATTCCATTTTACCCTGGCTAGATCCTTTCGCATCCCATTGAAGTTAGCCCTATTCCAGTTTAGAAGTTCCACTATAGATTGTTCCTTGCTCCTCTCCATTGCTAATCTAAATCTTATGATACGATGATCACTCATATCTAAGTGTTCTCCCACAGACACTTGGTTGATCTGACCCACCTCATTCCCCAGCACCAGATCCAGCAATGCCTCCTTCCTAGTTGGACCAAGAACATCCTTCTCAAGGAAATTCTCAAACACAATTCAGAAATTCCTCTCTGTCCTTTCAATTACCCTAGCATTATCCCAATTGATATTTGGGTAATTAAAGTCCCCCAATATCACCACTCTATAGCTCTTGCATATCTCTGCGATTTCCCTTCAGATTTGCTCCTCTACCTCCCTCTCACTATTTGGAGGCCTATAGAATACCCCCAATAGCGTGATCATACCCTTTTTGCTCCTCAACTCTAAGCAAATGGATTCTGTCCTTGTCCCCTCAAGAACATTCTCCCTTTCTAACACTACAATGTCTTCCTTATTCAGCACTGCCATCCCACTTCCCTTTTCTCCTTCTTTTTTTTTTCTGAACAGCTTGAATATGAATTGCCCAGTCCTCAACGTTTTTAAGCCACATTTCCATTATTGCCACATCATATTGCCACGGGGGGAGAGGGGGAACAGCCAGAGGTCATGGTCTATATCGGTACCAACAACATAGGCTAATTGTGCTTGTAGCTCACCAACCTTGTTCACCACATTTTATGTGTTTACGTACATGAATTCTAAACCCATTTTTGAATTTTTCGTAGCCTTTCTTAGTTTGATCCTATCTAATATGGTACTACTTCTGCCTCCAGTACTACTTTCTTCTCTAGTACTATCCGACACACTCACTCTTTTATGCACTTATTCCTCTTTTCTACTCCTATATGCCCATCCCCCTGCCAAGCTAGTTTAAACCTTCCCCAACAGCACTCGCAAACCTCCCCGTGAGAATATTGCTCCCGGCTCTTTTGAGGTGTAACCCAACCGGCTTGTACAGGTCCCACCTTCCCCAGAAATGGTCCCAATGCCTCAGGAATCTAAAGCCCTACCTCCTGCATCATCGCTCCATCCACGCATTCATCTGTTCTATCCTCCTAATCTTGTACTCACTAGCATGTGGCACCGGGAGTAATCGGAGATTATTACCTTTGAGGTCCTGCTTTTTAATCTCTCTCCTAGCTCCCTAAACTCTGCCTGCAGGACCTCATCCCTCTTTCTGCCTATGCCGTTGGTACCGATATGGACCACGACCTCTGGCTGTTCCACCTCTCCCCCCAGAATGCCCTGCAGCTGCTCGGTGACAGGTATAGGCAGCTAGGTCGCAGATCAGCCATGATCTCATTGAATGGCGGAACAGGCTCGAGGGGCTGAATGACCTCCTCCTGTTCCTATGTTCCCAGGTGTCATAATTTCTTATCACTCGTGTTCTTACTGTCTCCTCTAAGCTGCGCTTCTGACACAGTCAGGGGGCAAAAATCGGGAAATTCCGCACCCAGTCCCCAGTTTTAATTTGGTGCCAGGAACTCTGGGGCACAAAACCCAAGCTGGGGCGGAGGTTTAATTTCTCCTGCTCCAGCTTTGATGTATGCGACGTTAAGGCATGTGTCCCTGAATGTCAGTGGGAGTGCTTTCGATCTCCCGCCGTAATTTCCATGTTAAATTCGAGGCTGCCCATCTCTCGCTTGAGAAAATCCTGCAGGACTTCCAGGCGAACATACGAATTAGGAGCAGGAGTAGGCCACTCAGCCCCTCGAGCCTGCTCCACCATTCAATAAGATCATGGCTGATCAGATTACTCTACATTCCCACCTACCCCCGATGACCTTTCACTCCCTTGCTGATCAAGAATCTATCTACCTCTGCCTTAAAAAGACTTTGCTTCCACCGCCCTCTGAGGAACAGAGTTCCAAATACACTCGATCCTCTGTGAGAAAAAATTTCTCCTCATCTGTGTCTTAAATGGGCGACCCCTTATTTTTAAACAGTGACCCCTAGTCCTAGACTCTCACACAAGAGGAAACATCCTCTCCACATCCACCCTGTCAAGACCCCTCAGGATCTTATATGTTTCAATCAAGTCACCTCTTACTCTTCTAAACTCCAACGGATACAAGCCTAGCCTTGTGTTAACACCTCCTTAAGGAAGTGCACAATTACATCAACCCAGTTCAATGCCAGCTGTACAGTAACAGCCACCAGCGTGTGAATTTTGCGCAGTGTGGATTGATTTTAACTAAGATGCTAAGGGTGCATTTATAGCTTTAATGTGGATGAAAGGTGTTTTACTCCTGGCAGCAATGCTAAACACCTCTTGGGTGTCAGGCATAGCTCAGTGGGTAGCACTCTTGCCTCTGAGTCAGAAGGTTGTGGGTTCATAGTCCCACTCCAGAGACTTGAGCACAAATATCTAGGCGGCCACTCCAGTGCATTGCTGAGGGAGTGCTGCACTGTCTGAGGTGCCGTCTTTTGGATCAGATGTTAAAGCGAGGCCCCATCTGTTCTCTCAGGTGAATGTAAAGGATCCCGTGGCACTATTTCAAAGAAGAGCAGGGGAGTTCTCCCCAGTGTCCTGGGGCCAATATTTATCCCTTAACCAACATCACTAAAAACAGATTATCTCGTCATTACCACAGTGCGATTTGTGGGAACTTGCTGTGCGCAAATTGGCTGCCGTGTTTCTCACATTACAACAGTGACTCCATTTCAAAAATACTTCATTGGCTGTAAAGCGCTTTGGGACATCTGGTGGTCATGAAAAGCGCTATAGAAATGCAAGTCTTTCTATGAGCGAATGTTAACCGAACTCCCCAGGCTGCCCAATATTACTCTCCACCGACTTCAGTGGAGAGCAATATCGGCCGGCATGTAAAATCAATGTTTCACCCGATCCCATCAGTTTGCCGATGGGCTGATTAAGTTAAAATTGCCCCAAGGCGCAAACATACAGCGGTTCACCTGCCATAACCCTGAGATGATACTTGCCGAGATCCCAAAGAAACAGGTACATAAAATAATCAAATAGGCTAAAGAAAATATTTTAATTTTTTAAAATTCATTTATGGGATCAGGACGTCACTGGCAAGGCCAGCATTTATTGCCCATCCCTAATTGCCCTTGAGAAGGTGGTGCTGAGCCGCCTTCTTGAACTGCTGCAGTCCGTGTGGTGAAGGTACTCCCACAGTGCTGTTAGGGAGGGAGTTCCAGGATTTTGACCCAGCGACGATGAACGATCGGCAATATATTTCCAAGTCAGGATGGTGTGTGACTTGGAGGGGAACTTGGAGGCGGTGGTGTTCCCATGCGCCTGCTGCCCTTGTCCTTCTAGGTGGTAGAGGTTGCGGGTTTGGGAGGTGCTGCTGAAGAAGCCTTGGCGAGTTGCTGCAGTGCATCTTGTAGATGGTACACACTGCAGCCACGGTACACCGGTGGTGGAGGGAGTGAATGTTTAAGGTGGTGGGTGGGGTGCCAATCAAACGGGCTGCTTTGTCCTGGATGGTGTCGAGCTTCTTGAGTGTTGTTGGAGCTGCACTCATCCAGGCAAGTGGTGAGTATCCGATCACACTCCTTACTTGTGCCTTGTAGATGGTGGAAAGGCTTTGGGGAGTCAGGAGGTGAGGCACTCACTGCAGAATACCCAGCCTCTGACCTGCTGTTGTTGCCACAGTATTTATGTGGCTGGTCCAGTTAAGTTTCTGGTCAATGGTGACCCCCAGGATGTTGATGGTGGGGGATTCGGTGGTGGTAATGCCATTGAATGTCAAGGGGCGGTGGTTAGACTCTCGCTTGTTGGAGATAGTCATTGCCTGGCACTTCTGTGGCGCGAGTGTTACCTGCCACTTATCAGCCCAAGCCTGAACGTCGTCCAGATCTTGTTGCATGCGGGCATGGATTGCTTCATTGTCTGAGGAGTTGCGAATGGCACGGAACACTGTGCAGTCTTCAGCGAACATCCCCATTTCTGACCTTATGTTGGAGGGAAGGTCATTGATGAAGCAGCTGAAGATGGTTGGGCCTAGAACACTGCGCTGAGGAACTCCTGCAGCATTGTCCTGGGGCTGTGTTGATTGACCTTCAACCACTACAACCATCTTCCTTTGTGCTAGATATAACTCCAGCCAGTTGAGAGTTTTCCCCAGATTACCATTGACTTCAGTTTTACTATGGTTCTTTGATGCCACACTCGGTCAAATGCTGCCTTGTGTTGGCTTTTATCTCGATGGGGCTGGAATGCAGAGGGGAGGAAGCAATGCTTCAGTTATATAGAGCCTTGGTCAGACCCCCCGATTTGGAGTACTGCATTCAGTTTTGGGCACCGCACATGAGGATAAAGATAGAGGATGCAGTGCAGATTCACCAGAATGATATCAGTGCTTAAAGGGTTAATTATGAGGAGAGGTTGCATAAACTTGGCTTTTATTCCCTTGAGTTTAGAAGGACAATGGGTGAGATAATTGAGGTATTTGAAATTATTAAGTGATTCAACAGGGTAGACATGGAGTATCTATTTCCTCTGGTGGGGGAATCCAAAACCAGGGGACACAATCTTAAAATTAGATCCAAGCCATTCAGGAGATAAACCAGGAAGCAATTTTTCACACAAAGGGTAGAGGAAATCTGGAACTCACTTCCCAAAAGGCTGTGGATGTTGGAGGGCAATTGGAGCTTTCAAACCTGAGAACGATAGATTTTTGTTAGCTAATGGTATCAAGGGATATGGAGGGTTGTGGTTGTGGTGGTTGAAGGTCAATCAGCACAGCTCCAGGACAATGCTGCAGGAGTTCCTCGGGGCAGTGTCTAAGGCCCAACCATCTTCAGCTGCTTCATCAATGAACTTCCCTCCAACATAAGGTCAGAAGTGGGGATGTTCGCTGATGACTGCACAGTGTTCAGCGCCATTCACAACTCCTCAGATAGAGAAACAGTCCATGTCCACATGCAACAAGACCTGGGCGATGTTCAGGCCTGGGCTGATAAGTGGCAGGTAACATTTGCGCCACAGAAGTGCCAGGCAATGACATTCTCCAACAAGTGAGATTCTAACCACCGCCCCAAGACATTCAACGGCATTACCATCGCCAAGTCCCCCACCATCAACATCCTGGTGGTCACCATTGACCAGAAACTTAACTGGACCAGCCACATAAATACTGTGGTAACAAGAGCAGGTCAGAGGCTGTGTATTCTGCGGCGAGTGTCTCACCTCCTGACTCCCCAAAATCTTTCTACCATCTACAAGTCACAAGTAAGGAATGTGATGGAATACTCTCCACTTGCCTGGATGAGTGCAGCTCCAACAACACTCAAGAAGCTCGACACCATCCAGGACAAAGCAGCCCGCTTGATTGGCACCCAACCCACCACCTTAAACATTCATTCCTTCCACCACTGGCGTACCGTGTCTGCAGTGTGTACCATCTACAAGATGCACTGCAGCAACTCGCCAAGGCTTCTTCAGCAGCATCTCCCAAACCCGCGACCTCTTCCACCCAGAAGGACAAGGGCAGCAGGTGCATGGGAACAACACAACCTCGAAGTTCCCCTCCAAGTCACACACCATCCTGACTTGGAAATATATCGGCTGATCCTTCATCGTCGCTGGGTCAAAACCCTGGAACACCCTCCCTAACAGCACTGTGGGAGTACCTTCACCACACGGACTGCAGCAGTTCAAGAAGGCGGCTCACCACCACCTTCTCAAGGGCAATTAGGGATGGGCAATAAATACTGGCCTTGCCAGCGATGCCCACATCCAATAAACAAATAAAAAAAAGTAAAGGTACAAATTATCCATGATCCAATTCATTCCAATTCACATCCTTGTTTTCAAATCCCTCCATGGCCTTGCCCCTCCCTATCCCTGTAATCTCCTCCAGCCCCATAACCCTCCGAGATAACTGCGCTCCTCAAATTGTGGCCTCTTGACCATCCCCGATTATAATCGCTCCACCATTGGCGGCCATGCCTTCAGCTGCCAAGGCCCTAAACTCTGGAATTCCCTCCCTAAACCTCTCCACCTCTCTTTCCTCCTTTAAGATGCTCATTAAAACCTACCTGATGCGCTATCAATTACTCAAAAGACTGAGGTTAAGCGAGTAACTAACAGGCTTTTATTAACAAGAGAATGAAGGTGTGCCTCGAGTGGTCGACCAGTCCAGAATACAGAGGGACTGTGGAGCAGTCACCTTTATACCTGGACTCGTGGGAGGAGTCAGCCAAGGCATGTACAGACATGTACACAGTGGAATACAAACACACACACAGGCAGGTATAACAGTGGTTTACCACATTCACCCCTTGTTTAAAAATGAGTCCGGCGGGGTGAAGTGTATTAAAAGTTTGTGTATTGGAGTCTCTCCGGAGGTCTTGTCTGCCACTGTGATCGACGTGGCGACGGCAGGGGTAGTGAAGCTTCCGGCGTCAAGTCCCGCGTAGGCTGGGGCACTAGTGTGTAGTCCTCGTGGGTGTCGAGCGGGTCGCGGGGCCCAGGCATGCCATCTGCTGGGGTTGGATATTGGATCGTTGGGGGGGGGGTGGTAGAGGGTAGTGGGTTACTGGGGCCCCCGAGGGTGCGAGGTCTCGTATGGAGACTGTGTCCTCCTGCCCGTCCGGGTACGCAATGTAAGCATACTGGGGGTTGGCGTGGAGGAGGTCGACCCTCTCGACCAGGGGGTCCGTTTTATGGGTCCTCACGTGTCTTCTCAGTAGGACCGGCCCTGGGGACGTCAGCCATGGCGGTAGCGATGTCCCCGATGTGGACTTCCTTGGGAAGACAAACATTTTCTCATGAGGGGTGGCGTTAGTGGCAGTGCAGAGCAGTGACCGAATAGAGTGGAGCGCATCGGGGAGCACATCCTGCCAGCGGGAGGTCGGAAGGCCCCTAGACTTTAAGGCTAGCAGGGCGGCCTTCCAAACTGTCGCATTCTCTCTTTCCACCTGTCCGTTCCCCCGGGGGTTGTAACTGGTGGTCCTGCTTGTGGCAATACCCCTAGCGAGCAGGTACTGACGGAGTTCGTCGCTCATAAACGATGAGCCCCGGTCGCTATGGATATAGCTGGGGAAACCGAACAGGGTGAAGAGGTCGTTCAGACATTTAATGACCGTGGCACTGGTCATGTCCTGGCAGGGGATGGTGAACGGGAAACGGGAGTACTCATCAATAATGTTGAGGAAGTACACATTGCGGTCGGAGGAGGGGAGAGGCCCTTTAAAATCAATGCTCAGGCGCTCGAAGGGGCGAGTGGCTTTTATCAGGTGAGCCCTGTCTGGTCTATAAAAGTGCGGTTTGCACTCAGCGCAGACTTGGCAGTTCCTGGTCATGGTCCTGACCTCCTCAATGGAGTAAGGCAGGTTGCGGGCCTTGATGAAGTGGAAGAACCTGGTGACCCCCGGGTGGCAGAGGTCATTGTGGAGGGCCCACAGTCTATCGATCTGCGTGCTGGCGCAGGTGCCACGCGATAGAGCATCCAGGGGTTCATTGAGCTTCCTGGGCCGGTACAAGATCTCGTAGTTGTAGGTGGAAAGTTCGATTCTCCACCTCAAGATCTTGTCGTTTTTGATTTTGCCCCTCTGCTTGTTGTTAAACATAAAAGCAACTGAACGCTGGTCAGTGAGCAGGGTAAATCGTTTTCCGGCCAGGTAGTGCCTCCAATGACGCACAGCCTCCACAATAGCCTGGGCCTCCTTCTCAACAGCGGAGTGTCTGGTCTCCGGGCCCTGGAGGGTTCGTGAAAAGAAGGCCACGGGTCTCCCCGCCTGATTAAGGGTAGCGGCCAGGGCAAAGTCGGACGCGTCGCTTTCCACCTGGAAGGGGATGGATTCGTCCACTGCGTGCATGGTGGCTTTGGCAATGTCTTCCTTGATACGGTGGAAGGCTAAGCGGGCCTCTGCCGTCAAGGGAAAAGAGGTGGACTTGATCAGCGGACGGGCCTTGTCCGCATAGTAGGGGACCCACTGGGCGTAATAGGAGAAAAACCCTAGGCACCTCTTCAGGGCCTTGAGGCAGTGGGGCAGTGGGAGTTCCATAAGGGGACGCACCCGGTCGGGGTCGGGACCGATGACTCCGTGTTCCACAACACAGCCAAGGATAGCGAGGCGGGTTGTGCGGAATATGCACTTCTCCTTGTTATACGTCAGGTTCAGGAGTTGGGCGGTGCAGAGGAATTTTTCGAGGTTTGCGTCATGGTCCTGCAAGTCATGGCCGCAGATGGTCACATTGTCCAGGTATGGGAAAGTGGCCTGCAACGCATTTTGATTGACCATCCGGTCCATCTCCCTTTGGAAGACGGAGACCCCGTTGGTGACGCCAAAGGGAACCCTAAGGAAGTGGTAGAGGCGGCCGTTTTCCTCAAAGGCAGTATACTAGCGGTCCTCAGGGCGGATAGGGAGCTGGTGGTACGCTGATTTCAGGTCAATGGTCGAGAAGACGCGGTACTGCGCGATCTGGTTGACCATATCAGCTATGCGGGGGAGTGGGTAAGCGTCCAGCAGGGTGTAGCGATTTATTGTCTGGCTGTAGTCGATGACCAGGCGCTGCTTCTCGCCGGTCTTAACGACCACAACCTGGGCTCGCCAGGGGCTGGTGCTGCCCTCAATAATCCCCTCCTTCAGGAGCCGCTCCACTTCGGTTTTAATGAAAACCCTGTCCCCGGCACTGTATCGCCTGCTCTTTGTGGTGATGGGCTTACAGTCGGGGGGTGAGGTTAGCAAACAGTGGGGGGGGGGTGACTCTGAGTGTGGAGAGGTTGCACCTGGTGCGCGGCGGGCAATTTGGAAGCTGCTGGCTGCGGACTGTGAGTGGGGGGAGGGGTCCACCGTACGCCATCGTAACACTTTTAAGGTGGCACTGAAAATCTAACCCCAGTAGAACGGCAGCGCAGAGGTGGGGCAGGACCAGAAGTTTAAAATTATCGTACACAGTCCCATCTACTAAGAGTGTCACCACGCAGTAGCCGCCAATGTCCGCCGACTGGGACTCGGAGGCCATAGAAATCCGCTGGTGCGCAGGCAGGACTGGGAGAGAGCAACGCCGCACCGTGTTGGGGTGGATGAAGCTCTCCGTGCTCCCAGAATCAAAAAGGCAGGTTGTTTCGTGACCATTTACCTTAATGTCCATTGTGGACCGAGCCAGTTGGTGCGGTCTCGCTTGGTCCAGCGTAACGGAGGCCAGCGTAGGGGTCGGTGTGTCGCTGCGGGTATCAGATGAGGCGGTGTTGGGGGCCTGCTACGTCCCGGCTGGCGTCCAAGATGGCGGCGTCCATGATCCCCATGTGGCTGGAGGCATCCAAAATGGCTGCTGTTCCGGTGGTTCGCACATGGCTGGGGAGGCCCAAGATGGCGGCCCGCACAGCCCACACGCGGCGCTGCTGGGGTTCGGGGTGGCTTTGGCCCTGCAGATGCTGGCGTAGTGTCCCTTCTTCCCGCAGCCCGAGCAGATCGCATTTTTCGCCGGGCAGCGCGCTCTGGGGTGTTTGGCCTGGCCACAGAAGTAGCATTTCTGGCCTTGGGACACTGCTGCGGTAGTTGGGCCGTTGCTGGGATGTGGCTGGTGTGGCACGGCGCTATGAGACGGTCCTACCGTGTCCCAGGCTGTCGTTCCCCGCGGCGTCCACAGTGCAGAGGAGTAGGCATCCATGCCCCGGTAGGCTGCGTCCAATGATAGTGCGAGTTCAGAGGCCTTGTTGAGGTCGAGGTCACTCTGCTCCAACAGTCGCTGTCGGGTGTAATTGGACCTTTGGCCCGCCACAAAAGCGTCCCGGATAAGTTCCTCTGTGTACACGGCGGCCTTTACATCCTTACAACCACAGGCCCGGCCAAGCACAGACAGTGCCTGAAGGTATTCCTCGGTCGATTCCCCAGGTTGTTGTTTACGACTCCCCAGGAGGTGCCTGGCATACACCTCGTTCACTGGGTGCATATACTGGTCCTTGAGGAGCTTGAGAGCAGCCGTGTACGAGGTCGCGTCCTGGATGACCGAGTATGCTCGGTGGTTCACTTTGGAGGTCAGGACATCCAGTTTGTCCTCATCCGATTTGACCGTTGCAGCGGAGGCGATCAGGAATCTTTCAAAGCACTTAAGCCAGTGAGCAAACTTGGTGGATGCGTCCGCCTCCCGATGGTTTAAGTTCAGGCATGCTGGTGTGAGGATCTTCTCCATTATAAAAAATCTTGTTAATAAAATTGATGCGCTATCAATTACTCAAAAGACTGAGGTTAAGCGAGTAACTAACAGGCTTTTATTAACAAGAGAATGAAGGTGTGCCTCGAGTGGTCGACCAGCCCAGAATACAGAGGGACTGTGGAGCAGTCACCTTTATACCTGGACTCGTGGGAGGAGTCAGCCGAGGCATGTACAGACATGTACACAGTGGAATACAAACACCCACACAGGCAGGTATAACAGTGGTTTACCACACTACCTCTTTGACCAAACTTTTGGTCACCTGCCCTAATATCTCCTTGTGTGGCTCGGTGCCCAGCTTTGTTTTATAATGCTCCTTGGAACGTTTTACTACGTTGAAGGCGCTATATAAATACAAGTTGTTGTTGTTGTTATTGGTGGAACAGGCTTCTCCTCGGGGGTAATTTTGACCTAACTCTCCCGGTGGGATGCCTACTGGATCGGGTGCAACACTGGTTTTACACCCCGCACAATATTACTCTCCACTGACTTCAGCATGTGCATCAGTTTCCCAAATTTCGGGTTAGGCTCAAATTGCCTACTCTCAGATTCATTCCATTACTATAATCAATGCACAATTGCCATTTCTGAAAAGACATAAATCGTTTGGTAATTTAATATATTCTGACTTGTGTGTTTCAAGGATACAGTAGAATGTTCGATTACAGTGCTGGAAAGTGAGGTTAGCGAGCTTACAACAATTCGCATGTCACAGGGAGAGAAGATCTCTAACCTGTTGGTGAGTTTCTGAAAAGAGCATTTATTTGTTGTGCACAGCGATATCTAGAAGCTATTTATTTCCCATTGTGCTGTGAAATTATTTCTGACCCTTCATTTAACGTGAAGAGGCAGAGGTAGAAATTCATCTTGGGCGGAAGCACAAATCATAAGAACACAAGAAATAGGAGCAGGAGTAGGTCATACAGCCCCTCGAGCCTGCTCCACCATTCAATGAGATCATGGCTGATCATCGACCTCAACTCCACTTTCCCGCCCTATCCCCATATCCTTTGATTCCCCTAGAGTACAAAAATCTGTAGATCTCAGCCTTGAATATACTCAAAGACTCAGCATTCACAGCCCTCTGGGGCAGAGAATTCCAAAGATTCACAACCCTCTGAGAGAAGAAATTCTTCCTCATCTCAGTCTTAAATGGCCGACCCCTTATCCTGAGACTATGCCCCCTAGTTCTAGACACTCCAGCCAGGGGAAACAGCCTCTCAGCATCTACCCTGTCAATCCCCCTCAGAATCTTATATGTTTCAATGAGATCACCTCTCATTCTTCTAAACTCCAGAGAGTATAGGCCCATTCTACACAATCTCTCATCATAGGACAGCCCTCTCATCCCAGGAATCAATCTAGTGAACCTTCGTTGCACCGCCTCCAAGGCAAGTATATCCTTCCTTAGATAAGGAGACCAAAACTGTGC
Source organism: Somniosus microcephalus (assembly GCF_052327205.1). Taxonomy (NCBI): domain Eukaryota; kingdom Metazoa; phylum Chordata; class Chondrichthyes; order Squaliformes; family Somniosidae; genus Somniosus; species Somniosus microcephalus. The sequence goes on from NW_028225179.1 coordinate 120,069,282, forward strand.
ACAGTACTCCGGGTGTGGTCTCACCAGAGCCCTGTACAACTGTAGCAAGACTTCCTTACTCTTATACTGCAACCTCGTTGCAATAAAGGCCAACATGCCATTTGCCTTCCTTATTGCTTGCTGTACCTGCATGCCAGCTTTCTGTGTTTCTTGTACGAGGACACCCAAATCTCTCTGAACACCAACATTTAATAGTTTTTCACCATTTAAAACATATTGTTTTCCTATTCTTCCTACCAAAGCGAATAACGTCACATTTCCTCACATTATCCTCCATCTGCCACCTTATTGCCCATTCACTTAACCTGTCTACATCCCTTTGCAGGCTCTTCATGTCCTCCTCCCAGCTTACTTTCCCACCTAGCTTTGTATCGTCGGCAAACTCGGATAAATCGGGCGCTATTGTTACGCACCCAGCCCAATGTTCCGCTCCATTTAAGTCGATGGAATGGAATAATGGGATGGGGAAGAGGGTGGGGAGTAGGACGAGCGGTGGATTCGATACCGGCCATTTTGCACTGTCATTCAAGATGAATTTCCGCTCCGCAATTTCTGGCTGACACCGGGGGTGAAATTCAACCTTCTGCACTGGCACAAAACCGGCACCAGCGGATCAGCCGATTGTCGTACATTCCGCCCGGTTTTACTTTCTGTTATCCTCAGCGATAAGGAAAATCGACCAAGGTATATAACGGGCTGCCAATCTTCTATCGTCTGTTTTTTGGACCCCACCGAAGCTAAATTTTACCGCTCTCTCTCTCTCTTTCTCTTTCTCTCATTCTGGGTCGGAAAGGTTCTTAGTTGCACTGCAGTCATGTTGATCGGGAGCAATTTTGACTTAACCCGCCCATCGGGAAACTGATCTGATGCAACCACGTCACCTGATTTCATTCTCCATTGAAGTCAATATTTCTCCAATCCCTTGCTGGTTGAGGGGTACGGGCCCTTTCCTCAGAAATATGTGGAAAGTTACGTTTTATCTCCCCCTGGTCTCCAATTACACAACCTGCTCAAATTCACTCAGAGGTTGGTGAATCTGTGGAATTCTCTACCACAGAAAGCTGTGGAGGCCAAGCCACTGAATATATTTAAGAAGGAGATAGATAGATTTCTAGACACAAAAGGCATCGAGGGGTATGGGGAGAGAGGGGGAATATGGTATTGAGATAGAGGATCAGCCATGATCAGATTGAATGGCGGAGCAGGCTCGAAGGGCCAAATGGCCGACTCCTGCTCCTAATTTTCTATGTTTCTATTCACTTCCTAATTCAGTGATATTCTATTTTACCAGATATCTCACGACTAGCTGTCAAGAATGAACTGATTCACTGCTGAGATTATTGTGCTAAATGTCCGTTGGGTTGAGATATTGATCAGGAAGCTAACAGGTTAACATGTCTTCAATAATTAGCAGCGGGTACATAAAAGTTAGGAATGAGAACAGAATTTAAATCTACAAGATGCACTGCAGCAACTTGCCAAGGCTTCTTCGGCAGCACCTCCCAAACCCGTGACCTCTACCACCAGGACAAGGGCAGCAGGCACATGGGAACACCACCACCTCCAAGTTCCCCTCCAAGTCACACACCATCCTGACTTAGAAGTATATCGCCGATCCTTCATCGTCGCTGGGTCAAAATCCTGGAACTCCCTCCCTAACAGCACTGTGGGAGTACCATCACCACACGGACTGCAGTGGTTCAAGAAGGTGGCTCACCACCACCTTCTCGAGGGCAGTTAGGGATGGGCAATAAATGCCGGCCTTGCCAGCAACGTCCACATCCCATAAAGGAATAATAAAAAATGGATTTAATGAAAAAAGGATCATATTAATCACAAATAATTGTTTAATAAGTGTATAGAATCGACAACAAAATGTTTGCTCAGATGAAAGTCATCAGTTCATTGAAAACTAATTTGAGGTGTTTAAAATGTTCAAAGGATTTGATAGGGTAGGTACGGAGAAACTATTTCCACTGGTGGGGGAATCCAGAATGAGATGACATGATCTTAAAACTAGAGTTAGGCCTTTCAGGAGTGAAATCAGGCAGCCCTTTTCCACACAAAGGGTAGTAGAAATTTGGAACTCTCTCCCCCAAAAGGCTGTGGGTCAATTGAAGCTCTATGCGTATTAGGTGTGCGATTGAAATTGAACATCACCATATTTGGAGAGCAGTTATAGTAACAGTTTGTACTTGCCCAGCATACATTGTGCTAATCCCTCTAAGTACCTGTAGGTAAAAGCATATTGTCAAACAATTATGTTACTATGTGGCTCAGTGGGTAGCACACTCACCTCTGAGTCAGAAGGTTGTGCATTCAAGTCCCACTCCAGAGACTTGAGCACATAAAGCTAGGCTGACACTCAAGTGCAGAGCTGAGGGAGTGCTGCACTGTCAGAGGTGCCGTCATTCGGATGAGACGTTAAACCGAGGACCCGTCTGCTCTCTCAGGTGGATGTAAAAAGATCCCAAGGCCACTATTTTGTAGAAGAGCAGGGGAGTTCTCCCCGGTGTCCTGGCCAATATTTATCTCTCAGTCCACGTAACTAAAACAACTTATCTGGTCATTATCACATTGCTGTGTGTGGGAGCTTGCTGTGCCCAAATTGGCTGCCGCGTTTCCCACATTACAACAGTGGCTACACTCTAAAAGTACTTTACTGGCTGTAAAGCGCTTTGAGACGTCCGGTGGTCGTGAAAGGCGCCGTATAAATGCAAGTCTTTTAATCTTCAACAAAACGATGCTGAAATGAAATGTCGATACACTTTAGATAAGCATGAATATTACATAAAATAATTATTCATTTCTCCGACAACATTGACAACGATGTTGCTACGAACACTCTATACTTCTGTTATCAGGATACGACAGAACGTCTGAGAGAAGATATAGGAGAACAATTTGAGGCGATGCATTCTTTTCTCAATGAAAAAGAATGCGCTCTCATACAAAATCTAGCGGATGAAGAAGAACGTGTTGTGACGATGTTGGAAGAGAACATTGTGCTGCTTTCAAGAGAATGTGACAGGATGGAAGCAACAATACGAGAAATGCGCACAGCGGTAAATTCGGAAGACAGTTACAAGTTACTTCAGGTGAGTTAGTCTTCAACGGTTGCCATGGAAATGTCTTGACTTCACAAGCTGGGAGTTGACTGTTACAAATTATTGCAGTCACTCTGAACGACGGGTAACAATACTAAAATATTTTTTCTTGCTTTCTCAGGGATATGGCAGTCTTAAGCGGAGGTAAGTATATGACATGCATTTATATTGAACACTGTCTAAAACTGCGGCGGTGACGTTTCCATAATAGGTTCTGATCGCCTGCCCTAACTACGCCGACAGAGCCACGGAAACCCCAGAAAAATGGCGCAAACAGCTAAACCGAGCATTCATGCCTTTTATCCAGGGTTTTCGCTGAAGTTGCCGTGGAGGATCGGGGAAACATTCAGCGGAAATCCTAGCCCGTAATTCATTTCCTTTACTCACACAGGCCACCTTAATGCAACCTTTGAATTATGTCTTATATCCAACTTCTTTACTCAACTTACATAAAAGCATAAGTAATAGGAGCTTGATTCACTAATGTCCTTTAGGGAAGTAAATCTGCTGTCCTTACCTGGTCTGACCTATATTAATAAGAACATAAGAAATAGGAGCAGGAGTCGGCCATTTGGGCACTCGAGCCTGCTCCGCCATTCAGTAAGATCATGGCTGATCTTCTACCTCATCTCCACTTTCCCGCCCCATCCCCATATCCCTTGATTCCCTTAGTGGCCAAGAATCTATCGATCTCTGTCTTGAATATACTCAACGACTGAGCATCCACAGACCTCTGGGGTAGAGAATTCCAAAGATTCACCACCCTCTGAGTGAAGAAATTTCTCCTCATCTCAGTCCTAAATGGCCGACCCCTTATTCTGAGACTGTGACCCCTGGTTCTAGACTCTCCAGTGAGGGGAAACAGCCTCTCAGCATCTACCCTGTCAACCCCTTGTCCTCACTTGGCGTGCTATATTTTTTAATTAAGCAATCATTCTAAATTTCGCTATCCTATTGTGAAATTCCAGAACTGGCTGATCCCTGGAGTGGATTGAATCCTATGATCTTAAAAAATGTTTTTTTTTCTCACTATTCTACTTTGTTTTCCTCAAGAATTTAGTCAGCGACAATGTTGCAACATCATAGACATCAGTTCCGCCAAATTTACCTCCAGCCTTAAAGTATAACTGCAAGCTACAGGCACCCAGGGCCAGGTATGGGGAAGTGGCAACTGTAAAGTCAGCAAATACTGGAGGTAGAAATTCATCTTGGCAGCACTAAGTGGGCAATGTCGCATCTGCTGCCCAATATTCAGTTGCTTTGCCATCAACAGAATTGAATATCAAAGTGGGGCATATTACATAGGATTACACAGGATATACGGCACAGAAACAGGCTGTTCGGCCCAACCAGTCCATGCCGGCGTTTATGCTCCACTCGAGCCTCCATCCGTCTTTCCTCATCTAACTCGGATCAGCGTAACCTTCTATACCCTTCTCCCTCATATGCATGTCCAGCCTCTCTAGCCTAACGGGTGGCGGTGCGATATTCCCGTTTAGCGCTGCCCGTGGCGAACTTCTACCCCAAATTTTCTGGACAGCAATCAATTGTAGAAACTGGAAACCAATCATTTTTTTTTTGAGCATTCTTCAGTCGGAACACCTGGGTGCAGTGAGATGCCATCGAAGACCTCCTGTCCCCTGCAGGGGCGGGGAGATGTCTCAGTAATGCCACAAGTGGCCCCCCACCGACTCGCCATTGAAATGTCCACATTCGAGATGGGCAGTGTTGAAGCAAACTAGCAGCGCAGTACAGCCCTTTAGTTTCGGATCCATAGCCTTCAGCAAACAAGAGTAACAGAGGGAGAAGTTTATTAAGGAAATATCAAGGGATATGGAGATCGGGCGGGAAAGTGGAGTTGAGGTCGATGATCAGCCATGATCTCATTGAATGGTGGAGCAGGCTCGAGGGGCCGAATGGTCTACTCCTGCTCTTATTTCTTATGTCCTTAAATAGAGTGATGCATGCCATTGATTCTTTCTAAAGAATTCACTCAGTAATGTCTGTATATTACAGATCTGAATCAGTGTATATGCCAGTTTTGCATTACCCAACTTGCAATTTGGATGGATTTTCTGGTCCGCTACAGTATGGAGCCTGGAAACAGATGAAGAATGTCATCAAAACAGGTTCCTTTAACAGTATAGTTTCTCTTTGCCTCGATTATGGGTGCTTCATCGCGTTTGGTGCAAAGTTTGTTAAAGGGGACGTGCTCCTGTGTTTTCCTTTCATAGAAATATAGAAACATAGAAGATAGGAGCAGGAGTAGGCCGTTCGGCCCCTCGAACTCTCTCATTCTTCTAAACTCCAGTGAATATAAGCCTAATCGACCCAATCTCTCTTCATACGTCATTCCTGCCATCCCAGGTATCAGTCTGGTGACTCTTCGCTGCACTCCCTTTCGCCTTCACTAGTTCACTCAGGTAAACCACGAGTGTGAAATTGGACAAGGGTAGGACGTAAGAGGTGGCACGCATCAGCGGCCCGTTATGCGCACCGTACCACATTCAGTTCCATTGACTCGAGCACCGAATATCGTGTGCATTGCATAATGCATGGCAAAAGCGATTCAGCCTCTTTTGCATCCTGTCCAGGCCCAATTCAACCCCCCACCCCCTGCGTCTCACCACCGGGGGGTGCTGCTTCATCCGTGCTGCCTTATGAGTTGAGAGTCGCTATCTAAGCCCTCCGTTGAAATACATTCAGCATGAGTAGAACCATACGAAAGGCGGAATGGTCTGAGACACCGCGCCATCGGATGGGGCTTGTGTACATAGTCGGCCACTTACCGCAACACCGCGGGTGTATTGCCCGTGATTTCCCTCTCATTAACGTCAAATAGTGGGAAATGGCCAAGAAGCCCCGGCAGTGGGCATGGGGGGGCGGGGGGGCCTCAGAAAAATTCCAAATGAGTCATTGCCAAATTGTAATTTCGGGGTCCAAAGTCTTCAGTAAACAAAAGTAACATAGGGAGCAGTTTATTAAAATTCTTACAGGGCTTGACAGGGTAGATGCAGGGAGGATGTTTCCCCTGGCTGGGGAGTCTAGAACCAGGGGTCACAGTCTCAGAATAAAGGGTCGGCCATTTAGGACTGAGATGAGGAGAAATTTCTTCACTCAGAGGGTGGTGAATCTTTGTAATTCTCTACCCCAGAGGGCTGTGGAGGCTCAGTCGTTGAGTATATTCAAGACAGAGATCGATAGCTTTTTGAATATTAACAGAATCAAGCGATATGGGGATAGTTCAGGAAAGTGGAGATGAGGTAGAAGATCAGCCATGATCTTATTGAATGGCGGAGCAGGCTCGAGGGGCCGAATGGTCTACGCCTGCTCCTATTTCTTAAAGAAACATAGAAAAATAGGAGCAGGAGTCGGCCATCCCGCCCTTCGAGCCTGCTCCGCCATTCAATATGATCATGGCTGATCCTCTAACTCAATACCATATTCCTATGCTCTCTCCCCATACCCCTTGATGCCTTTTGCATCTAGAAATCTATCAATCTCCTTCTTAAATATATTCAGTGACTTGGCCTCCACAGCCTTTAGTGGTAGAGAATTCCACAGGTTCACCGCCCTCTGAGTGAAGATATTTCTCCTCATCTCAGTCCTAAATGTCCTTCCCCCAATCCTGAGACTGTGATCCCTCGTTCTAGACCCCCCAGCCAGGGGAAACCTCCTCCCTGCATCCAGTCTGTCTAGCCCTGTCAGAATTTTATACGTTTCAATGAGATCTCCTCTCATTCTTCTAAACTCTAGTGAATACAGGCCTAGTCGACCCAATCTTTCCTCATACGACAGTCCTGCCATCCCAGGAATCAGTCTGGTGAACATTCACTGCACTCCCTCTATGGCAAGTATATCCTTTCTTAGATAAGGGGACCAAAACTGCACACAGTACTCCAGGTGTGGTCTCGCCAAGGCCCTGTATAACTGTAGTAAGACAGCCTTACTCCTGTACTCAAATCCTCTTGCAATGAAGGCCAACATACCATTTGCCTTCCTAACTGCTTGCTGCACCTGCATGTTTGCTTTCAGTGACTGGTGTACAAGGACACCCAGGTCCCTCTGTACATAAACATTCCCCAATCTATCACCATTTAAATAATACTCTGCCTTTCTGTTTTTCCTACCGAAGTAGATAACTTCACATTTATCCATGTTATACTGCATCTGCCATGTATTTGCCCACTCACTCAACTTGTCTAAATCGCCTTGAAGCCTTTTGCATCCTCCTCACAACTCATAATCCCACCTAGTTTCGTGTCGTCAGCAAACTTGGAAATATTACATTTGGTTCCCCCATCCAAATCATTGATATATATTGTGAATAGCTGGGGTCCAAGCACTGATCCCTGCGGTACCCCACTAGTCACCGCCTGCCACCCTGAAAAAGACCCATTTATTCCTCTTCTCTGTTTCCTGTCTGTTAACCAATTTTCAATCCATGCCAGTATATTACCCCCAATCCCAGGTGCTTTAATTTTGCACACTAACCTCATATGTGGGACTTTATCAAATGCCTCCTGAAAATCCAAATACACCACATCCACTGGTTCTCCCTTATCTATTAAGTTACATCCTCAAAAAACTCCAGTGGGTTTGTCAAACACGATTTCCCTTTCATAAAGCCATGTCGTATTTGTCTAATCCCGTTGTTATTTTCTAAGTGTCATAGAAATATAGAAGATAGGAGCAGGAGTCGGCCATTCGGCCCTTCGAGCCTGCTCCGCCATTCAACGAGATCATGGCTGATCATCCAAACCCTAGCACCCGGTCCCTACACCGACAGCCATCCCACACAAGCCCTATCCCCGTAACCCCACGTATTTAATCCCCCCTAACACTAAGGGCCAATTTTTTATCATGGCCAATCAACCTAACCCGCACATCTTTGGACTGTTATCACATCCTTTATAATAGACTCTAGCATTTTCCATACTACTGACGTTAGGCTAACCGGTCTGTAGTTCCCTGTTTTCTCTCTCCCTTCTTTTTTAAATAGTGGGGTTATATTTGTCACCCTCCAATCTGCAGGAACTGTTCCATAATCTATAGAATTTTGGAAGATGACAGCCAATGCATCCACTAATTCCATGGCTACCTCTTTTAGTACTCTGGGATGCAGATTATCAGGCCCTGGGGATTTATCGGCTTTCAGTCCCATTAATTTCTCCAGCACTATTTTTTTATGAACACTAATTTCCTTTAATTCCCCCTTCTCACTAGACCCTTGGTTCCCTAGCATTTCTGGGAAGTTTTTTGTGTCCTTTACCGTGAAGACAGAACCAAAGTATTTGTTTAATTGCTCTGCCATTTCCTTGTTCCCCATTATAAATTCTCCCATTTCTGACTGTAAGGGACCTACATTTGTCTTCACTAATCTGAAACAGTTTCTCCCTCTCTACTCTATCAAAACCCCTCATAATTTTGAACACCTCGATTAAATCTCCCCTTAACCTTCTCTGCTCTAAGGAAAACAATCCCAACTTCTTTTCTCTCTCCAAATAATTGAAGTTTCTCATCCCTGGTATTATTCTAGTAAATCTCCTTCGCACCCTTGCCAAGGCCTTGATTTCTGAAAATATGCCCCATGGTGGGTATAAGGAACAAGCTTGATGGGCAGAATAACATTTTTCCCGTCCCCTGCTCTCCAAAATTCTTATGTTTAAAGGGAATATAAATATATAAACGCACTAAGTGTGGTTAATAAGGTTGGTGAGCTGCAGGCGCAAAAAAGTGGGAATATGATGTAGTGGTGATAACGGAGACCTGGCTCAAAAAATAGGAGGATTGGATGCTTAATATTCCTGGGTACAAGGTATTCAGGAAAGATAGGGAAGGAAAAAAATGGAGGAGTTTTGATTAAGGAAAATATTACAGTGCAAGAAAGAGAGAATGTCCTTGAGCGATCAAAGACAGAATCTATTTGGTTAGAGTCGAGAAAAAGTAGAGGATCTTTTACACTACTTAGTGTATTTTATAGGCTACCAAATATCAGATTTGCAAAGAAATTACTGAGAGTTGAAAGAACTACAAAGTAGTGATAATGGGAGACTTTAACTACCCCAATATTGAATGGGGCACTGACTTTGTTAAGGGCAGAGAAGGTGAGGAATTTCTGAAACGTGTTCAGGAGAATTTTCTTGATAAGTATGTTTCCTGCCCAGTGGGAATGAAGTGGGTCAAGTGGAGAATGTCACAGTTGGTGGAGCATTTCGGGAATAGTGATCATAATATCGTAAGGTTTAGATTAATTATGGAGAAGAACAAGGAGCAATCTAGAATAAAATTACTTAACTGGGGGAGAGCTAATTTCAGCGAATTGAGGAGGGATCCGGCCCGGGTAAATTGGAGTCAAAGACTGGGAGGCAAAAATATGATGGAGCAATGGGCGGCCTTTAAAAAGGAGATGGTTCGGGTACAGTCTAGGTACATTCGTACCAGGGGGAAAGGGAGGCCAACCAAAGCCAGAGCTTCCTGGATGGCGAAGCAGTTGGAGAGTAGGATGAAGCAGAAAAAGGGGGCTTGATAATACAAGGGAAAATCAGGCTGAATAAAAAAAGTACAGAGAAGAAGTGAAAAAGGAAATAAGAGGGGCGAAAAGACAGTACGAGAATAGATTGGTGGCCAACATAAAGGCTAATCCAAAGGTCTTCTATAGGCATATTAACAGTAAAAGCGTTGTCAGAGGAACAGTGGGGCCGATTAGGGACCCAAATGGAGAACTATTAGTGGAGACAGAAGGCATGGCTGAGGTACCAAATGAGTACTTTGCATCGGTGTTTACCAAGGAAGAGGACTTGGCCAAAGCTATGGTAAACAAGGAGTTTGCTGGGATACTGGATGAGATAAAAAAAAATCGATAAAGGGGATTTACTGGAAAGGCTGGCAGTACTTAAAGTGGATAAGTCACCCGGTCCGGATGGGATGTATCCTAGGTTACTGAGGGAAGTAAAGGTAGAAATTTACGAGGTGCTGGTCACAATCTTCCAATCCTCCTTAGATACAGGAGTGGTGCCAAAGGACTTGAGGATTGCAAATGTTACACCCTTGTTCAAAAAAAGGGGAGAAGGATAAACCCGGCAATTACAGGCCAGTCAGTTTAACGTCTGTAGTGGGGAAGCTTTTAGAAACAATGATCTGGGAGAAAATTAACAGCCACTTGGACAAGCATGGACTAATAAAGGAGAACCAGCATGGATATGTTAAAGGCAAAATAAAAACAGAAAATGCTGGAAATACTCAGCAGGTCAGGCAGCATCTGTGAAGAGAGAACCACAGTTAACGTTTCAGGTCGATGACCTTTCGTCAGAACTGGAAAAAAGCTGTTACATTTCTGGCTTTTTCCCAGTTCTGACAAAAGGTCATCGACCTGAAACGTCAACTCTGTTTCTCTCTTCACAGATGCTGCCTGACCTGCTGAGTATTTCCAGCATTTTCTGTTTTTATTTCAGATTTCCAGCATCCACAGTATTTTCTTTTTGCAAGTTAAAGGCAAATCCTGTTTGACTAACTTGATTGAGTTTTTTGATGAGGTAACGAAGAGGGTGGATGAGGGCAGTGTAGTTGATGTTATGTATATGGACTTTCAAATGGCGTTTGATTAAGTAACACATATTAGGCTTGTTAGCAAAATTGAAGCCCATGGGATAAAAGGGGCAGTAAGCAGCATGGATACAAAACTGGCTAAGGGATAGAAAACAGAGAGTTGTGGTGAATGGCTGTTTTTCAGACTGGAGGGAGGTATACAGTGGTGTTCCCCAGGGTTCAGTACTAGGATCACTGCGGTTTTTGATATATATTAATGACTTGCACTTGGGGGGTACAGAGCACAATTTTGAAATTTGCAGATGACACAAAACTTGGATAGAGATAGAGTTCAGGAAGACATAGACAGGCTGGTGAAATGGGCGGACACATAGCAGATGAAATTCAACGCAAAGAAGTGTGAGGTGATACATTTTGGTAGGCAGAATGAGGAGAGACCATACACACTAACTGGTACAATTTTAAAGGGGCTGCAAGAATAGAGACTGGGGGTGCTTGTGCACAAATCTTCGAAGGTGGCAGGACAGGTTAAAGCAGTTAATAAAGCAGGTGGGTTCCTGGGCTTCATAAATAGAGGCACAGAGTACAAAAGACAGGAAGTTATACTAAACCTATACAAAACACTAGTTCGGCCCCAGCTCGAGAATTGTGTCCAATTCTGGGCACCACACTTTCGGAAGGACTTAAAGGCTTTGGAGAGGGTACAGAAGAGATTTACTAGAATGGTTCCAGGGATGAGGGGTTAAAGTTACGTGGATAGACTAGTGAAGCTGGAGTTGTTCTCCTTAGAGCAGAGAAAGCTGAGGCGACTTGATAGAGGTGTTTAAGACCATGAAGGGTTTAGATAGAGTAAAGAAAGTAAAACAGTTTCCTGGCTGAAGGGTCAATAACGAGGGGGCACAGGTTTAAGGTGATTGGTAAAAGAACCAGCGGCGACATGAGGGAAAACTTATTTACGCAACGAGTGGTTAGGATTTGGAATGCACTGCCTGATAGGCTGGTGGAAACAGATTCAATAGTAACCTTCAAAGGGGAATTAGATAAATAGCTGAAGGAGAAAAAAATTGCAGGGATATGGGGAAAGAGCGGGAGAGTGGGACTAACTGGATTGGTCTTCGAATGAGCCGGCGCAGACTCGATGGGCCGAATGGCCTCATTCTGTGCTGTACTATTCCATGATTCTATGATTCTATATTTAGCTTATATCCAATTTCCTTACAGTTCCAACTGCACTTCATTTCGACCCAAACACAGCAAATCCTCTTCTTTGTATATCAAATCATGGACGAAAACTGGAATATTGTAAAACTCCATCAACATCATCAGATACCCCTGTGAGATTTACCAACTACCTCAGTGTTGTAGCTTCAGTGGGCTTTACCTCAGGAAGACATTATTGGGAGGTTAATGTCGGCGAAGAGGCTGATTGGTTTCTCGGCTTGGCTGCAGCATCAGTCAACAGGAAGGTGTGCGTAGTAGCGAAACCGGAGCACGGATTATGGACCATACGACACAAAAGTGGGGAAAGTTACTGGGCTTACGGCAAAGAAAAAGTCATCATCAACCCTGATGTTAACCTAGAAAAGATTGGCATTTACCTCGACTATGAGAAAGGACAGCTGTCATTTTATGATGCCGAAGACATGTCGCATATTCACACATTCAACGACACATTCACGGAGAAACTTTACCCTTTTTTTAGTGTCGATTGGACAGAAAACAACGAAATATCACCCATAGAACTTTTCCGGCTAAAGTTGTGAGCATCTCTTTCGATTAGGAGATATTTACAGAGTTAAACATTTGAGTGAATGTTGTGGTCATCTTGACTATTCCAATGCACTCCTGGCTGGCCTCCCACATTCCACCCTATGTAAACTTGAGATCATCCAAAACTCTGCTGCCCCTGTCCCAACTCGCACCAAGTCCCATTCACCCATCACCCCTGTGCTCGCTGACCTACATTGGCTCCCGGTTAAGCAACACCTTCAAATGATTTCAAAATTCTCAACCCTGTTTTCAAATCCCTCCATGGCCTCACCCTCTCCCTATCTCTGTAATCTCCTCCAGCCCTACAACCCCTCCGAGATATCTGCGCTCCTCTAATTCTGGTCTCTTTCGCATCCCTGATTATAACTGCTTCACCATTGGTGGCCGTGCCTTCTGTTGCCTGGGTGCTAAGCTCTGGAATTCCCTGCCTAAACCTCTCCGCCTCTCTTTCCTCCTTTAAGACACTCCTTAGAAGCTACCACTTTCACCTGCCCTAATTTCTCCTTATGTGGCTCGGTGTCAAATGTTTTGTCTTGTAATACACCTGTGCAACAGCATGGGACGTTTTACTACATTAGAGGTGCTATATAAACACAAGTTGTTGTTGTCATCAAAATGAAGAATACTAGTGCTGGTGAATAAATCATTTTCCAAATCTCACCATTATGAATTTCTAGTGAAACAATACAAGGTGCAAGGTGATTTTCCCCCCCCATCCCAATTTTAACTCCCCCTCCCCTGCCTGGCAGAAATCGGGTGGTGGGAGGGAACAGTTAAAATGAGGGGAAGGACATACCCGCTCCAGCCCTGCTGCCTCCCCGGACACCCGTCCAAAGCTGGCGGGTTCCTGCTTCGTCGCTCAGGCCTTGAACTAAAATAGCGCATCGGGTTGCTGAGGATATCATTGGGCCCCCATCCGCATATTTAAACTGGACCCCCCGCCAGATTGGCCATGCCACTTTTACACCAGAACATCTGCCCAGGATCCCTCGTTGCAGTTTCAGCGCACCTTCGGGAGAACCCCTGGTTTCCCCAGGTTTTCCAGCGATACACTGCCGAAGTTACAATGGAAGAAATCCCGAGCAAATTCTCCCCCCGCCCCCCCTCCTGCGTTGTCTTATTTGACGGCCGCCCTCCAGCTTCCTTCTCCCACCGTTCCGCCCTACTTTCTATCTAATAATTTTCACAATAATTCCTCCAAACAGTGACCAAGTTTCTCCTACAGTCCAGTTAAGTCTCTCGTTTTTTCTCTTCGTGATCCCTGCTACGTAGAAACAGCAGTAGGAAATCTGGCCCATCGGTCTACTGCAGTATTTGATGAACCAAGCCAGCCCTTTAATTATTTTTTAAGCCCAATGCCTTATTATTCCTTATCCTATAGGGGAATAGGAACATCATAATCGTGCTAAATCGCACACGTAACCATTATTTCTTGTTGCATAACACATTATAATTCATCCTTATGTTATCTTATGTCTTGGGCTATGGGCAACAGCATTACTGATACATTGATCAATAGTGTTATTGTTTAAAATATTGTAAATGGATACAACTTGAGAGGAGATCAATAAATAAGTTGCATAACCTTTGCTGCTGACTGATTTAATGTGTTGCTGCTGTGAAGAGCCTGGGACAGTTCATTGATGCTGTTTTCTTTGACAAGCGCACATCTACATATTGCTTCTGTAACACAGAAAGGGGGAAAAATTCGGTATCGCCCATCTTGGGGCGCTAATATCGGCCGGGCGCAAAGTTTAGCGCCTGGCGCTAATTATCGCCTCCGACTGCAAAATTTGCCTATATCGCCCCCTGGAGGTGATTTGAGCACTAAATCAGGCGCTACACATCTCTCTTAAGATGCAAACGTCAGGGAGCGAGGCGCTACCTCAGAACGCTACTGAAGCTCAGGTGATGCCAGTTACCATGGAAGCCAGACAGACTGGCACCATCCAGTTCTTAAAGGGGAGGGGCCATCTTGCTGGCCAGCCACACCCTGCTCATGGCAGCCTTAAATCTCGACCTGGAGAGACCTCTAAAGCAATTGTGTTGGAAGCACTAATGGATAGGCCCAGGGAAAGAGCTCGGCGCTTAGGAACCTCAAAAGTGGTGCTGAGGGCCCAAACTCCTTAGGACAGCGTTAAATCTTTCCAGACGTCTCTCTCCTTATGAACCTGCATGTACCAAATATTTTGCAGACAGGAAGCTCCCGCCTTTAAATAGCGCTCCCCCAGCCCCTTCCAGACTTGAAAACGTTCCCCTCTACCTATTGTTCCTAGTTTTGACCTACGGGACATTATTTGTTTCTGCTTTTTTTCGGTGCTGACTCAGGACGGCTTGGTGAGTTCAGAACTTGCTCCGAAGAGTGCATTTACACTACAATATTAGCCATCTGACAGTTTTCAAGAGATAGTCTTGTACATTTTTAACTTGACACCGTATGGAAGTGTAAATCTAGGGATGTCACATTTGGGGTGCAATGTTGACTCCTCTATGCACTTTGTAAGTGCACCAATCCTTCATTTTGATATCTAGAGAGCAAAAATTCTCTCTGTGTATCTCTGAGCACTCTAAAATGTCAATTATGTTCAACATGCCTGCGCCCCGAGGTTGTGGGAGGCGTAATTACCGTTCCTGTCAGATAGGAGCTGTGGTGTATGTAACCTGTTCCACCTTAAGAGAACTTAAGCCTGTTCCACCTTAAGAGATGTACTACTTTCTCTGGCTGCTGTATACGTAATACCGGTGGTGACCACCGGTATATAAGTACTGTGTAGTGATATTGCTGTTAGTATAGCCCTGACCTCCAACTAGTAAAGACCTGTTGAAACGTTATTCTTGTAGTCTGTGTCAGTAATTAATCTTAAATACAACTAGAACACACAGACTTAACAGTGGCGACGAGTCCGATTCTTACCCTGCGGCAGTTTATATCCACGGCGGCTTCGTCCACAGAACGGGCGTCGAAGAGAGGCATCCACCCTCATCACCCTGCTGGAAGACACGTCGCGCGGCAGGCATCGAGAACCCGGAGTGCAGAAGATATCCTGAACTCAAAGCCTCCATCAGCGGCAGTCAGCTATCTTCCTTCTACCTCGGTGGTGGGTAAGCCGGTCAGCGACGCGAGCAGAAAGTCGGCCGCGTTGGCTGTACAGACGGGGAGGGAAGACGGAGGAATAAGGGCGGTGAGATCAATCGCGACCGGAGATAAGGGCCGGGCCGCATTCGGGCCGAAAGGCGCAGCGCGGGGACATCGATCGCGGCTGGTGATAAGGGCCGGGCCGCATTCGGGCCAAAAAGGCGCAGCGTCTGGGGCGACTGAAGGCGCGAGAGCCGCGGTGAAGGCGAACGCAGCCGGTGCTAATAACCGGGCTGCAAGAAGGGCTGCGAGGCGCGACATCGGGGAAGCGCGAATGCCCGAGGGAGCCGCGGTGAAGCGGAGACAGCGTCGGGGGAGTTACTAACCGCTGGGAAAGGGGAGCAGCAGCGGCACGCCAAACGCCATTGCAGCCAGCGGGTGAAGAAGGCGAGCGCGGGAAAGACCGCCAAGCGCGGGAAACCGCCATTTTGTAGGCGGAGGACGAAGACAAGAGCGGGAAGCCACCATCTTGGAAAAAGGGAAATCACTAAAAAAAAATTGCAACGATGCCTAAACATGGGAACATTAATACCTTTGATAGCGACATCGAAGATTGGGCCACGTATGTAGAACGCATACAAAATTATTGTAAAGCAAATAAAATCCCAGATGATGAGAAAGCACTAACTTTATTAAACTTAATGGGTGCGAAGACATACGGGCAATTGAAACACCTTTTATCACCAGATGAACCGGCATATAAGTACTGTGTAGTGATATTGCTGTTAGTATAGCCCTGACCTCCAACTAGTAAAGACCTGTTGAAACGTTATTCTTGTAGTCTGTGTCAGTAATTAATCTTAAATACAACTAGAACACACAGACTTAACAGGAGCCAAGCAATATCAACATGGTTCTACATGGCTGGAACCCACACTGTGACTGCTGGTCAGGTGCTGGTAGTTGCAACTCAGGTTTGAGCCAGGCAGCAGAGTGTTTATGTTACTTGGTTCCAGCCAGACTGCTACTGGCTAAGACAAAGCTATGGGAATGGTGGATTTTAGGAAGCCTTTTGACAATGGTCCCACATGGCAGGCTGGTCAGAAAAGTAAAAGCCCACGGGATCCAAGGGAAAGTGGCCCGTTGGATCCAAAGTTGGCTCAGTGGCAGGAAGCAAAGGGTAATGGTCGACGGGTGTTTTTGTGACTGGAAAGCTGTTTCCAGTGGGGTTCCGCAGGTCTCAGTACTAGGGGCTAGATTTTCAGTATAGGCAGTTTTGGGGCGCTAACCTTAGCGCCCGCCCGAAGTTAGCGCCCGCCCCAAAGTAGCGCCCCGTTGCCGGAAATTCAGTGGCTTCGCCCTAAGAGGTTGGTGGAGCGCTAAAAGAGGTGTTCCACTACTATCTTTAGGCGCTAAGCCGGCGGTCCAGAGGGATAGCGCCCAGGCGGGGCGCAGCGCGGGTGCGGTCATTTTTGGACTGACAGCAGACCCCGTGGCGCCGACCAGCTCTTAAAGGGGGAAGGGACGAATTGGTCTGCTGCCACGCCCTGCACACTGCAGCCTTGCAAAGAGGCCTCAACACTGCTGCTCAGCCCCAGGGAGTCATGGCAACGCCAGAGAAGGCCCGTCAGCGTGCCCTGCGCTTCTCAGAGGGTGATCTGGACATAATGGTCACAGCTCTGGAGGTGAGGCGCAAGATCTTGTTCCCAGAGAGTGGGAGGAATCCAACCCACCACGACTACACCAAAGCCTGGAAGCAGATCGCCCAGAGGGTGACGTTCACTGGCGATGCCCCCAGGACCCACAAACAATGTCGTAAAAAATACAACGACCTGACCAGGATTGTCAGGGTGAGTACCCTTTCCAGTCTCCTCCTCATTCTTGCATGTACACCTGACATGATGGGCAAAGGGAGCTGAAAGTCCTATTGGCCAGCCCTCAGCCAGCAGCATTGGGACAGTCATGAGCATCAATTGGCCATTCGGCACTCTACACTCTGGCCAAGCTATTCTACCATGGGAGGCTGTGCACACTACATCAGGGCTTCACTCTGTCCAAGCTATCCCACCATGGGAGGCAGTGCACACTACATCAGGGCTTCACTCTGGCCATGCTATTCCGCCATGGGAGGCAGTGCACACCACATCAGGGCTTCACTCTGGCCAAGCCATTCCACCATGGGAGGCAGTGCACACTACATCAGGGCTACACTGCGCACTTACAGCCCGTCCTTTCTCTTGCAGGCTAAAGTAGCCTTTAATCGCCAGGCCCGTGCCAGGGGTGGCCGCGCCAAGCTGCAGAAGCTCACTCGGCTGGAGGAGCGTGTGTGTGTGCTCATGGGAGCCCGTGTGCTCGTCCCCACAGCGTGCGGAGTAGCCGACCCTCCACTGCCCGGCAATGGTAAGGACCTCGCCTTTTGGCCCTCTCGCGTCGCACTGGCCCATCCGAGCTACCTCCTTTGCCACTGTCCCACCAATGCGCTGAATGTCACCAGTCCTAACTCCCTCGCTGACGCCGTCTCCTCACTCTGAAGCTACTCTTGTGCATTCCTGCTTTCAGCTGGTGACGACCAGGACCCTGAAGCTGCCAGTGACAGCACCTCCGAGCAGGAGGAGGAGGAGGAGCAAGCCGGACCATCGGGGGAACAGTCACGTCCCGCAGGAGAGGAAATGCTTGATACCTCCTCACTGGACGAGTGCCTGGAGGAACTGTCGCAGGGCAATGCTGCTTCTGGGACCAGTGGCGTCCAGCCACCCAGGAGCTGTGCGCGTGGCCCGCGGCCTTCCCCCCAAAGGGGGCAAGGATCAGAGGGGAGTGCTGCTGATCAGCACACTCGCCGCCACCAACGTGGCAAGGGTCCCCTAGTTCGGCCCCCTCCTCCCCAGCGGGAGAGTCGCGACTCCAGTCCGGACACCTTCACCTCAGAGGAGGTGCAGAAGCTGGATAAGATGGCCGAGGATTCGGACCGGCGCCACACGGAGCTCATGAGCATGGTGGGGCGCATGCCTGAGGCCATCGAGTCGTTGGCGACCAGTGTGCGCGAGTTCAGGGCAGCAACTGCCGCGAGTGGCCGCATGCTGACTGATGCCGTCAAGACCCTGGCGGATGTGATGCGGGCGCACACCAGGACAACAGGGGCACTCACTGCTGCCACACGCGCTGTCTCAGGCAGGCATCGCCAGGGCAGCCGCCGCGCTGGACCATCCCAGCAAGCCGCCCCTCGGCTGATTGTTGCGGATCCTGCAGTGCGGGCCCAGCCGAGTGCCACCACGCCACAGCACCAGCCAGCGCATCCCAGACGCCAGCTGGCCCACATTGCACCATCCGTCGCCGCCATTCCCCCACTGGGGCGTCAAGGGCAAGCGGCTGCAGCTGATGGTGGCCAGGCTCAGGTGCGCCACTCAGCAGACGGCCCCGCGAGGCCCAAACGCCGTGTAGGCCGCCCCCCAGCGGCATCTGGCGGAAGGGCATCTGAGCCTCAGGTGCCTTCCCCCAGCCTTGCAGCAGCCACTGGGCAGAGCTTGCGAAGGAGCAGCAGGCCGGGCAGGGGAGGCAAAAGGCTGGGCAAGGTCTCGCCCTCGCGGGCCACTCAGTAGAGGGTGTGGCCAGCTTTCCTTTTATATGGCGGTGGCCATCTTTATTTTGCCCATGGTTGTGTTGTTGGAGGGCTTATTTTTTGCGTTAGGCCGACGTTGAGGCCCGGTTTGAAGAAATGTGGAGTGACTCCTCCCCAGTTTGTGGGAGTGAGTCGTTTGTTGGGCTTTTTGTGGGGCCCGTTTATTGTTTTTGGGGATTCATGTGGGAAGGGCTTTTCATTTTTGTGTAATAAATAATTATCTTTATTCATGCAGTCTCCATGGTTGTTCTTCTTAGTGTTTGTTGGCTTCGCCAGCTGAGGGCTTGCGGAGCGGCTGCATTAATCTTCCCTCATGGCCCCTGGCCATTCCCTGACAGGGGGCTTAGAAGTACCGTGTAATAAGGTGGCGTCGTGCGGCCCTTGGCCCTGGTCGCCCCCTCCTGGGAACGTACTCCTGCTCCTCCTCCTCCTCCTCCTCATGCTCCTCCTGCTCCTCCTCCTGAGGTGCTGGTCCAACGTCAGGTGGCAGTGCCTGAGTCCTGCGGATAGCCAGGTTGTGTAGCATGCAGCAAACCACCACAAATTGGGAGACCCGGTCCGGCGAATACTGGAGAGCTCCTCCGGAGCAATCAAGGCAGCGGAACCACTGCTTGAGGACCCCAATAGTTTGCTCGATGATGTTGCGGGTGGTTTGATGGCTCTCGTTGTAGGCCTCTTCAGCAGCGGTCCGGGGCGCGCGGAGCGGGGTCATGAGCCAGGTGCACAAAGGATAGCCTTTGTCCCCGAGTAGCCATCCTCTTGGGGGAGGCTGTGCCTGGAACATGTCATGCACAGTACTCTGCCGCAGGATAAAGGCATCGTGGCTGCTGCCTGGGAAGCTGGCATTGACTGCCATGATGCGCTGCTTGTGGTCACACACCAGCTGCACATTCAGAGAATGGTAGCCCTTCCTGTTGCGAAACTGCTCGCCATGCTCCAGAGGGGCCCGCAAAGCCACATGCGTACAGTCAATGGCGCCCTGCACCAAGGGGAATTCCCCGAGTCTGGAAAATCCCAATGCGCGCTGATGCTGGCTCTCCAGGGCCATGGGGAAGGAGATGAATTGGCTTCTCCTTCTGAACAGTGCTTCGGTCACCTGGCGGATGCAGCGATGCGCGCCGTACTGGGAGATGTTTGCTATGTCCCCAGCAGCGTATTGGAAGGATCCGGTGGCATAGAAGTTCAATGCCACCGTCACCTTCACTTCCACCGACAGAGACGTCCTGCACCTGAGCTTTGGCCGCAGATCTCGGCGAAGCAGGTGGCAGATCTCTGCAATCACCTCCTTTCGGAATCGGAGCCTTTTAACACATCGCGCGGCACTCATGTTTAGGTAGGAGCGCTGCTGGCGGTATAGCCTGACTGGGTAAGGCCTACATGGCCGACGCCTGTAGCCCCCTCTGCCTCTAGCCAGGGCTGCCCCTCTCACAATGCGTCTGCGAGCCCTACGGACATGGAGCTGCAGCTCCGCGTTGGCACCCCATGCAACCCCCATCAAATCCTGGCAAACACTCAAATTTCCAAAAGGCCACTTGCAGCGCTCTGGCCTGAGTCCAAAAATACCTGAGCTCTTGCTGCTTGAAACCAGTTAGCTATCCTCCTTGTTGTGTCTCCAGAAATGCGTTGCACAAGAGTGTTTTCTGAAAAAAGGCTGGCCTTTATACTGGAGAGCACGTCCCCTTTAATTTGCGCCCCCCGGGGCCCGCGCTGGTTGTGTTGCGTTCCTTTTTCCAAACGCTCCGGCCGCCAGCCGCACAATGGGGCGGTCCGACTGAAGTTTGGAATCGGGGCGGCCAAAGGGCGTTGCACGAGGATGTGACGTCATTTTCTGCGCGCGCATCCGGCCGGGCGCTAAACTTTGCGCCGGCGCTAACGGGCAACTTAATTTGGGGCGGGGCGCAAACAGCGCTGCGCACGGGCGCTACACGCATAGCGCCCGAAAATCACTTCTCTTAAGGCGCTAACTGCTGGCGCTAGCAACTGAAAATCTAGCCCTAGGTCCCTTGCTTTTTGTGGTATACATCAATGACTTAGGCTTCAATGTAGGGAGCATGATTAAGGAGTTTGCAGGGGATACAAAAATTGGCTGTGTGGTTGATAGTGAGGAAGATAGCTGTAGATTGCAGGAAGATATCAATGGACAGGTCAGATGGGCAGAAAAGTGGCAAATGGAATTCAACCCGGAGAAGTGTGAGGTAATGCATTTGGGGAGGGCTAACAAGGCAAGGGAATACACAATAAATGGTAGGATACTGAGAAGTGTAGAGGAACAGAGGGACCTTGGAGTGCCTGTCCACAGATCCCTGAAGGTAGTAGGACAGGTAGATAAGATGGTTAAGAAGGCATACAGGATACTTTCCTTTATTAGCTGAGGCATAGAATATAAGAGCAGGGAGGTTATGCTTGAATTGTATAAACCAATAGTTAGGCGACAGCTAGAGTACTGCATTCAGTTCTGGTCACCACATTACAGGAAGGATGTGATTGCACTAGAGAGGGTGCAGAGGAGATTTACAAGGATGTTCCCTGGGCTGGGGAATTTTAGCTATGAGGAAAGATTGGATAGGCTGGGGATGTTTTCTTTGGAACGGAGAAGGCTGAGGGGAGACTTGATTGAGGTGTATAAAATTATGAGAGGCCTAGATAAAGTGGATAGGAAGGACCTATTTCTCTGAGTAGAGAGGTCAATAACCAGGGGCCCTAGATTTAAAGTAATTGGTAGAAGGATTAGAGGGGAGTTGAGGGGAAATTTCTTCACCCAGAGGGTGGTGGGGGTCTGGGACTCACTGCCTGAAAGGGTGGTAGAAGCAGAAACCCTCATCACATTTAAAAAGTACTTGGATATTCACTTGAAGTGCCATAACCTACAAGGCTACGGACCAAGAGCTGGAAAGTGGGATTAGGGTGGAGAGCTCTTTTTCGGCCGGCACAGACACGATGGGTCGAATGGCCTCCTTCTGTGCTGTAAATTTCTATGATTTTATGATACACAGATCCCACTGCGAATAGTTAAAAAAGGTATGGGTGTGAAATTGGACATGGGCGGCCCGTATTCCCACATGCCCGATATTCAGTTCTATTGAAGTCAATGGAACTGGAGGGTATAACAGCTGACCAATCCGATACCGCCTGTTTTGCATCCCCGCCCGTGTTCAATTTCATCCCCGCTATGGATTGGCTTAGTTAATACTAAAACACTTCCAAGAGCAAGCTCCCATTTGCCATTGGGATCAATGGGGGTGAAGTTAATCCTGGGAGGAAGAGCAAAGCGGGCGATAGCGAATGAACAGCTCATTTTACACCCCGCCTGATTTTCTTTGCCTAAAGCGAGCTGCTCCCTCGCTATCGCCCGTTTTTTGCCACTGCCCGTGGCCAAATTAACTCCCAACATCTGTCCACATTGGGGCTGACTCTGGACACGATTTGTGTCTTCATTCCAGTGTTCACATCAATCGACTGGCTTAACAGCTATTTAAAGAAAGAAAGAGTTGCATTTATACAGCGCCTTTCACGATCACCGGACGTCCCAAAGCACTTTATAGCCAATGAAGTATTTTCTTTTGACGTGTAGTCACTGCTGTAATGTGGGAAACGCGGCAGCCAATTTGCGCACAGCAAGCTCCCTCAAACAGCAATGTGATAGTGACCCAGATAATCTGTTTCAGATGTTGATTGAGGGATAAATGTTGGCCCAGGACACTGAGGAGAACGCCCCTGCTCTTCTTCGAAATAGTGCCACGGGATCTTTTACATCCACCTGAGAGAGCAGACGGGGCCTCGGTTTAACATCCCATCCGAAAGACGGCACCTCTGACAGTGCAGCACTCCCTCAGCACTGCACTGGGAGTGTCAGCCTGGAATCATTTTTGTGCTCAAGTCCCTGGAGTGGGACTATGAACCCACAACCTTCTGACTCAGAGGTGAGAGTGCTGCCCACTGAACCACTGAAGTTAAATTAACACAATAGTGTGAGAGTAGAAAATACTGAAACACACCACTGTTTTCAGCCATTTGCGCCATATCGCTGGGAGTTCCGTCGATCATTGGAGGAAGTCACAGCAGGAGATCGGGAGAACAGCCCCAGAGTTTCCGTGACATGGGCCCAGAAATTCGGGTCGGGGGCTTCCCGTGGGTGCAAGCCTCTGACCTGCACTTACCTTGCGTGCCGGCCATTGAGCTGTGGGCCCGCGTGGGATTCCGATCTTGGGCCTCCTCCAACTGCCGGCGCGCAGTGCTTGCGTATCCCAGGGGCGCAGTTAGTTCGCAGCGTCCCCTGGGATCACGTGGGCCATGGCGAGCCAGTCGGAGCAGGGAATGCTCCATTCATAAGTTTGACAGGAAGGGCTGTCAAACTTAAAAATACTACAAGCCCCAAAACATCACTAAATCTTCAAATACATTTTTTTTTAAATCACATTTTTTAAATAAACTATAAATTACATGAAATAACTATTTTAAACAATTAAAATTTTTGTAAAAAATAATTTTATTTTCTAACGGGGCTAAAAGTAAACTTACCTTTCTTTAAAGTATTTAAAAATAATAAACCTGTGGAAAAAATGTTTTAATTTTAATTAATTCACACTTACCTTGTAAAAAGCAGGCCTTGCGACTGCTTTTTTAAAGTGTAACTCCTGGAGACTTACCCTCCCGGGAAAACCTGCAAAAAAAACGTACGTTTGATGCGCACGCGCAGCCTCTCCCGCGCATGCGTTCGAACTCTGAACCCCTTCTTTCAGGGGAACGGAAGTGCCGGTTTCCCACGCATGCGCAGTGCATGCAGGAAACCGGCACTTCCATTGGGCTTACAGGTGAGTACCCCGTACGTACTCAGCTGTGGAGTCCCGAATTTCTGGGCCATGGTCCTTCTGTGCTTTCATTAACATTTTTACTTGAAAGTCTCATCTCCTTTGGGCTTAGACTGAATTATTTTACCTCACAGCAGTTAAGCGAGAGCGTACTATCTCATTACTGCACTGTAAGCATGTGCATTTGGGAAGTTTCTCCAGAATACAATCGGTGCATCAACAAATGTTGAAAGGTAAAAAGGGGGGTGGGGGCATCATCCTGTGAGGATTTGAGAGTTTCTTTGCTTTTCCCAAAGACCTTGAAAGAAACTATATAGTGAATAACCTGAGCTCTTATTTCAGGTAAGTGATTAATGCATATAGGATCAGTGCTGGGATCACTGTTGTTCACAATTTATATTAACGATTTAGACTTTGGAATCAAAAATACAATTTCTAAATTTGCAGACGACACCAAATTGGGGGGATAGTCAATATTGAGGAGGACTGCAACAAATTACAGGAGGACATTAATAAACTTGCAGAATGGGCATATAGTTGGCAAATGAAATTCAACACAGATAAATGTGAGGTATTACATTTTAGTCAGAAAAATAGCGAGGTCACATATACCCGCCTTAATACATTTGGTTAACAGAAAACTATCAATCACCGATTTAAAATTAACAATTGATCTAGCATCAATTGCCGTTTGCGGAAGAGAGTTCCAAACTTCTATCACCCTTTGTGTGTAGAAGTGTTTCCTAATTTAACTCCTGAAAGGTCTGGCTCTAATTTTTAGACTGCAACCTCTAGTCCTAGAATCCCCAACCAGCAGAAATAGTTTCTCTCTATCTACCCTATCTGTTGCCCTTAATATCTTGAAAACTTCGATCAGATCACCCCTTAACCTTCTAAATTCTAGGGAATATAACCCTAATTTGTGTAATCGCTCCTCGTAACTTAACCCTTGGAGTCCGGGTATCATTCTGGTAAACCTACGCTGCACTCCCCCCAAGGCCAATACATCCTTCCCAAGGTGTGGGGCCCAGAACTGCTCACAGTACTCCAGGTGTGGTCTAACCAGAGTTTTGTACAGCTGCAGCATAACTTCTACCTCATGTCAACATCCCGATTAATAAAAATAATTTGAACAGACAACAGCATTGTGTCCTACACTAAAACATGGCACATGTGAGGTGCCTCTGGAATGCATTCCTTCGCTAAACAACAACTTGCATTTATATAGCGCCTTTAACCTAGCAAAACGTCCCAAGAGAAACATCTGCCGAGTACTGTCCCTTTAATAAACCATTCAACTGGCTCCTCCCACCAGTAGCTTGCTACAAAAGTGAACGTAAGAAACTAGACCAGGAAGCTAGTTGTGAAATGGCGTCAGGAAAGGAATTGGAAAAGATTGAAAATGAAGTGACCTGCCCAATCTGTTTGGAATTTTTCGTCGATCCGGTGACCCATAGACTGCGGGCACAACTTCTGCCGAGCCTGTATTTTGCGGCATTGGGGACCAGTCAGAGGGAGGGTGACCTGCCCGTAGTGTCGGACCGAGTTTACTCAGAAGAATGTCAGGCCCAACCGCTTTGTGTCCAACATTGTGGAGAGTGTCAAGAAATTGAGCCTGGATCAGCCGCCGGCAAGGAGGGAGTTCCACTGTGAAGAGCACCATGAAAAGTTGAAGCTGTTCTGTGGCGACGATCACAGGGCGATCTGTGTGGTGTGCTCCACGTCCCGTGATCACAAGGACCATGCAGTCAGTCCTATAAATGAAGCGGTTGAACTTTACATGGTACGGCCTTTCTCTGTGCACGTATATGGTTGGGGTTTTTCCGCTTATGCACCTCTCCTTCTGCAAATTGGACGCCTATTATACGCCCCGCACCCAATATTGTCTTCCAGGTTCTGCTGTTGCCAATTACAGCTCCTCTAGACCCATCTTTTGTTTCTTTACTTGTCCCGTTCCCACCCCCTTTAGCCTCGTACCATCATCCATTTTGTCATTTAATCTCTCCTGCCCTCCACCCTATCACAGCCCTTTTTGGTTCTTTCCTCCTCGCCGCCCCTTTTTTTCCCCGCCTCTGTACTTGCTTATAAACTGTTAATTCTCCAGCTTCTTCTAGTTCTGACAAAAGGTCATCGACCTGAAATGTCTGACCTACTGAGTATTTCCAACATTTTCTGCTTTTCTTTCAGATTTCCAGCATGCGCAGTATTTTGCTTTTACCTTCCATTGACTTCATAGAGTCATAACGGCACAGAAGGAGGCCATTCAGACCATCAAGTCCATGCCAGCTCTCTGTAGAGCAATCCAGTCAGTCCCATTCCCCCGCAGCCCTGCAAGTTTATTTCCCTCAAGTGCCTAACCAGCTAACCAGTCTCCCCTTGAAAACATGGAGGCCTAGAAATTTGGTATAGCCGCGTTTGGGGCGCTAGTCCTGGCGATGCGCAAAGTTTAGCGCCAGGCACAGTTTAGTGCCACCTAGCGTGATATTGGGTTGCGGCGCCCCTAAAGGTGATTGCGGCGCTAAATCAGGCGCTGCGCGCTACTCTTAAGGCACTAATCCGGCGGCGCAACCCAATTTCGCGGCGGCAGGGCGCAGCGAGGGTGCTGTTAATAATCACTATCCCTGAGACACACTGGCGCCGGCCAGCTCTTAAAGGGGCAGGTCAATTGGCATCACCAGACACACTCACTGCCTTGTAGGCCTTCAAAGCGGTGGGAGCCGACCTGTGGCACACCAGCCTAGCAAGACATGGAAAGGGTGAGGCAGAGGGCGGAACGCCTCACTGATGGGGCATTGGATGCTTTGGTTGGCGCAGTGGAATCAAGGCCAAGGAAGATGGTCGGAATGTGATTTATGTTTTGGACAGTCTCCCGGCTGTGAGAGGCAGTTATGTGTCAGTGTATTAGTTTTGCTTTCTGTTTCCATAGCTTTCTCATGTTTGAAGGAACCACATTTTGTGTAATGAAACGCTTTCTTCATTTACAATGGCCATGCCTGCTATTTACATGCATCTTGCCTTTCACAGGCTTGGGGGTATCAGACCGGTTCCATTCCTGTTCTTGGAATGGCAGCAAGCATTCCGTGAGAGGGGCCTAGAAGCTACTTCTGATCAGCCTCTGACGCGCAGCCTGAGGAGAGCCGCTCGCGTAGAAGTTCAGGCCAGCAGGCATCTTCTCAGCCACCAACAGAGTTGTCCTGCACATTATCTGAGGCTGCAGATCTGGCTGAAGCAGCTGGCACAGCTCAGTCACCACCTCCTTTCTAAATCGCAGCCTTCTGACACACTGCTCCTCCGACATGTTCATGTAGGAAAACTGCTGTCGGAAAACCCTGCCTGTGTAAGGTCTGCTGTGGTGACGTCTGCTTGCCCTCCTCCATCTGGCCATGCCCGCCCCCCTCTCCCAGCGTCTCAGTGCCCTTTCCAGATGATTCAGCAGCAGGACGTTCCCCTCCAATGCAGCCCCCATAATAAGTGCCCACAGGAAGGTTCCCCGTTGTCAAGGCTCACCGACAGCAAGGTGATGGTCAGAAGGCTGAAGATCGTCTGCCTGCGCTGGCTCAGTGGTCAAATGGCTCTCAGTGTGCAGCTCAGCAACTCTTTGGAGCTCTCGAGGAAGTTGTGCTCCAAAAATGGCTGCTGGTTTTAAACCACACCAGTCCCCTTTAAATAACGCTCCTCCAGCCCGAGAGCGACTTGGTAAGGTCCAGGTAAGCTGTCACTATTAGCGCCAGGCGCTACGGAGGGGGGCGCCACTGAATTTCCGGTCCGGGGCGCCCAAAAGTCGTTGCACACTCAAATGACGTCATAATCAGCCTGCGCCCATGAGCGGGCGCTAAGATTTAGCGCCGGCGCTAAATGCATGCTCAATATGGGGCGAGGTGCTAGGCGCCCTGCGCCCGCCCGGAAATTGGCTAGCGCCCCACTTCTCGGCCTCTTTAGGCGTTAATCGGTGGCGCTAAAAACCGAATATCTCCCCCGGAGTGTCTCCACTTCCACCACTTCCATCGGCAGTGAGTTCCAGGTCCTCACCACTCGCTGCGTAAAAATGTTTCTCCTCACATCCCCCTGTATCTCTTGTCCAAAACCTTGAATCTGTGTCCCCTAGTCCTTGTCCCATCAACTAGTGGGAACAGCCTTTCCCCGTCTAGCCTATCCAAACCCGTCACAATCTTGTACACCTTGAGCAAATCACCCCTCATCCTCCTTTGCTCTAATGAAAACAAATCCAGCTTCTCCAACCTGTCCTTGTAGCTAAGATCCCCCATCCCCGGAACCATTCTGGTAAATCAACGGAAAGGAAAATCAGACGTGCTGCATAACGGGCGGCTACTTTGATATCGCCCATTTTATACTATTGGCCAAAGTTAAAATTATCCCTGGTGAATGCAGAGCAAGAGTACTGGGCCCTTTGAAACAGTGGGCTATGCAACATATGACATAGTATCAGACTATAGTAAGTAAATATTATTTAGGTAGGAATGTGTGGCTTTGAATTTCCATGGTATCCTCCTGGTCTCCCGCCATACTGTGTTTCCCCCCCCCCATTAAAGGTGCTATATAAATGCAAGTTGTTGTTGTTGCTTCTGTTATGTGGAATATCCTGAAACAATGTGACGACACTGGGTGATGGTCCTGTCTAATTTTTTCAGGAGAAGCTGTGAAGGGTGCTGGATTTTCTTCAGAAACAAATAGAAGAAATTTCCAAATGTCAGAGTGAAGACGAAGGACAGCTAATCAAACTCAAGGTGAGACGTCTCCCTGTCTTGCACGTGCCTGTTATCATAGAATCATACAGCAAAGAAGGAGACAGTTTGTCCCATCATGTCTCTTTTGGTTCTTTGAATGAGCTATTGAATTACATACCTGCAAGTTAACATGCAGGTACAGCAAGCAATTAGGAAAGTAAATGCCTTTATTACAAGAGAATTTGAGTACAGGAGCAAGGATGTCTTACTACAGTTATACAGGGCCTTGGTGAGACCACACCTGGAGTACTGTGTACAGTTTTGATCTCCTTACCTAAGGGAGGATATACTTGCCATAGAGGGAGTGCAACGAAGGTTCACCAGACTGATTCCTGGGATGGGGGGATTGTCCTGTGAGGAGTGATTGAGTAGATTAGGCCTATATTCTCGAGAGTTTAGAAGAATGAGAGGTGATCTCATTGACACGTACAAAATTCTTACAGGTTAGATGCAGGGAGGATGTTCCCCCTGGCTGGGATGGGGGGATTGTCCTGTGAGGAGAGATTGAGTAGACTAGGCCTATATTCTCTGGAGTTTAGAAGAATGAGAGGTGGTCTCGTTGAAACATACAAAATTCTTACAGGGCTTGACAGGGTAGATGCCGGGAGGATGTTTCCCCTGGCTGGGGAGTCTAGAACCAGGGGTCACAGTCTCAGAATAAGGGGTCGGCCATTTAGGACTGAGATGAGGAGAAATTTCTTCACTCAGAGGGTGGTGAATCTTTGGAATTCTCTACCCCAGAGGGCTGTGGAGGCTCAGTCGCTGAGTATATTCAAGACAGAAATCGATAGATTTTTGAATATTAAGGGAATCAAGGGATATGGGGATAGTGCGGGAAAGTGGAGATGAGGTAGAAGATCAGCCATGATCTTATTGAATGGCGGAGCAGGCTCGAAGGGCCAAATGGTCTCCTCCTGCTCCTATTTCTTATGTTCTTATGTACAAAGAATTACATAGGATTTACAGCACACAAACAGGCTATTTGACCCAATAGCAAAATACTGCGGATGCTGGAAATCTGAAATAACAACAGAAAATGCTGGAAAGGCTCAGCAGGCCAGGCAGCATCCAGAGAAACAGAGTTAACGTTTCAGGTCTGTGACCCTTCGTCAGAACTGGAAAAAGCTGGAGATGTAACAGCCTTCTGGACTCAACATTGAGTTCAACAATTTCAGACCATAACCCCTGCCCCTATTTTTTCAGGCGGTAGCTGTTGATGATCCTGCCATCCCCATTTGCAACATTTACCCTCTCCTGCCTTCCACCCTATCACAGACCGTCCCTTTTGTTCTTTCCTCCCCTCCCCCTTCTCTGCCTCTGCACATGCTTAAAACCTGTTACATCCCTAACTTTTTCCAGTTATGATGAAGGGTCGCAGACCTGAAACGTTAACTCTGTTTCTCTCTCCACGGATGCTGCCTGGCCTGCTGAGTGTTTCCAGCATTTCCTGTTGTTATTTCAGGCCATTTGACCTTTCTGGTCTGTGCTGATGTTTATGCAGTACAGGAGCCTCTGGCCATCCTACATTATCTGACCCGATCAGCATAACTCTCTATTCCTTGCTCCCTCGTGCACTTACCCAGCTTCCTCTTTAAGGTACCTGTGCTCTTCGCCTCAACCACTCCATGCGATAGCAAGTTCCACAATCTCTGGGTAAAGATTTTGTTTATACCCAAAAAACCCAAATTGGACTGTAAACAAAAGTTCAACTAAAACTTAACAAATCAAATTAAAATTTGGTTTTCCAGGTTGATGATGCACTCCAGTCCCCGCGGCGCCCACCGGTCGCGGAAATACTCAAGCGCACCGGCGGACACCGCGTGCTCCATCTCCAGGGCCACCCGGGCGCGAACATGGCCGCGGAAGAGAGGCAGGTAATCCGGCTGGACGACCCCCTCGACCGCCCGCTGCCTGGACCAATTGATGGCTCTTTTAGCCAGGCCCAGGAGCAGGCCCACAATCTCTGGGTAAAGATTTTCTCATGACATTTTTATTGGATTTATTACCATAATTAGTTCCACTCCCTTGATCCTTCCCCATAGCCCTGTGATTTTTTTTCTTTTCAAGTATATATCCAATTCCCACTATCAACTTGGGGAACAGATGCAGAGATATCAATGCCAAGCGCGTAACTGCTGGCTTGGAATGCAATAATCTGGGAGAATGTTTCATTCAGAACGATTTGTGTTTGAGTCTGTTTCAGATTTAAACAAACTTTTCAATTCTTCAGGATTCTGAATGCCAGTGCAAATTTAAAAAAAAATCTAAACTGGGCCATTATAATTAGGCTCAAGTTCCACGTTGCCGCTACTTAATTTTCTACGATAAAACTATATTCAGTAACTGGTCGACACCCCGGGCAATGTATTCTTTATTCATTGAAAAAACAATAGCAGAAATATATAGATTTCTCTCCACTGCTTCTTTTCCAACATGTCTTGTGGGTGACATAAAGTGAAGCGCGTTTCTTTGTGTTTCATTTAGTCTCTTTAAAAGAAAGAAGAAAACAAAAGACTTGCATTTATGTAGCGCCTTTCATGACCACCGGACGTCCCAACGCGCTTTACAGCCAATGAAGTACTTTTTGAAGTCTAGTCACTGTTGTAATGTGGAAAACGCAGCAGCCAATTTGCGCACAGCAAGCTCCCACAAACAGCAGTGTGTTAATGACTAAATTATCTGTTGCAGTGATGTTGATTGAGGGATAAATATTGGCCCAGGACACCGGGGAGAACGCCCCTGCTCTTTTTCGATCTAGTGCTGTGGGATCTATTTACGTCCACCTGAGAGAGCAGACGGGGCCTCGGTTTAATGTCTCATCTGAAAGACGGCACCTCCGCACTTGAGTGTCAGCCTGGGTTTTTGTGTTCAAGTGCCTGGAGACTTGAAGCCACAACCTTCTGACTCAGAGGTGAGGGTGCTACCCACTGAGCCACAACTGACACTTTAGAATCAAACTGTATGACAGGGATCTCATCCCCATTTATATTAAATACAAGCAGTCCAAATTGGTTTGATCACTTAACAACAGGGTACATCTATCTGGTTCTGAGGTGATATTTTTAACCTAACTCGTCGGCGGGAAACGCACAGAATCGGGTGGAACGCCGCTTTTACACCCCGCTCAATATTACCCTCCACTGACTTCAATGGAGAGTAAAATTGGGCGAGGTGTGAAATTGGAGTTGCACCCGATTACTGTCAGTTTCGATTTTATACATTTCAATGAGACCAGGAAGTCCCAGGAAATGATGATGTGGCGTAACTAATGCTGTAAATCATTTACATCATAATTTCCTGGGACTTTTGCTCTGTGAATACCTCCACCAAAACTGAAAAAAATTGGTTATCATAGCTCCACACCCCCAGTTAAGTCAACGGTGATCTCAAATTTCCTGAATTTACTGCTGCAGCCACGGACTGAAAATTAATGGCGTAGGTGAATGCATTTAAATTTATGAGTTCAAACTAATTAATTATAGTTAAGTAAAATTTCTGGGGGTATAAATTCGTCCGAGGCAGTACCCAAGGTGGGCGGGACCATTTCAGCTAGTTCTTATACGCCCCGCCCGATATTCAGTTCTATTGACTTCAGCTGAGCTGAATATAGGGTGGGGTATAAAACAGGGGGCCCGTGTGATTCTGCCCGTTTTGTGCGACTACCCAAGACAAATTTTCTACTCCTTGCCATTTTCTTGATATTTTTAATTCAGCGCTGAAACCTATCAAAACTCTTCAGGCATAAATTTAACATTTGCCGATTGTGTAAAACGGATGATAATCGCATCAGTCACCGTTTTTGGGGAAATAAATATTCACTGCTTAAAATTTGTCTCCAACTCCCTGTAAAATTTTCTATTCTCTTTTTTAGGATGTCAAGTTGATTATTGACAGGTATGTGATATTTTTCTTTCTACAAACTAAATCCCTGGTGCATATCATCCTGTGAATAGTCATAGGATTATAGAAGCATATATCATAGCACAGAAGGAGGCCATTCAGTCCATCATTGCCGTGCCAGGTCTTTGAAAGATCTGTCCAATTAGTCGCACTGCCCTGCCCTTTCCCCATAGCCTTTCCACCATCTACAAGGCACAAGTAAGGAGTGTGATGGAATACTCTCCACTTGCCTGGATGAGTGCAGCTCCAACAACACTCAAGAAGCTCGACACCATCCAGGACAAAGCAGCCCGCTTGATTGGCACCCCATCCACCACCTTAAACATTCATTCCCTCCACCACTGGCGTACCGTGGCTGCAGTGTGCACCATCTACAAGATGCACTGCAGCAACTCGCCAAGGCTTCTTCGGCAGCACCTCCCAAACCCGCGACCTCTTCCACCTAGAAGGACAAGGGCAGCAGGCGCATGGGAACACCACCACCTTCAAGTTCCCCGTCCAAGTCACACACCATCCTGACTTAGAAATATATCGCCGACCCTTCATCGTCGCTGGGTCAAAATCCTGGAACCCCCACCCTAACACGCTGTGGGTGTACCTTCACCACACGGACTGCAGCGGTTCAAGAAGGCGACTCACCAACACCTTCTCGAGGGCAATTAGGGATGGGCAATAAATGCTGGCCTTGCCAGTGACGCCCACATCCCATAAACTAAAAAAAACGTACTCACTGGCTGAACTCCCTAAGCTATCAGGGGAGTCTCGACTTGCGTTGCTTTAACCGATATAATCATATCATCATCTCCTATCGACCCTGTGTGACATTCTGGGGCAGGTGGGAGGTGGTTTACAGCAGCATTTTGTTTTTACATGTCTAATTCTCTCAAAGACTGCAATGGAACTGAATCTCAGGCGCTGTGTATAAAGGGCGGCCGATTGACGTTGCCCTCCAAGTCACACTTACTCACACTAACCACGATTTCCATTATTATAATTTGAATAGATGGAAATTGTGAGCAACACATGCACGATTTCACCGTTTGCACAACTAATGGCTGATGTGAATTCAGAAACAATACCGCTAAAATGTAAATCAAGTGGATTGTTAAAACTGGTTTACAAACTATTGTGAAAACAGAACTGATGTTAACTGAATTGTTTAGAATGGAGTGATTCTCCCTCCAGCTCCCTAACCTTGATGGAACGTGGGCAGGCACACTAACCAGGTGGTATCGCATCGGCGCCTGTTATATGCTTTTCCACCGCTCCCCCATTTCCATCAGAATCCTCTCTTATTTTTGAAATAATTTTATCATGCCTGTAGGCCTCCCAATACTTTCTTCAATGATAATTAGTTTCTAAGCTCTTCATTTTGTGTCATAATGAACGTAAAATAAAACCTATGGATTATACATTTCACCAACTTATTTCTCAAATGCCATCATAACTTTTAAATATTTCTCTTATTGACCAGTTTCTTTGATATCTTATGCTATGTCCTCTGTGCATTTTAACATATAAGACAGTCACTAATAAATCCAATAAGGTATTCAGGAGAAACTTCTTTACCCAGGGACTGGTTAGAATCTGGAACTTGCTACCACAGGGAGTGGTTGATGCAAATAGCACAGATGCACTTAAAGCGAAGCGAGATAAGTACATGAGGGAGAAAGAAATAGATAGTTATGCTGATAGGGTTAGCTGAATTAGGGTGGAAAGAGACTTGTATGGTGCATAAACACCGGCACAGACCAGTTGCACCTAAAGGCCTGTTTCTGTGCTGTAAATTCTATGTAATAATGCTTGCTCACATCTATGGCACTCTTAAATTAATTTACAATTTTGAATTTACCAAATCCATTCTTCTCGATGATAGAGCATTTAAATACACAACAATGACCACTGGATTTAAATAAAAGCAGCGGAATCACAGCAAACAGCGCTCAATCAACATAGCATTTTACTTAAGCGAAATAATTGAGATGGATCTTTAAAATATATTAAATGCGTCATGTTTACAGATCCAGGGGCCGGATTAAAAAAAAAACCAAACCCAAGTTGTTCTGATCTCAGACGAGTGGACTTCAAGATCCCTCTGGTGTACGCAGCTTGGAAGCGTATGTCGAAGATCGTCGGCCCAGGTAAGGTTGCTGGAGAAATTTATCTTCAGAGACAGCGCAAAATGGGTGGTATAGCATGGGCCTCCCCTTGTAGGCCCAGTCCGATGGCCACTTTCAGTGAAGTCCATCGAACTGAATATGGAGCGTGGCCTATAACGGGATGGCGATGCAATGCCGCCCATTTTGCGACACCGCCCAAGGGAAACCTGTACCCCATTGTGTTTTAGTTGGGCAGGTGGTGAATTAGGTGAAATGTAGTAGAAATATATTGGTGTTGTAAACAGATTCTATGAACGAAAGAATTTGAGTTAGAAACAAAACAAGGTTCAAAAACTAGGTAAATTAAAAATAATTAATGAATTATGAATAATTATTCAATCTAAAGTAATAAAGAAACAATTTTTTCCACAATACCGACTGATTCCTGGGATGGCAGGACTGTTGTATGAGGAGAGATTGGGTCGACTAGGCCTGTATTCACTAGAGTTTAGAAGAATGAGAGGGGATCTCATTGAAATGTATAAAATTCTGACAGGGCTAGACAGACTGGATGCAGGGAGGATGTTTCCCCTGGCTGGGGGGTCGAGAACGAGGGGTCACAGTCTCAGGATACGGGGTAGGACATTTAGGACTGAGATGAGGAGAAATTTCTTCACTCAGAGGGTGGTGAACCTGTGGAATTCTCTACCACAGAAGGCTGTGGAGGCCAAGTCACTGAATATATTTAAGAAGGAGATAGATAGATTTCTGGAGACAAAAGGCATCAAGGGGTATTGGGAGAGAGCGGGAATATGGTATTGAGATAGAGGATCAGCCATGATCGTATTGAATGGTGGAGCAGGCTCGAAGGGCCGAATTGCTGACTCCTGCTCCTATTTTTCTATGTTTCTAATATATGCGTTGCAATTTGATTTTGTTCTGGATGCTCTGCATTTTAACTATTCCTGATGATTTCTAATCGTGCTTTCCTGTCCTCAGTGCCGATCTCGTCTATTACCTGTGGGTACAGGGAGATGGCAATCATCAACGGGAGTGCAGATGGGCGGGGACCGAAAACAAGCAGTCTCACATAGGGGGCAAAATTCGATTGCTTTGCACCTCCTGTTAGCGCCCCGATGACGTCATTGCCGAGTGCAGCGCCCCGGCCGCAAACTTGGGTCATGCCCCCTGATATACTGCTGGCACTATGCCCGACAGAGTCAGGGGGGCCTATGTGCGGCGAGGGGCGGGGGCTGATATTTAAAAGGTAGGTGCTGGGTGGCCATTTTTGTTGCTGGCATCCTGCCAGCACCTGCCCCCTCTGCCCCCCTCCCGCGGGGTGCCAGCCGCGATCGGGCAGCCCGGCACTCTTCTTGAGTGCCGGGCTCTTTTGCCTGCACCCCGCTCCCTGGTGGCCCAAAAGGGCCCAGGTTCGCGCTGCGGTAGGCCCCTGCCCTTTAATCAGGAGAGAGAGGCCTGCAGTACTGCTGCAGCACGTAGCGCCGTGATATTGGCTGGAGCGCCCCAAGAGGGAGGTGGAGTGCTTCCAATAGCGCCCCGCCTCCTGCTTGGGGCACTACCATCCAATTTTGGGTGCGGGGTGCTAACTTTTTCGGGGCGCTAGCCCCAAAGATGGCAGGACCCAATTTTTCCCTCAAAGACTCCAATAGAACTGAATATCAGGCCTGTCGTATCTGCTTATTTTGCACCCAAAATCCTGAGGCCTGGACTGATAATCCAGTGACGTGAGTTAAAATCCTACCACGGCAGTTGAGAAATTTAAATTCAGTTAATTAAATACATCTGGAATAAAAAGCTAGTGTTCGTAATGAAACACCATGAAACAACCAGATTGTCGTAAAAACACAATTGGTTCACTGATGTCCTTTCGGGAAGGAAATCTGCCGTCCTTACCCGGTCTGGCCTATAAATGACTCCAGAGCCACAGCAATGTGGTTGACTCTTAACTGCCCTCTGAAATGGCCCTGCGAGGCACTCGGTTGTATAAGATGGGTCACCACCACCTTCTCAAGGGCTATTAGGGATGGGCAATAAATGCCAGCCTTGCCAGCGACGCCCACACCCCGTGAATGAATGAAAAAAATGCCCAATTTCACTTCAACACCCCCCCCCTCCATTTTACATCAAATTATCCCCCACCCTCACTTTTACAGCCAAGGGGCAAGTAATAAATATACTCCATAATCTCTGTGCATGGGATATCTGCAGCTGGTGGTACTGACCCTGGCTTTACTCCGGTCCAGTTTAAATTCAGACAGGAGGTGGGGGGACTTCCAGAGAAGAAATGTCCATGTAACTGTTTGCCTCCCAAAGCAAGAAATACTCAATATTTCTATCTTTCAGTTCCAGCTCCAGCTCCTCTGATCCTGGATGCCAAAACGGCAAACCCCTGGCTCCTTCTATCCAATAACTGCAGGACAGTAACAGTCGCGGGCAGGGAGCAACAGCTTCCAGACAACCCGGAAAGATTCAGAAACCGGCGCTGCGTGCTGGGGTCTGAGGGATTCACATCGGGCACACATTGCTGGGAGGTGGAATTGGGAAACAACACGGGTTGGGGAGTGGGAGTGGTGCGGGAGTTTGTGACGAGGAAGGAACTTTACGCACTGTACCCTAGGATGGAGTCGGGGCTGTGGAGCAGGAGGTATAAAGCTCAGAGCTCGCTCACCACCCCTCTTTACCTGAAAGCGAGCCCCCAGAAGCTCGGAGTTCACTTAGATTGTGAAAGAGGACAAGTATCCATATCCAACGCTGGCGACTTGTCCGACCTGTTCACTTTCACTGGCACATTCACCAAGAAAATCTATCCTTGCTTCAGCATTTACTGTACAGGGGGTCCCTGTCACTGCTCCCCCTGCAGGGATAAGGAACATTTAATTATCAGACCGCCCGCAGTAGTTGTAATGGGGAGTTGCTGAAACTGCTCCCCTTACAGGCGTCAAGAATATTTAATTATTATCAGACTCTGGCAGTGTCTCGATACACTCGGGATAACCCCTCTTGATAAATTAATGGGTTTTTTCTCACATCATTGAGTAAAATGGCAATTTTTGGCCACGCGCACAGTAACAGGAATAT
Source organism: Somniosus microcephalus (assembly GCF_052327205.1). Classification (NCBI taxonomy): domain Eukaryota; kingdom Metazoa; phylum Chordata; class Chondrichthyes; order Squaliformes; family Somniosidae; genus Somniosus; species Somniosus microcephalus. Next base: position 120,107,050 of record NW_028225179.1, read on the forward strand.
TTATAGTGCACTTTGTAACCCTTTCCTGTTCTATTACATACAGGTATGAGGAAAGACGGTAATGGGCCCCCTCATGGGGGGTGGGGTGGGGGGAGTAATTTGAACAATGGGTGATTTTTTTTAAATTCGCTTATGGGATGTGGGCGTCACTGGCAAGGCCGGCATTTATTGCCCATCCCTAGTTGCCCTTGAGAAGGTGGTGGTGAGCCACCTTCTTGAACCACTGGTGAAGGTACCCCCACAGTGCTGGTAGCGGGGGGAGTTCCAAGATTTTGACCCAGCGACGATGAAGGATCGGCGATATATTTCCGAGTCAGGATGGTATGTAACTTGGAGGGGAACTTGGAGGTGGTGGTGTTCCCATGCGCCAGCTGCCCTTGTCCTTCTAGGTGGAAGAGATCGCAAGTTTGGGAGGTGCTGCCGAAGAAGCCTTGGCGAGTTGCTGCAGTGCATCTTGTAGATGGTACACACTGCAGCCACGGTACGCCGGTGTTGGAGGGAGTGAATGTTTAAAGTGGTGGATGGGGTGCCAATCAAGTGGGCTGCTTTGTCCTGGCTGGTATCAAGCTTCTTGAGTGTTGTTGGAGCTGCACTCATCCAGGCAAGTGGAGAGTATTCCATCACACTCCTGACTTGTGCCTTGTAGATGGTGGAAAGGCTTTGGGGAGTCAGGATATTGAATTGGGTGCCTGTTTTGCCCCTCTCCTGATTTCCCTTTCCATTGAAGTCTAGCTAGCTAAATGCTATGACTATATAATCATTTTAAACATCTAAATCAATCCACCTCCTACATTCTTATATCTGTCCAGAGACTTCAAACCCAAGGCACCAAGTCTACCTTTATAGTTCAACAGAATTAGGCTGGGGTTCACCCTCACTCCCCGACTCTGTACCTGCATCAGCATCAAAAGGTATTTCTACAGGTGGGCAACCAGCTGATTCAGCTAAGACCTCAGCAGAGCCTCTTCTGGTGATGCTGGCCCATATTTTCCGATGCGTACAGGTGTGGAGAGTTCCGCTTTCTGAAGAACCTCCACCCGCTGAAAACCCTTAGAAATCTTATGCCTGGTAAAAGCAGAGGCGTAAGGCCTGCTTTTACCAGCATAAGAGATTAAAAAAGTTTGAAAATTTTTTTTTTTCACTCATTTATAATTTCAAAATACTTTTAAAAGTTTATTTTTAGCCCCGTAAAAAACTTTAATTTTTTTTTCAAAAAATTAAATTTTTGTTTAAAATATTTTATCTCATTTTAAAAACGTGATTTAATTAAAAAAAAAAAATGTTTTAGTGTCTTTTTTCAGTGATCTCCATTCATACTTTTGACAGGTCTATCGGAAGGTCGATTCCCTTCTTTCATTGGCTCGCCTGGCCCACGTGATCCCAGGGACGCTTGCGAACCGCCTGCGCCTCTGGGATACGTGGGCCCTGCGCATTTCGACTGTGGAGAGGCCCAGGATCGGAAGTGTCCGGACCTCGGGAGCCCTCAGGTAAGGGCGTAGATTTTTTTCCCGATAGGAGGCCTCTGCACGCAGGAAGCCTCTTATCAGAAATTACGGGCCAATGATTTTTTGTTGTTGAATCGTCTGACTAATACAATCCAGGCCCTGTTAGTTTTGGCTTAAGTTGCTGACACTGAACTTGCACCTCGCAAGCCTCTCCCTTCCAGTCGCTTTTAATTCACAGCCGCCCATGTGATACTCTATTCCCGTATTCCACGCACCTAGGTGCATAACTGGGCTGACAAGTGGCAAGTAACATTCGCACCACACAAGTGCCAGGCAATGACCATCTCCAACAAGTGAGACTCTAACCATCTCCCCTTGACATTCAATGGCATTACCATCGCTGAATCCCCCACTATCAACATCCTGGGAGTTACCATTGATCAGAAACTGAACTGGACCAGCCATATAAATACTGTGGCTACAAGAGCAGGCCAGAGGCTGGGAATTCTGCGGCGAGTGTCTCACCTCCTGACTCCCCAAAGACTTTCCACCATCTACAAGGCACAAGTCAGGAGTGTTAAATCCATGAATCTTGATGTATGGTGTCCTTCAATGAATCGACAGAGACTGCAGAGGAACAATCAACAGGTGTTTACTGGATGAGGGTTACTCTAAAACTAACCGTACAGATCCCTACTCAGGGTTTATATACAGGTGTGGTCACTGCCGGTACTACAGTATACAGGAGCTGTAAAAAGTAGTTCTCCCCTTAAAGGTACATACACTACAATTCCTCCCCTTTTAGATTAACAGTACCATAACATTCATTCAACAATTAACACTTTTAACATGCAACATTAACTGAAAATAGTCCATTTATAAATTCAGTCTTTGGGGCGGCTTCCTGATCCTTTCTGGATAGCGCCTTTCCTGAGTGTCTTGCTCTTGGTGCGGAGGGGATTCTGCCCCCCTGTCGTCGGTTGGTTCATCAGCTTCCGATGCTACTGTTTCTGGGGTAGATGCTACCTGTATGTCGGATTCATCACCAGGTACACGAGACATGGGGTTGACTCGTTCCCGTGACGCTAGGATCTGGTCGACATGGCGTCTCACAATGTTCTCCCCAACATCCACTGTGTACATTAGTGGCCCCTGCCGTGTGCATATCGTTCCTGGTTGCCATTCCTCTGCTCGGTAGTCGCGGGCCAAGACTGGTTGCCCTACATTGAAGCTCCTTGTCGGCTTCTCATTGATGTGCTGGAATTGCTTATGCTCAACATTTCTTCGCACATTTGGTCTGAGCAAATCCAGACGAGATCTCAACCTTCGGTTAAAGAACATCATGGCCGGGGTCTGGTTGGTAACTGCATGTGTCGCATTTCTGTATGCTAACAGGAAATTGTCCACCTTATGCTGCAGTGGAATGTTGTCATCGCACATGGCCCTTACTGCCTTTTTAAAGGTTTGTACGAACCTCTCAGCCAATCCATTTGTGGCTGGATGATACGGGGCGGATGTGTAATGCCTTACCCCATTCCTTCTCATAAATTTCCGAAACTCTTCGGACACAAACTGTGGTCCATTATCAGAGCAAATCTGCTCTGGCAAGCCGTTCCTGGCAAATATGGTCCGTAGGACTGCAATCGTTTTCTCCGTGGTGGTGGAGGATATTTTGATCACCTCAGGCCATTTCGAGTGCGCATCCACGGCTATTAAGAACATTGAGTCCATGAATGGACCAGCAAAATCAATATGCACCCGTTGCCATGGAGAGGAGGGCCACTCCCATGGGTGTAGAGGGGCATGTGGTGGTGCATTTTGGACCTTCTGGCATCCTGAGCAGCTCTTTGTCAGGTCCTCAATTTGCTGATCGATCTCCGGCCACCACACATAAGCCCTAGCAAGGCTTTTCATTTTCACCCCTCCCAGATGGCCTTCGTGAAGCTCATTGAGCATGCTCTCCCTTAACTTGGGTGGAATTACCTCTCGGGATCCACACATCAAGGTCCCCTGGCATACTGACAGCTGTTCTCTTCTGGATGAGAATGCTGGCAACAGTGAGTCGCCATGTGTTGGCCGTCCCTTCACCGTCAAATCATATACCCGAGACAGTGTCGGGTCATTTCGGGTCTCTTTCTCTATATCCGCGTTAGTTACTGGCAAGCGTTCAATTATAGTCGAATAAAATATTTCGACAGGGTCCACTGCTGGTGCTTCCTCCGCAGTAGGCAGTGGCAGGCGTGATAGCCCATCAGCGTTTCCATGCTGTTTCGTGCCCTTATACTCTATTTCATATTGGTTCGCCCCTAGAAAAAGGGACCATCTTTGTAGCCGTTGCGCAGTCATCACCGGAACGCTCTTCTTTGGATTAAAGATGGAGACAAGTGGTTGGTGGTCAGTCAGCAAGGTGAACTTCTGCCCGTGCAGATAGTGGTTGAACTTTTTCACTCCCCACACTAGGCAGAGGGCCTCCCTGTCAATCTGGGCGTAGTTACGCTCGGCTGAGGTTAGTGACCGAGACGCAAAGGCTACTGGCCTCACCAAGCCGTCCGGGAATTTGTGCGACAGCACCGCTCCAATACCATAGGGTGATGCAGCACACGCCAACCGAATTGGTAGTGCTGGGTTGAAATGTGCCAACACCTCTTTTGATGTGATCAATTCTTTGCACTTCTGGAAAGATCGTTTACATTCGTCATTCCACTTCCATGGTACCCCCGTTTGCAGTAGGGTGTTCAGTGGGTGTAGTACTGTAGACAAATTCGGCAAGAACTTATGGTAGTAGTTCACCAGCCCGAGGAATGACGTCAGTTGTGACACATTTTCCGGTGCTGGAGCCTTGACTACTGCCTCAATCTTTTCAGGGGACTTATGTAACCCCTCTTCATCAATAACGCGGCCACAATACGAGATCTGCTTCTGGAAAAACTTGCATTTGTGGCGATTAGCTCGGAGCCCATACTCCTTCAATCTAGTGAACACCTGCTCCAGGTTGGCGAGGTGATCACTGTCATTTTCGCCCGTGTCCAGGATGTCGTCCAAATAACACTGGGTCCCTGGAATCCCTTGCAGGACTTGATCCATTGCCCTTTGCCAAATAGCCGGAGCTGATGCTACCCCGAACACCAGCCGGTTGTATTGGTAGAGACCTTTGTGAGTGTGGATCGTGAGGTACTGTTTCGAGGCTTCTTCTACTTCCATTTGCAGGTACGCCTGGGCCAGATCAATCTTAGTGAAGCGTTTTCCTCCAGATAGCGAGGCGAAAATATCTTCAATCCGCAGAAGTGGATATTGTACCGTGTGAAGGACTGGGTTCACTGTCACCTTAAAGTCCCCACAGATGCGAACCTTCTTTGGTTCCCCAGGCGTATTACTCAACGACCTCTTCATTACAGGAATGATGGGTGTAGCCCACTCGCTCCAGTCCACTTTGGACAGTACTCCAGAACGTTCCAAACCTTCCAGCTCTGCTTCGACGGCTGGGCGGATCGCATAAGGCACCATTCTGACCTTAAAAAACTTTGGGCTTGCATTTTCCTCTATTTTGATCATTGCTGTTATGCCTTTTAGTGTTCCGAGTCCTTCCTGGAACACTTCTTGTGCGTCAGTTAGCATTTTTGACAGTCGTCCAGGTGTGACGTCATCATCCTTTTTGGCATCTACCGTCAGTGCTTGTATGGCATGCCAATCTAACTGTATCTTCCGGATCCATTCACGTCCTAGTAGTGGTGGTCCTCCATCTGGCAATACATATAAGTCCATTTTTGGTGTTTCCTTGCCATTGTATATCACGTTCACCCTTATTTTTCCTTTGGGGTAGACTTTTTGCCCCGTGTACGTCTTCAAGACAATCTCTGTATCTCTCAAGGGTATATGTGAGAATAGCCGCTTGTAGTCCCTTCAGAGTTGCGAGGTGAGGCCCGATCAGAGCATTGGACCTGTGAAGGGGCAGTGACCGGCGGCAGTTAAAAGCGGCGGCAGATTCAAATCGGCGGCAGTTGCGAGGTGAGGCCCGATCAGAGCATCGGACCTGTGAAGGGGCAGTGACCGGCGGCAGTTAAAAGCGGCGGCAGATTCAAATCGGCGGCAGTTGCGAGGTGAGGCCCGATCAGAGCATCGGACCTGTGAAGGGGCAGTGACCGGCGGCAGTTAAAAGCGGCGGCAGATTCAAATCGGCGGCAGTTGCGAGGTGAGGCCCGATCAGAGCATCGGACCTGTGAAGGGGCAGTGACCGGCGGCAGTTAAAAGCGGCGGCAGATTCAAATCGGCGGCAGTTGCGAGGTGAGGCCCGATCAGAGCATCGGACCTGTGAAGGGGCAGTGACCGGCGGCAGTTAAAAGCGGCGGCAGATTCAAATCGGCGGCAGTTGCGAGGTGAGGCCCGATCAGAGCATCGGACCTGTGAAGGGGCAGTGACCGGCGGCAGTTAAAAGCGGCGGCAGATTCAAATCGGCGGCAGTTGCGAGGTGAGGCCCGATCAGAGCATCGGACCTGTGAAGGGGCAGTGACCGGCGGCAGTTAAAAGCGGCGGCAGATTCAAATCGGCGGCAGTTGCGAGGTGAGGCCCGATCAGAGCATCGGACCTGTGAAGGGGCAGTGACCGGCGGCAGTTAAAAGCGGCGGCAGATTCAAATCGGCGGCAGTTGCGAGGTGAGGCCCGATCAGAGCAGTTTAAAAGCTCACCTTTCGCGGGCTTTTTCTTTCACAGCTGGTGCAGTCGGGAGAGCAGGAGGCCAGTAACTCTTATATAGGTGGAGCTGTTGCTAAACCCGAAACACTACAGTGTAGTGTCTCCCACCCTTCCACCTCCTCTAACCTTTTAGGGGTTAGGGGAAGTTGAAAAGGTAGGTTCAATTTATTTTATTTCAGGAGCCTAACCTAGGTGGAAAAGGTTCCAGGACAGGAGGCGGCAGTGAAAATACAACACCAGAAAACAGGTAGGTGACTGGTTGGTGAGTACTTTCACAAACTTATTCTAAGTAGAATTCAATAATTAAGCTAAATCATAGTAAATAAAAGGGTATTGTAAGGGTTAAGTCATGGAAGGGCAGCTCGGACCCGTGTCATGCTCCTCCTGTGCCATGTGGGAAATCAGGGACACTGTCCCTGACAACTATGTGTGCAGGAAGTGTGTCCAGCCGCAGCTCCTAGCGGACCGCATGGCGGCGCTGGAGCTGCGAATGGACTCACTCTGGAGCATACGCGATGCTGAGGATCTTGTGGATAGCACATTCAGTGAGTTGGTCACACCGCAGGTAAAGGCTAGCTCAGACAGTAAATGGGTGACCAAAAGGCAGGGTAAAGGCAGGAAGGTAGTGCAGGAGTCACCTGCGGTCATCTCCCTCCAAAACAGGTTTACCGTTTTGGGTACTGTTGGGGGAGATGACTTATCAGGGGAAGGCACCAGCAGCCAGGTTCAGGGCACCATGACTGGCTCTGCTGCACAGAAGGGCGGGAAAAAGAGGGATAGGGCTATAGTGATAGGGGATTCAATTGTAAGGGGGATAGATAGGAGTTTCTGTGGCCGAGACCGAGACTCCAAGATGGTATGTTGCCTCCCTGGTGCAAGGGTCAAGGATGTCTCGGAGCAGGTGCAGAGCATTCTGAAGGGGGAGGGGGATCAGCCAGTTGTTGTGGTACATGTAGGTACCAACGATGTAGGTAAAAAGAGGGAGGAGGTCCTACAAGCTGAATTTAGGGAGTTAGGAGCTAAATTGAAAAGTAGGACCTCAAAGGTAGTAATCTCTGGATTGCTACCAGTGCCACGAGCTAATAAGTTTAGAGAGAGTAAGATAGATAAGCTAAATACGTGGCTTGAGCAGTGGTGCAAGGGAGAGGGATTTAAATTCTTGAGGCATTGGAACCAGTTCTTGGGGAGGAGTGACCTGTACCAAGGGGACGGTCTACACCTGAACTGTGAGGGAGCCGATGTCCTCGGGGTAATATTTTCTAGGGCGGTTCGGGAGGATTTAAACTAATTTGGCAGGGGGATGGGAACCTAGGTAGTGGAAAAGAGGGAAGTCATATGAAGTCAGAAATAGATGGTAGAAAGGTGAGAAGCAATAAGCAAAGGAGAGAAACACAAAGGGCCAAACTAATTCACAATGAGAGTGTGAAAAAAGCAAGCCTGAAGGCTTTGTATCTTAATGCTAGAAGCATTAGGAACAAGGTGGATGAATTAGTTGTGGAAATAGAGGTAAACAAGTATGATTTGATTGGGATTACAGAAACGTGGCTGCAGGGTGGGCAAGGCTGGGAACTTAACATCCAGGGATATACAATATTTAGGAAGGATCGGCAAAAAGGTAGGGGAGGTGGGGTAGCATTGCTGGTAAAGGAGGGGATTAATGCAATGGAAAGGAAGGATATTAACTCGGATGAAACGGAATCTGTATGGGTAGAAATGAGAAATAGCAAGGGGAGGAAAACGTTAGTGGGTGTGATATATAGGCCTCCAAATAGTAATATGGAGGTGAGGGAAGGCATAAAAAGGGAAATTAGAGAAGCGTGCGATAAGAGCACAGCTGTCATCATGGGTGACTTTAATTTACATATTGATTGGACTACCCAAATTAGTAAAAATTCTGAGGAGGAGGAATTCCTGGAATGTTTTCGGGACGGTTATCTGGACCAATATGTCGAGGAGCCGACTCGAGATCAGGCCATTTTAGACTGGGTATTGTGCAATGAGAAGGGACTTATCAGCAATCTTCTTGTACGAGGCCCCTTGGGTCAGAGCGATCATAATATGATCGAGCTCTCAGTCGAGATGGAGAGTGAGGAAATTGAATCAGAGACTAAGGTCCAGAACTTAAATAAAGGGAATTACGAGGGTATGAGACGGGAATTGGGTAAGATTGATTGGGTGGTGTTTCTGGGGGGATTGACAGTGGATAGACAATGGCAAGCATTCAAAGATAGAATGGAAGAATTCCAGAACATGTTTATACCGGTTTGGCATAAAAATAAACCTAAAAAGGTGACTCAACCGTGGATAACGAGGGAAATTAGGGACAGCATAAAATAAAAAAAAAGGGCATATCAACTGGCAAAAAAAAGCACCAGACCAGAAGATTGGGGGCAGTACAGGATACAGCAAAAGAGGACAAAGGGATTAATCAGGAAGGGGAAAATAGAATACGAAAGTAAACTTGCAGCAAACATAAAGACAGACTGCAAAAGCTTTTATCGGTATATCAGGAGGAAAAGACTGGTAAAATCCCAAGTCGGTCCCTTGCAGTCCGATTCGGGAGAATATATAATGGAGAATAAGGAAATGGCAGACCAATTAAACTCATACTTTGGCTCTGTATTCACAAAGGAGGACACAAATAACCTCCCAGGAATATCGGCAAACATAGGGACTAATGAGAGGGAGGAGCTGACAGAAATTAGTATCTCTAGGGATATGGTGTTGGGTAAGTTGAGGGGACTGAAGGCCGACAAATCCCCGGGGCCTGATAAACTACATCCTAGGGTACTTAAGGAGGTGGCCCTGGAGATAGCAGATGCTCTAAGGATCATCTTCCGGAACTCCATTGACTCGGGAACAGTACCCGTGGATTGGAGGGTAGCTAATGTTACCCCAATATTTAAAAAGGGGGGTAGAGAGAAAGCAGGGAATTATAGACCAGTAAGCCTTACATCGGTTGTGGGCAAAATGCTAGAGTCCATTATTAAGGATAAAATAGCGGAGCACTTGACAAATGGGGAAAGGATCGGACAGAGTCAACATGGATTTACAAAGGGTAAATCGTGTTTGACTAATCTGCTGGAATTTTTTGAGGAAGTAACTGGTAAAATAGATGGGGGAGAGCCAGTGGATGTGGTGTACCTTGACTTCCAGAAAGCCTTCGATAAGGTTCCACACAAAAGATTATCATGCAAAATTAAGGCTCATGGGATTGGGGGCAAAGTATTAACGTGGATAGAGAACTGGCTGGCGGATAGAAAACAGAGAGTTGGAATAAACGGCTCGTTTTCGGAGTGGCAGGCAGTGACCAGCGGGGTGCCGCAAGGATCTGTCCTGGGACCCCAGCTGTTCACAATATATATAAATGATCTGGATCAGGGAATTGGATGCAATATTTCCAAATTCGCTGACGACACTAAACTAGGAGGAGGGGTGGGCTCTGATGAGGATGTCAGGAGGCTACAGTGCGATTTGGACAGGTTGGGGGAATGGGCGGATATGTGGCAGATGCACTATAATGTGGATAAATGCGAGGTTATCCACTTTGGGGGTAAAAACAGGAGGGTAGATTATTATCTAAATGGCAATAGATTGGGAGATGGGGAAGTGCAGAGGGACCTGGGTGTTCTTGTGCACCAGTCACTGAAGGAGAGCATGCAGGTGCAACAGGCGATTAAGAAGGCAAATGGTATGTTGGCCTTCATATCAAGGGGGTTCGAGTATAGGAATAGGGATACCTTACTACAGCTGTACAAGGTGCTGGTGAGACCGCATCTGGAGTATTGTGTACAGTTTTGGTCGCCCCATCTGCGGAAGGATGTTCTTGCCATGGAAAGAGTGCAACGGCGATTCACCAGGCTGATACCTGGAATGGCGGGAATGACCTACGAAGAGAGATTAAATAGTTTGGGCTTGTACTCACTGGAGTTTAGAAGATTGAGAGGGGATCTCATCGAAACATATAAAATTATGGCAGGCCTGGACAGGCTGAATTCAGAGAGAATGTTTCCAATGGCCGGGGAGCACAGAACCAGGGGCCACAGTCTAAAAATAGTGGGCAAATCATTTAAAACAGAGATGAGGAAGAATTTCTTCACTCAAAGAGTGGTGAGCCTGTGGAATTCCCTGCCACAGAGGGCTGTGAAGGCTAATTCAACAAATATTTTCAAGAGAGAATTGGATATATTTCTGAAGGCTAAGGGGATTAAGGGTTACGGAGAAAAGGCGGGGACGGGGTACTGAACTGATAAGATCAGCTATGATCTCAGATGAAGATCAGCCATGATCTCATTGAATGGCGGAGCAGGCTCGAAGGGCCGAATGGCCTACTCCTGTTCCTATCTCTATGTTTATGACTGTTAGGGCTGATCCTGTGTCCAATTCCATTTTCACTTGGACTCCGTCTATCTTGAGCGTGACCCAGATAGTTTGGTGATCCTCCATTTTGATTACATTATGTAGTTTCAGACAACCCAGCTCCTTGCTTCCGGAGTCTGTATCACTTTTCTGTTCACCTGAACTACTCTCCGTCACCTTATGTATCTTTTTGTACTTCTCCTGTGGAGATTTCTTGCTGCTGGTTTTCTTTCCCGACCTGCAGACTCTTGCTATGTGTCCTACTTTTCCACACTGTCTGCACACTTGGTCCTTGAACCAACAATCCTTATGGTCGTGTGTTGTTCTGCTGCAGCAATAACACTTCACTGCTCCATATGACATTTCATTTGTGCCATATTCTTGCGGTCTCCGTTGTATCTCTGCAGCGCCCCGTGCGGCTGCTTCGTGTGATACTGCCATGCTGAAAGCCTTGTCCAGCGTAATATCCTTTTCTGATAGAAGCTGTTTCTGGGTTCCTTCACTTTGAAGCCCACACACAAACTTGTCCCTTAAAGTATCTGCTAGTCCCGTTCCAAACTGGCAGTGTTTCGATAGCTTGCGCAGTTCCGTTAAATACTCAGCATTACTTTCGTCTTTATCCTGGTTCCTTTTGTGAAACTTAAATCTTTCTGCTATCAGCAGCGGTATGGGGTTTAAGTGGTCCTGTAGGATTGCCACTATGCTTTCAAAATCCTTTTCCACTGGCTTCTCTGGGGTTACTAGGTTTCACAGTAAGCCATACATTTTTGCACCCATGGAATTCAACAATACCAGTGCTTTCCTGGCATCTGGCACTTCATTCGCCTTGCAGTACACTTCTATGCGTTCTACATATGTCGCCCAATCTTTGACTTCATTGTCGAATGCTGTGACACTGGCACTCTTCGGCATCCCTGGGTGTGGTTAAACTGGCTAAAAATGGCGTCTCCCGCGCTCTCCCTTCTTCTCCGCTGGCTCAAAATGGCGTCTCCCGCGCTTTCCTTTCTTCCCGCGCTCTCCCTTCTTCTCCACTGTGGCTCAAAATGGCGTCTCCCGCGCTCTCCCTTCTTCTCTGCTGCGGCCCAAATGGCGTCTCCCGCGCTTTCCTTTCTTCCCCCGCGGACGCTGCTCAGCCCTTGAACACCGGCCGCGCTCTGCGCATTTTCCTGCGCACCTCTCTCGCTGACGCCACTCGGTCCAGAACCCCGGCTGCGCCCTGTGCGCTTTACCCTCTCTCTCTTTTTTTTTCCGTCGACGCCGCTCGGTCTTCAACCCCGGCTGCGCCCTGTGCGCTTTACCCTCTCTCGTTGACGCCGCTCGGTCTTCAACCCCGGCTGCGTCCTGTGCGCTTTACCCTCTCTCTTACCCCGTTGATGCTGCTCGGCCTTTTTCTGTGCCGTCGGTCGGCTCCAGCCGCCGCTGTCCGGGAAGGGTCTGCGCCGTACCTGCTGCCAGCTCGCTGCGCTAGATCGTCACGACTGGAGAACCAAGCCCAGCTCTCCACAGCCTCCTCTGCGATGCTCAAGTCCTCTCTGGATGGTCGGCGCTCGCACTTCTGGACTCGGCCTTCCCCTTTCACTGCTCTCCAGGAGCGAATCCCTGGGAGGTGATGCAGAGTTGCAGGTAGGTTTGAATCCACTCGTCACCAATGTTAAATCCGTGAATCTTGATGTATGGTGTCCTTCAATAAATCGACAGAGACTGCAGAGGAACAATCAACAGGTGTTTACTGGATGAGGGTTACTCTAAAACTAACAGTACAGATCCCTACTCAGGGTTTATATACAGGTGTGGTCACTGCCGGTACTACAGTATACAGGAGCTGTAAAAAGTAGTTCTCCCCTTAAAGGTACATACACTACAAGGAGTGTGATGGAATACTCTCCACTTGCCTGGATGAGTGCAGCTCCAACAACACTCAAGAAGCTCGACACCATTCAGGATAAAGCAGCCCGCTTGATTGGCACTCCATCCACCACCTTCAACATTCACTCCCTCCAGCACCGGTGCACTGTGGCTGCAGTGTGTACCATCTACAAGATGCACTGCAGCAACTCGCCAAAGCTCCTTCAACAGCACCTTCCAAACCCGCGACCTCTACCACTTAGAAGGACAAGGGCAGCAGACGCATGGGAACATCACCACCTACAAGTTCCCCTCCAAGCCACACACCATCCTGACTTGGACCTGTATCGCCGTTCCTTCACTGTCGCTGGGCCAAAATCCTGGAACTCCCTTCCTAACAGCATTGTGGGTGTACTTACACCATATGGACAGCAGCGGTTCTAGAAGGCGGCTCACCACCATCTTCTCAAGGGCAATTAGGGATGGGCACTAAATGCAGGCCTAGCCAGCGACGCCCACATCCCATCAATGAATGAATAAAAAAAACCTGTATCAAAAGACATTCACCAATCTTGGGCCTGCACTTATCAAATCTATGCAGATCCACTTGTAATTCTTTTCCAGACCTCTTGACCCCGTCACCTAATTTCATATTTAATTTAATAACCCTGTTCCAGAATGTTAATGGGCCTGAAATATGCGATCGGAGGCTTCCCGCGGGCGGATGCCTCTGACCTGTAATAAATCTACGGATGTACCTGGTGGCCCGGGAGGTACGGAGACTCGCGCTCCTGGGCCTCTCCGGGTACCCGCGGGCAGAGCCCCACGTATCCCAGGGGCGCAGGCGGTTCGCAACCACCCCTGGGATCACATGGGCCGGCCCAACCAATAAAAGAAGGGAATCCCCATTCATACTCATGGGAGTTGCGTACGTATGGAATCCCCATAAGTATGAATGGGGATCAGTTAAAAAATACACAAACACATGAAATAAATTTTTTTAAATTACATATTTAAGATTAATTAAAATGCCATTTCATTAAATATTTTAAACGAAAATTTAATTTCTTGGGAAAAAAATGTATGTTTTAACGGGGCTAAAAATAAACTTACCTTATTGGACAGGGTTTTTAAAGTATAAATGAGTGGTAAAATTTTATTTTTCTATTTTTTAAAACTCTTATGCTGGCCAAAGCAGGCCTTTCGCTGATTCTACCAGGCGTAAGAATTTCACGGGCATTCAGCGGGCAGAAGTTGGGCAAATAGCGCAACTCTCCACCCGCCCGCGGAGGCCCATCTCCCGGGGCTGCGGAGGATCTGTCGAGAGAATTCCTGACAGATCGCACGTTGCGGGTTTCAGCGCGTGCGCTTCACAGGCCGGAACGTGCGCGGCCCCTACGGGCATGTGCGCACCTCGTACGTGCTCGTGGGGGTCGCAAAATACGGCCCAATAAATACAATAGACAAGAGGGGGCCCAACAGTGAACGCTGGGACACTTTAGCAATTACCAGACCCCACTGCGAAGCAGCCTCATTTAAAACCACACTTTGGCAATATTTCTATAGCTATTTTTTTCATCCATTATGCAATAAACCTCTTCAGAACATTGTATTTAACTTTGCACACACTTTGTTAAAAGGTTTTTGGTAATCAAACTTGATGATTTACTGATAAATCAATCAGCTCAGAGCTTGTGGTTACAAAGGAAATTTGCAATAAACACCATTGTGACCATAAATGGTGTCAGCTGTGGCTCAGTGGGTAGCACACTCACCTGAGTCAGAAGGTTGTGGGTTCAAGTCCCACTCCAGGGATTTGCGCACATAAAACTAGGCTGACACTCCAGTGCAGTGCTGAGGGAGTGCTGCACTGTCGGAGGTGCCGTTTTTCGGATGAGACGTTAAACCGAGGCCCCGTCTGCCCTCTCAGGTGGGCATAAAAGAGCCCGTGGCCACCATTTCGAAGTAGAGCAGGGGAGTTCTCCCCGGTGTCCTGGGCCAATATTTATCCCTCAACCAACATAACAAAAAGAGATTATCTGGTCATTATCACACTGCTGTTTGTGGGACCTTGCTGTGTGCAAATTGGCTGTTGCATTTCCCACATTATAACAGTGACTACACTTCAAAACGTACTTCATTGGCTGTAAAACAATTTGAGACGTCCGGTGGTCGTGAAAGGTACTATATAAATGCAAGTCTTTCTTTCTTCTTTTCTTTCACCATACAAGCTGTCCTGTATAGATCCTTATACCATAGCGGATGCAGATACTCTTTATATATCTGATGAAGAAACAGAATTGATATAAAGGCTGTTGGAAGGTGTTACCTGGATACTGGGTACCGAGAATGCAAACTCAGTGCCTTCCATGATCGGGCTTTCGAAAGTCAAGCAGCTGTTCCTGAAACTCTGCACCTCCAACTAGCAGAAACGCCATTCCATTGAGATGGGCTGTGTCCATGCTATAGTCAGGAGAATGGTGACAGTGGATTGCATGTGTCGTGATTAGTTGGGCTGCTCACCGTGCCGCTCGTTTGGCAACCTGCTGTCCGCCTTAGGGAAATCTTAAACCCCTTACTTTCCAAGCGATTAATGACTAACTAGTGACCATACTTTTTAGTGAGGGTGGGGGTGGGGGGTCGGAGGAGAGAGCATAAACACGGTCTCGTTGGGGTTGACCTGATCACGATACCTAGCCAGATAAAGGCATCTCAGAAGCAATTCAAGCTTATGTGACAGACTTGGTACTCAATACCCCAGCGAGAAGCAATCCAGGACAATGTTAAAGTGCAAACAGGAAGCCTGTCTTATTATGCAAAGCTGAGGGTACAAAACTTTGACTGGAGCCTCTTATTCTGTATTGTCAGCTCGAGGTAATCCAGCAAGCCAGTGATCTGATGGTAAATGCTATCCTAGCCAGATAAACCTCCTTCATATTGACCTCTGCCTCTAGGATTCACAGCTTCAGTTGGTGAAACTCCCATGTTCACACTTACCAGTCCTTTTGCCTCTGTTATTTCAACATTTCACCCATGCCTAGTAGGGTGTGTTCCCACGGGGGACATAATGCACGTGGGCAAAGATGTGTTGGACTGCTTTCTTGTTCTTTTACGTTTCGTTGCTTTAAACGTCAGGTCACACACACACTCAGTTGTAGTAATGCAGGGTCAGGTCTTTATTGAAACCTCATACTATCCACAACCAGTATGAGTGCACAAGTCTTTTCATACTACACAAAACCAGTACGAGAGCTGCTGAGACACACACTTCACAAGGCCAGTGTGAGCACAAGCTGCTTTTGGGACACACACTAACCATTATTCCAGTGTGAGCTGCTAAACAGTGCTCCCTTACATTTCTTACATTAAATTTTGCCTTTGATCACTACATTCCATGCATACTACCAATAATTGTGGTACGTCAAATATAGGTACAAATGCCACAGAATAACAACATAAACTAAACAACCAGGCTCTCAACTCTTCTAATTGTTTTATTGCTGGAATAAAGCCTTCCCCTCCCTAAACAGAGTTGACACTTTCAGATATGGCTGAATGCCTCTTACACATCCTACTACAGCTGTATTATCTTTCCCATGAAGGCATCCTTTCTTTAAAATCCTCTTCGCCAATTTACAACCCATGCTGTTTGAACTTTTAACTCATCGTGCGCTGGTCTCACAGACGGCGCCGAAAGAATAGCGAGGTACCCAAGTCGTGTGAACCCTGGTTCCCACAAGAGGCATTTTACAAATGTAGGTTTCTCGGTAACTTGGTTTGAGACTCAAACACAGAGATGGGTTTCTGTGTGTTTTGTACACGCACTGACCAAAAAGTATATATATTACTTCTACTCAAACATTTTTGTCATCCGAATACTCATTGCCTTTTGCTCAGTTCGCTTTGCAGCTCACTGATGCAAAGTGAGTTGTCCTTCGGTGCTGTATCATTTTATGATTCTATGAAAGCTATAGTCAAATAAAGGTTGAGCAGGTTGGGCCTATACTTATTGGAGTTTAGAAGAATGAGAGGTGATCTTATTGAAACATATAAGATTCTGAGGGGGCTGGACAGGGTGGATGCTGAGAGGATGTTTCCCCTCGTGGGGGAATCTAGAACTAGGGGGTATAATTTCACAATAAGGGGGCACCCTTTTAAATAGGAAATGAGGAGGAATTTCTTCTCTCAGAGGGTTGTGAATCTTTGGAATTTTCTTCCCCAGAGAGCTGTGGAGGCTGGGTCATTGAATATATTTAAGGTGGAGATAGACAGATTTTTGAGCTACAGGGTAGTCCAGGGTTATGGGGAGCGGGCAGGGAAGTGGAGTTGAGGCCAAGATCAGATCAGCCACGATCTTATTGAATGGCGGAGCAGGCTCGAGGGGCCAAGTGACCTACTCCTGCTCCTACGTCTTTATGTTTCATGTGCAAATTAAAAAAATCGCATGTTGCTTGAATTATATATGGATCAATTAACAAGAGAAACAGAATCACACAGTACAGGAGGAGGCCATTTGGCCCCATCATGGCTATGCTGGCTCTTTGAAAGAGCTGTCTAATTAGCCCCACCCACCCTCACTCTTCCCCCAAAGTCCTACAGGTTTATTAATTTCCAAGTATAAATCCAATTCCCTTTCGAAAGTTACTATTGAATCTGCTTCCACCCCTTTCAGGCAGCACATTCCAGATCACAACGTCAGATGTTCAAACAGTAGCTTTAAGCAATGCGCAGAAAAAATTCAGTTAATAACAAACCCATCAGCACTATTGGTGATTAGGAAAATCGGGAGAGGTGTCTAATGAGTGGTTGATCCGATGTCACCTCTTTTGCAGTATCATCAAAAGCTAAAATTACCCCCTGGTGTTCATTGCATCATTTTGTATTACTTATAGAAAAAGTCGACAAAGGAAGTGCATACAGATGCAAAAATATATGAACATTAATTGATCCCCTGTACTGTTCCACACTGGGGGGGGGGGGGGGCGGGGGGAATTTTCAACTTCCCATCCGGTCGAGAAACTGCCATTGCTGTTTCTATTTCAGGGTGTGAAATTCAACTCAAGGGGCGGCGCCAAATGGGCGGTACTGGATCGAGCGCACGTGAAACACCCCGCCTGATTGTCCCCTGCCATTTAAGTCAATTGATTGGGCACACTGCCCACGCTCAGATGGCACAATCTAAATTCAGCTCACAGCGTCACAGCTCTGGGCAACAAAAATATTGCCCTCCGAACCAGGGCTGTTGGGAGAGGCTAAGATCTTCAAGTGAAAGGTTTAGTAACACAATGGCCCAGTAATTCCGGGCACAACACGTGAGTACGGACAGGGTACTCACGCGTGTGCCCGGAGGAATTGCCGGTTTTCAGCATGCACAGCGCATGCGCTGAAAACCGGCATTTCCTGTCCTCTGACCCAAAGCAGAACGCTTGCGACTTGTGATGCAACGCGTGCGCAGTGAAATTCCTTTTTTTTTCCAGAGTTGCCCGAGTGTAAAGGCCTCCGGTTTTTACGCGTGGAAAAACCAGACGTAAGTACTTAGTTTTACAGGTAAGTGGTCTTTTAGTACAATTTAGAATTTTTTTTTCCCCACAGGTTTATTATTTTTAAAGAATTTACAGTAAGGTAAGTTTAGTTTTAGACCCTATTTAAAAAAAAATTATTTTTTTCAAAAATTTGATTAATTGTTTAAAATATTTTTTAAAACTTATTTATAGTTAATATAATCAGTGGGATGTTTTTTTAAATTTTATTTAAAGTTTAAGTAGTGTTTTGGCAGCCCATACTTTTCATGAGTTTGACAGTTCTTACTGTCAAACTCATGAATGAAGTTTCCCCTCCCCTGATTGGCTGCACAGTGCTCACCTGATCCCAGCTGGCACATCGCACTAACTACGCCGCTGGATCAGGTAAGCACTTCGCGCCGACATCTGAACCGGGCCTGTCACAGGAAATGCAAGCAGGCCCAGGCTTCAGATGTCGGCGCGCAGGGTGAGTGCACATCGGGGGCTTGCACGCGCGGCAAGCTCCCGATCCTAATTTCAGGGCCGAAATCGTGTAAATTTAGCCATTATTTTTGTGACCCGTGGCCAGACTGTGAAATCAGAGCGATGGATTAATGTGAGCATTTCCATTACAAATGTGGACATAGCAATTTATAATAGATGGAGTTAGGTCACAGATCAGCCAGGATCTCATTGAATGGCGGAACAGGCTTGAGGGGCTAAATGGCCTGGTCCTATGTTCCTAATAAAAATAGATGAATCAAAGTGTGGCAAAAACCTGACAACAGATAGTCAATTGCCACAGATAGGCAATATATATATAGATATGTCTGTGTGAGTGTGTGTGCTATTAGACCTGTGGACATCTTCCTTGATAGCAGCTTGTAGATTTAATGGGCCGTATTTTGCGACCCCCATGGGTGCATACGAGGTGTGTATGTGCCCGTAGGGGCTGCGCAGGTTTAGGCCTGCGAAGCGCAAGTACGAAAACCCAGAACTTGCGATCTGTCAAGAATCCAAAAGTTGCCATTTGCCCAACTTCCGCCCGCTGAATGCCTGTGAAATTCTTACGCCTGGCAGGTCTGCTTTTACCAGCATAAGAGTTCTAAAAATAGAAAAACAAAATTTTATCATTAAAAACCCTGTCCAATAAGATAAGTTTATTTTTAGATCTGTTAAAACTAAAAAAAAATTCAAAAAATTATATTTTTGTTTAAAATATTTAATTAAATGGTATTTTAATTAATTTAAAATATGTAATTTAAAAACATTATTTCAGGTGTTCGTGTATTTTTTAAGTGATCTCCATTCATACTTATTGTGTTCCGTACGTACGGAATCCTCGTAAGTATGAATGGGGGATTCCCTTCTTTTATTGGTTGGGCCGGCCCACGTGATCCCAGGGGCGCTTGCGAACCGCTTGCGCCCCTGGGAAACGTGGGGCTCTGCCCGCACGGACCCGGAGAGGGCCAGGATCGCGAGTCTCCGTATCTCCCGGGCCACCAGGTACACCCGTAGATTTCTTACAGGTCGGAGGCATCCGCCCGCGGGAAGCCTCTGATCGCAATTTCAGCTCCCAATGTGTTGGGCCAGCTATTAACCACGAAACCTTTGGGGGAAGTTGGATATGGACGGGGATGTACTACCAGCGGTCTGGCATCGGTTGCTCGTTATACTCCCCGCCCGATATTCAGTTCCATTGATTTTGCTAGAACTGAATATCAAGTGGGCGTATAATGGGCGGCGGATGCAATTGCGACCATTTTCCACTACCACCCATGGCAAATTTCCACCCTCCGTTTATTCTATGGCTGGACGATTGTTTTCGGTATTCTAGGGCGTTTTCAAATTTCATTTTAAAGACGGGCAATTGATAAAGCAAAGCAGTCAAAATGAATTGAATCCAACAGCCTGGATTGAAATCTGCTGCGGATCCAGGAAATGATCGATTTTTAATCGCCTCTCCCTCCCATATATCCTCGATTCAATAACAGGCAGATGCACAACTTCAGCTTAGCTCAAATACAATGCTGCTTCATTCCAGAACAAAGCCAATTACTTTTTAATAATTCCAAATACATCCACGAGATAACTCAGAGTGGCAGGACATAGAAAGGCTAGCAGAATGGGCAGACAAGTGGCAGATGGAATTTAATACAGAAAAGTGTGAGGTGATGCATTTTGGCAGAAGGAACAGGGAGAGGCAATATACACTTAAAGGCACAGTTTTAAAGAGTGTGCAGGGACAGAGGGACCTGGGAATTAATGTGCATAGGTCCCTGAAGGTGGCAGGACATATTGAGAAAGTGGTTAGCAAAGCATATGGGATCTTGGGCTTCATAAACAGAGGTATTGAGTACAAAAGTAGAGAAGTTATGCTGAACCTTTATAAAGCGCAGGTTAGGCCACAACTGGAGTATTGCGTCCAGTTCTGGTCACCACACTTTAGGAAGGATGTGAAGGCACTTGAGAGGGTGCAGAGGAGATTTACCAGAATGGTTCCAGGGATGGGGGATCTTAGCTACCAGGACAGGTTGGAGAAGCTGGATTTGTTTTCATTAGAGCAAAGGAGGTTGAGGGCTGATTTGATAGAGGTGTACAAGATTATGACGGGTTTGGATAGACTAGATGGGGAAAGGCTGTTCCCACTAGTTGATGGTACAAGGACTAGGGGACACAGATTTAAGGTTTTGGGCAAGAGATACGGGGGGACGTGAGGAAAAACTTTTTTACGCAGTGATACGCTTATCAATTACTCCATAAAAGACGATGAATCAGGAAGGTGATGAAAAGGCTTTTATTAACTAGAGAACAGAGCATGCCTCTCGTGGGTGGCTGGTTCCAAGAAGGAAGTGAGTCGGCGAAACCCCCACCTTTATACCTGGTCATGTGGGCGGAGTCAGCTGAGGCATGCCTTGGTACACAGCGCCACCCAGAGGTAACAATATACAATAACAGTGGTTTACCACATTCACCCCTTGTTTAAAATTAAGTCCGGCGGGGTGAAGGGTACTACAAGTTCGTGTAGTTAAGTCTATCAGGAGGCCTTGTCTGACGTCCTGATCGTCGTGGTGGCGGCGGCGGTGTTGCAGCATCCAACGTCGGATCTGGTGTCTGGGTGGTCAACGAAGGGTCCTGGGGCTCCGGCATGTCGTCTACAGGGGTTGGATTGGGAGGGGTGGTGGGGGATAACGGTGGTAGTTCAGGGGTACCCGAGGGTGCGAGATCTCGTATGGAGACCGTGTCCTCCCGCCCGTCTGGGTATGTCACCCAGGCATACTGGGGGTTGGCGTGTAGGAGGTGCACCCTCTCGACCAGGGGGTCCGTTTTATGGGTCCTTACGTGCCTCCGCAGTAGGACGGGCCCAGGAGAAGTCAGCCATGCCGGTAGCGAGGTTCCTGATGTGGACTTCCTGGGGAAAACGAACATTTGCTCATGAGGGGTGGCATTAGTGGCAGTACAAAGCAGTGACCGGATGGAGTGGAGCGCCGCAGGGAGGACCTCCTGCCAGCGAGAGGTCGGAAGGCCCTTAGATTTTAAGGCTAAGAGGACGGCCTTCCAAACCGTCGCGTTCTCTCTTTCCACCTGGCCGTTCCCCCGGGGGTTGTAGCTGGTGGTTCTGCTCGTAGCAATACCTCTCGCTAGCAGGTACTGCCGAAGTTCGTCGCTCATGAAAGATGAGCCCCTGTCGCTATGTATATAGCTAGGGAACCCGAACAAGGCGAAGAGGTCATTCAGACATTTGATGACCGTGGTACTGGTCATGTCTGGGCAAGGGATGGCAAACGGGAAACGGGAGTACTCATCAATTATGTTGAGGAAGTACACATTGCGGTCAGAGGAGGGGAGGGGCCCTTTAAAATCGACGCTCAGGCGCTCGAAGGGGCGAGTGGCCTTGATCAGGCTTGCTCTGTCCGGCCTATAAAAGTGCGGTTTGCACTCGGCACAGATTTGGCAGTTCCTGGTCATGGTCCTGACCTCCTCGATGGAGTAGGGCAGGTTACGGGATTTGATGAAATGGAAGAACCTGGTGACCCCCGGGTGGCAGAGGTCATTGTGGAGGGTCTGCAGTCTATCAACCTGCGCGTTGGCGCATGTACCACGTGATAGGGCGTCTGGGGGCTCATTTAGTTTCCCGGGCCGGTACAAGATATCATAATTGTAGGTGGAGAGTTCGATTCTCCACCTCAAGATCTTGTCGTTCTTGATTTTGCCCCTCTGCTTATTATTAAACATAAAAGCTACTGAACGCTGGTCAGTGAGCAGGGTAAACCGTTTTCCGGCCAGGTAATGCCTCCAGTGACGCACCGCTTCCACAATAGCCTGGGCCTCCTTTTCGACAGAGGAGTGTCGGGTCTCGGGGCCCTGGAGGGTCCTTGAGAAAAAGGCCACGGGTCTGCCCGCCTGGTTAAGGGTCGCAGCTAGGGCGAAGTCGGATGCATCGCTCTCCACTTGGAAGGGGATCGACTCATCCACTGCATGCATTGTGGCCTTCGCGATATCGCTCTTGATAAGAGTGAAGGCTGCACACGCCTCTGGTGTCAGGGGGAAGGAGGTGGATTTGATGAGGGGTCTAGCTTTGTCTGCATAGTGGGGAACCCACTGGGCATAGTAGGAGAAAAACCCCAGGCATCTCTTCAGTGCTTTTTGGCAGTGGGGGAGGGGTAGCTCCATTAGGGGGCGGGTAGCTCCATTAGGGGGCGCATTCTGTCGGGGTCGGGCCCGATGACTCCGTTCTCCACCACGCAGCCGAGAATGGCGAGGCGTTTGGTGCGAAACATACATTTCTCTTTATTGTACGTTAGGTTCAGCCGTTGGGCCGTACGGAGGAATTTTTCTAGATTAACGTCATGGTCCTGCTGGTCGTGGCCACAGATGGTGACGTTATCCAGATAGGGAAAGGTGGCCTGCAGCGCGTTCTCGTCAACCATCCGGTCCATCTCCCTTTGGAAGACCGAAACCCCGTTGGTGACGCCGAAGGGAACCCTAAGGAAGTGGTAGAGGCGGCCGTTCGCCTCGAAGGCAGTATACTGGCGGTCCTCATGGCGGATGGGGAGCTGGTGGTATGCTGACTTAAGGTCAATGGTGGAGAATACTTTGTATTGCGCAATCTGGTTGACCATATCAGATATGCGAGGAAGCGGGTATGCGTCCAGCTGAGTGTACCGGTTTATGGTTTGGCTGTAGTCAATGACCAGGCGGCGTTTATCAGTGGTTTTAACGACTACAACCTGGGCTCGCCAGGGGCTAGTGCTCCCTTCGATAATGCCCTCCTTCAAGAGCCGCTCCACCTCAGAGCTAATGAAAGCTCTGTCCCCGGCGCTGTACCGCCTGCTCTTGGTAGCGATGGGTTTACAGTCGTGGGTGAGGTTAGCGAACAAGGGAGGGGGGGGGACTTTTAGTGTGGAAAGGCTGCAGGTGGTTTGCGGCGGGCGATTTAAAAGGTGTTGGTTGCAGACTGTGAGTGGGGGGAGGGGTCCACCGTATGCTAATGTGACACTGTTAAGGTGGCACTGAAAATCCAACCCTAGCAGCACGGCAGCGCAGAGATGGGGCAGGACTAGAAGTTTAAAATTTTTATATATTGTGCCCCCAACCGAAAGGGTCACCACACAGTAGCCGCCGACGTCCATTGAATGGGACTTGGACGCCATAGAAATCCGATGGCGCGTCGGCAGGACCGTGAGGGAGTGGCTACGTACCGTGTCTGGGTGAATAAAACTCTCTGTGCTCCCGCTGTCGATTAGGCAAGTGGTGGCGCGGCCGTTTACCGTGATATCCATCATGGAGCTGGATAGATGATGAGGGAGGGCTTGATCCAGCGTAACGGAGGCCAGTGTATGGCTTAGTGAGTCGGTATGGTCGTCCGACGAGACGGTGGTCGAGTCCGGAGACGAAGTGGCGGTTGAGTGCGGCGAATAAAATGGCGGCGGCCATGCGGCCGGAGGTGCACAAAATGGCGGATAAGATGGCTGCCCCCATGGTTCGCACGCGGCGCTGCTGGCGTTCGCTGGTTTCCCCCTGCAGGCATTGGCGTAATGGCCTGTCTTCCCGCAGCCCGAGCAGGTAGCGGTCTTAGCCGGGCAGTGCGCTCTAGGGTGTTTTAACTGGCCACAGAAATAGCATTTTTGGGCCTGGTTACGGGGCATCGCTGCGGTTCTTACCGGGGGCGGCTGTCCCAGTTGATTTCGGGACATCGCTGCAGCAGTTGGTGCCGGGGGCAGCGGTCCCATGTCCCACGGTCGCGATGGCCATGGCGCGGCGCCGTTACGTGAGTATGCTTCGAGGTTTCGGTGGGCCGCATCTAGCGAGAGCGCAAGGGCTACGGCCATCTTCAGGTCGAGCTCCTTGCTTTCGAGCAGTCTCTGCCGGGAGTAGTCGGACTGGAGGCCCCTGACGAAGGCATCACAAGTAAGTCCCTCCGCGTGCCCCGCAGCCGTTACCTCCTTACAGTCGCAGTCTCTGCAGAGTGTCTGTAACGCCCGTAAAAATGCCTCTACCGATTCCCCCGGTTGCTGCCTGCGGGATCCCAAGAGGTGTCTGGCGTAAATCGTGTTCACTCGGCGCGTGTATTGCCCTTTTAGTAGTTCGAGGGCCGCCATGTACGTAGTAGCGTCCCAGATGAGCGTATATACTTGAGGGCTCACCTGGGCGGTCAAAACTTTTAGTTTGTTCTCCTCCGATGTCACGGCGGAGGCTCCTAGGAAGGATTCAAAGCAGCTCAGCCAGTGTTCGAAATTGGTTGATGAACCCGCTGCTTGAGGGTCGCAGCAACGCCTGCTGTTGTTGCTGTTCAGGTGTCGCCATTTTACTTCTAGTTAATAAAATTGATACGCTTATCAATTACTCCATAAAAGACGATGAATCAGGAAGGTGATGAAAAGGCTTTTATTAACTAGAGAACAGAGCATGCCTCTCGTGGGTGGCTGGTTCCAAGAAGGAAGTGAGTCGGCGAAACCCCCACCTTTATACCTGGTCATGTGGGCGGAGTCAGCTGAGGCATGCCTTGGTACACAGCGCCACCCAGAGGTAACAATATACAATAACAGTGGTTTACCACACGCAGTGAGTGGTGAGGACCTGGAACTCGCTGCCGACGGAAGTGGTGGAAGCGGAGACACTCAATGTTTTCATGGGGAGACTGGATAGGCACTTGAGGGGAATAAACTTGCAGGACTACGGGGATAGAGTGGGGAAATGGGACTGACTGGATTGCTCTACAGAGAGCCGACACGGACTCGATGGGCTGAATAGCCTCCTTCTGTGCTGTTATGACTATGACTCTATGACTCAATGGAAGACTGCTGTGTTTTGTTTTTAAAGTCTACAACACAACGTTGAAATCAAAACATTACATCCCTTTACCAGGCCGGTGCATTTTGCCAGCATTATTTCACATGACTGTCACTGCAATAAAGCTCGAGGCAAATCGGATTCACAACGACAGGTGAAGGAGCTTCATTTGATTATTGGCTGCATTTCCAGGTGAGAAGAAAGCCAACAGGTTCCCAGTCATTGTCCCGCTGTGAGTGTACAGGTGAGACATGTCACCGGCATTGTAAAATGACACCTGCCCTCTCTCATAGTCCAAGTAAACTCCCACCTTTCTTGGATTCACTTGAAGTGCGAGATGATCAACCTGCTTTGGGTCTCTTTCCCCCTGTGCAAAGAACTCCAGCATCGACTGCACCCAGTCTGTCGTCCGAGGGCTTATGACCCAGTAGCCATTCCGCGGGGTCATGTCTTTCAGCTCCTTTCGGTTTACCGACTCTCTCACCACGCCGACCGTCCACTTGGCCCCCTGCTCCACCTCAACCTCCCAATAGTGTCTCCCCGAGGCGAATCCTTTCGATCCCAGCACGCAGATATGGCGCAGAAATCGTCTCGGATCATCTGGGACCTGCTGTTGCATATAACCAACTCTTATTCTGCTCAGGCTTTCGGACAAGATGAGTCTGGGGTGCGCTGAAATCGGCGTTAGAGTCAAACGCGTCAACGCTGTAAAGAAAGAGAAAGAAACTGGAGTTTTAGCACCGATAAAGTAACCAAAAGATGTGAAGGCCCTTGAGAGTGGCAGAGGAGATTCACCAGAATGGTTCTGGGGATGGGGGATCTTAGCTACAAGGACAGGTTGGAGAAGCTGGATTTGTTTTCATTAGAGCAAAAGAGGTTGAGGACTGATTTGAAAGAGGTGTACAAGATTATGACGGGTTCGGATAGGCTAGACGGGGAAAGGCTGTGCCCACTAGTTGATGGTACAAGGACTAGGGGACACAGATTTAAGGTTTTGGGCAAGAGATACAGGGGGGATGTGAGGAAAAACTTTTTTAGGCAGCGAGTGGTGAGGACCTGGGACTCACTGCCAACAGAAGTGGTTGAAGCGGAGACACTCAATATTTTCAAGGGGAGACTGGATAGGCACTTGAGGGAAATAAACTTGCAGGGCTACGGGGATAGAGCAGGGGAATGGGACTAACTGGATTGCTCTACAGAGAGCCGGCACGGACTCAATGGGCCGAATGGCCTCCTTCTGTGCTGTTACGATTCTATGAATTAAGACTCTATGGGGGAAAAATTCGGTTGGTTTGCACCTCCCATTAGTGCCTTAAGAGGGCGGTAATGGGGCGCAAAGCAACTAGCGCCCGGGCGCGGCGATGTTTGCGCCGCTTGCGAAATTGACCAGATATTTTGCAGCGGTGCTAAACGCTACAGCCATGATCTCCTGCGCCCGCAGATCGTGATGTCAGTCGAGTGTGCAATGCCCCGGTAGCGTCCCGGACCGGATATTGAGTGGCACCCCCTGCCTTGCCACCCGCCGCTAGCAACAACAGGTTGAGGGGAGCGTTTTGCAGTCGGGAAGGGACTGGGGGAGCGCTATTTAAAGGCGACCGCTTCCTGCCTTTTATTGTCGGCAACATTTTTGCACCACGCATTCTGAGTGAGAGAGAGAGACTTCTGGAGAGATTCAACGCTGTGTTGAGGAGTTTTGGGTACTGAGCTGCACTTTGCAGGTTCATTTTGATTTGACCTTCCTTGCATCGATTTAGAAAAGACTATGGGGGCTGCACTCTGAGCTCTTTCCCTGGGCCTCTCCATTGTTCTTTCCAGCAGATTTGATGAACAGGTCTCTCCAGGCTGAGATTCAAGGCTGCAATGAGCAGGGTGTGGATGGAGAGGAAGATCGACACTCCCCTCTAAGAACTGGCCGGCGCCAGTGTGTCTGTGTTCCATTGCTGACTGACATCACATGAGCTTCGCCAGTGCTCTGAGGTAGTGCCTCACTCCTCGGCCTTTGCGCCTTAAGAGAGGTGTGTAGCACCTGATTTAGCGCTCAAATCACCTCCAGGGGCGTTAGAAGCCAAGTTTGCAGTCGGAGGCGATAATTAGCGCCAGGCGCTAAACCTTGCGCCCGGCCAATAATTGCACCTCAAACGGAGCGATACCGAATTTCTCCCCCTATGACTCTACTATAGTAGTCTGTAGTACTTTGAGTTTGGAATATATTTATATGTAACATATTAATGCTTCACTTAAATTTCACCCTGATTACCTTAACATGTTCAAATAATAAATCAACCACTCAAAAGCATTGGAAAACATCTGAACATTTATGGTCTACATGGCTTTATACAAAAGTATACGGTGGCAGCACGGTGGCATAGTGGTTAGCACTGTTGCCTCACAGCATCAGGGACCCGGGTTCAAATCCGGCCTCGCGTGGCTGTCTGTGTGGAGTTTGCACATTCTCCCCGTGTTTGCGTGGGTTTCCGCCGGGTGCTCCGGTTTCCTCCCACAGTCCAAAGATGTGCGGGTTAGGTTGATTGGCTATGATAAATTGACCCTTAGTGTTAGGGGGATTAAATACGTGGGGTTACGGGGATAGGGTGGGATATGTGTTGGTGTGGGGGTTACGGGGATCGGGTGGGATATGTGTCGGTGCAGGCTCGATGGGCCGAAATGGCCTCTATCTGCACTGTGGGGTTTCTGTGATTCTGTGATATACTGCTTGGTATGACTAAGCTTTACAGATACTTAAGGATTCTTAATTTGATCGGAGTTAGATATCTGCGACTGCGGAGTGCCAATACAATTGTCCTAATGTCGAGGTTTAGAAGAGGGGAAATCAGTCAGTCAATCTTCCAACTTCTGACTGATACCATTGACCACCGCTGGGAATGGTGATTGTAACCGAACTCACCGGACGGGAAATCCAGGTGACTGGGAGGAATGTTGCCTTTATGCACCACCCAAAATCAGGAGGGATTTAAAACCGGGGGGGGGGGGGGGGCGGTGGGGTGGGGTGGGGGCGGGGGCGGATTTTAACATGTGTGAGCAGGTGGGAGTGGGTGCGGGTGGGGGGGTTAAATGGGCAAAAAGTCCAAGTGTGTCGGGAAATTGGCCCCAACACGCCGACTTCCGGGTTTTACTGAGGTGGGACAAGGAGGTGGGTTGGCATTTTAAATATGCTAATGGCCTGGAAGCCTCGGATTTAACCTGCTTTGCAAGTTTCACTGTGGCAGGCCGGGTTTCCCGGGGAAACCCAACAGCTGCAGCCCCAATCTCCCCCACCATCAGATCACCCCCCGCCCGCCCCCCGCCTCCATACAAACTCCTACCCAGGACCGGATCCATCCCCCCGCCGCCCTGGAGTTGGGGATCGAAGCCCCCTTGGGATCGGACTCCCTCCGGGTTCGGGGAGTCAGAACCCCCCTGGGGTGGGGGATCGGAGCCCCCTTGGGATCGGACCTCGCTCCAGGGCGGGGGATCCGCCCTACCTGGTCCTGCGGCCTCCAACGCAGTGCTCCCCGCCCGACTGGAAGCCAAACCTGTCAATCGGGCTGACTGCCGGGCGGGGAGCCTGTCCGGTCCAAGAGTGGCAGGCTGCGATGTTAACCCTCCACAGCGTGTGGGGAAACCATGACTTCAGGGTATCCTGCGAGATACAGGGCTGCCCACTCCCAGCGCGTTCTGAAGTAAAAATTCTCCCCAGAGTTTCA
Source organism: Somniosus microcephalus (assembly GCF_052327205.1). NCBI lineage: Eukaryota > Metazoa > Chordata > Chondrichthyes > Squaliformes > Somniosidae > Somniosus > Somniosus microcephalus. Next base: position 120,135,886 of record NW_028225179.1, read on the forward strand.
CACAAGTCCGATGGGGAGGTTATGTTAAAATTGACCCTATTTGGGATTAAATGTTCTACCATATCCAGTCTAAAAGACAATGAAATACATGTACCATAATTATTCATCTAATCCCATCTAAACAAAGATAATATGTATTTCACAGCAAATTGAAATTATATTTGCGCTTCCCACCAGGTGAAATATGATTATGCTCATCAAATTATTCTTAATGAAATGAATAATTAGATGATACTTTAAAACTGTGATCAAGGTTGTGGTGGTGGAAGGTCAATCATCTCAGGCCCAGGACATCACTGCAAGAGTTCCTCAGGGCAGCATCCTAGGCCCAACCATCTTCAGCTGCTTCATCAATGACCTTCTCTCCATCATAAGGTTAGAAGCGGGGATGTTTGCTGATGACTGCACAGTGTTCAGCGCCATTCGCAACTCCTCAGATAATGAAGCAGTCCATGCCCACATGCAACAAGACCTGGATGACGTTCAGGCTTGGGCTGATAAGTGGCAGGTAACATTCATGCCACACAAGTGCCAGGCAATGACTATCTCCAACAAGCGAGAGTCTAACCACCGCCCCTAGACATTCAACGGCATTACCATTGTCGAATCCCCCACCATCAACATCCTGGGGGGTCACCATTGACCAGAAACTTAACTGGACCAGCCACATAAATACTGTGGCAACAAGAGCAGGTCAGAGGCTAGGTATTCTGCATCGAGTGTCTCGTCTCCTGACTCCCCAAAGCCTTTCCACCATCTACAAGGCACTAGTAAGGACTGTGATGGAATACTCTCCACCTGCCTGGATGAGTGCAGCTCCAACAACACTCAAGGAGCTCGACACCATCTAGGACAAAGCAGCCCACTTGATTGGCACCCCATCCACCACCTTAAACATTCAGTCCCTCCACCACCGGCGCACCGTGGCTGCAGTGTGTACCATCTACAAGATGCACTGTAGCAACTCGCCGAGGCTTCTTCGGCAGCACCTCCCAAACCCGCGACCTCTTCCACCTAGAAGGACAAGGGCAGCAGGTGCATGGGAACACCACCACCTCCAAGTTCCCCTCCGAGTCACACACCATCCTGACTTGGAAATATATCGCTGATCCTTCATCGGCGCTGGGTCAAAATCCTGGAACTCCCTCCCTAACAGCACTGTGGGAGCACCTTCACCACACGGACAGCAGCAGTTCAAGAAGGTGGCTCACCACTACCTTCTCAAGGGCAACACGATTTTTGTGTTCATTCCAGTGTCACATTAATCGACTTAACAATGGATTGTCATAAAAACCCACCTGGTTCACAGATCTCCTTTAGGGAAGGAAATCTGCCGTCCTTACCTGGTCTGACCTATATTAATAAGAACATAAGAAATAGCAGTAGGAGTAGGCCATTTGGCCCTTCGAGCCTGCTCCGCCATTCAATAAGATGATCTTCTACTTCATCTTCACTTTCCTGCACTATCCTCATGTCCCTTGATTCCCTTAATATTCAAAAATCTATCGATCTCTGTCTTGAATATATTCAATGACTGAGCCTCCACAGCCCTCTGGGTAGAGAATTCCAAAGATTCACCATCCTCTAAGTGAAGAAATTTCTCTTCATCTCAGTCCTAAATGGCCGACCCCTTATTCTGAGACAGTGACTCCTGGTTCTAGACTCCCCAGCCAGGGGAAACATCCTCCCTGCATCGACCCTGTCAAGCACTATATGTGACTCCAGACCCACAGCAATGTGATTGACTCTTAAGTGCTCTCTGAAATGTTCTAACAAGCCACTCAGTTGTAACAAACCGCTATGAAAAACACTGTGGGAGTACCTTCACCACACGGACTGCAGCGGTTCAAGAAGGTGGCTCACCACCACCTTCTCAAGGGCAATTAGGGATGGGCAATAAATGCGGGCCTTGCCAGCGGCACCCACATCCCATGAACGAATCAAAAAAAAGATTTTGAAGTTCAGTATCATGTTTTCATAAGTACTGTACGATCGGAATCAACAGGAAGTTAACGGGTAAATGGTTGTTGGTTTTGACCTTGAGCAGCAACTGACTTTACACATTCCGGAAAACTGGTGTCTACCTGGTTTAATCGATTTCCTCATCTGCCTCCAGACTATGTGCTGCAGGGGGCCCCCAAATTCACCAGTCAGCATGTTGACAGGAACTTCGTCGACTGGCCTGATTTCATCACTGGAAAGAATGAGAAATCATATTAATCATTGTGGATAAACACTGCTTATTTCTTACAGTACGAGACAAAAAAAAAATCAAACAGCGAAATACGTAAGCACTTACCCGCTCAGAATTGTTTTCATCTCCTAAAATAAAAAAATATAAGATATGAATTTGACCGATTCATTATTACATAGAAACATAGAAAAATAGGAGCAGGAGTAGGCCATTTGGCCCATCGAGCCTGCTCCGCCATTCAATATGATCATGGCTGATTCTCTATCTCAATACCATATTCTCGCTCTCTCCCCATACCCCTTGATGCCTTTTGTGTCAAGAAATCTATCTAGCTCCTTCTTAAATATATCAAGTATTGATTGTAGTTTTCGGTTAGATGGCATGTTAAGTGAGCTGTGACAGTTCACTATAGTAGGTGTTCTCAAATTGGAGATTCATGCTACTGGCGCGCCCCTCTATCGAAGAAACATTTGCAAACAAGATGAGGATGTCATTTTCTTGCCCCCCCCCCCCAAGATAACCTCGGTGAGGTACGTCCCCTCCTAGTTTGGGAACCTCTGCTTTATATAGCACATTGATTTCAATTGATCAAGGCTGTTATGAACTCAATTATGAGATAAAGTGGATGATTAAAGTAGAGTTGTCAGGAGACATTTTTAATATCAATCTGAGATAAGAATTGTGATGCAGCACAAACTTTTTTATTGGTTTTGGGTGTCGCTGGCAAGGCCAGCATTTATTGCCCATCCCTAACTGCCCTCGAGAAGGTAGTGGTGAGCTGCCTTCTTGAACCGCTGCAGTCCGTGTGGTGAAGGTACTCCTACAGTACTGTTAGGGAGGGAGTCCCAGGATTTTGACCCAGCGACGATGACAGATCGGCGATATACTTCTAAGTCAGGATGGTGTGTGACTTGGAGGGGAACCTGCAGGTTGTGGTGTTCCCAAGTGCCTGCTGCCCTCTTCTAGGTGGAAGAGGTCGTGGGTTTAGGAGGTGCTGCCGATGAAACCTTGGTGAGTTGCTGCAGTGCATCTTGTAGATGGTACACACTGCAGCCAGGGTACGCTGGTGGTGGAGGGAGTGATTGTGGAGGGAGTGAATGTTTAAGGTGGTTGATGGGGTGCCAATCAAGTGGGCTGCTTTGTCCTGGATGGTGTCGAGCTTCTTGAGTGTTGTTGAAGCTGCACTCATCCAGGCAAGTGGAGAGTATTCCATCACACTCCTTACTTGTGCCTTGTAGATGGTGGAAAGACTTTGGGGAGTCAGGAGGTGACACACTCACCGGAGAATACCCAGCCTTTGACCTGCTCTTGTAGCCACAGTATTTATGTGGCTGGTCCATTTAAGTTTCTGGTCAATGGTGACCCCCCAGGATATTGATGGTGGGGGATTCGGTGATGGTAATGCCGCTGAATGTCAAAGGGCGGTGGTTAGGCTCTCGCTTGTTTGAGATAGTCATTGCCTGGCACTTTTGTGGCACGAATGTTACCTGCCACTTATCAGCCCAAGCCTGAACATTGTCCAGGATACATTGCGAGGTTTCCTCTATGTTGCTCAATATTGTGCCTTAATACCTCATTTAAGGTATTGGTGAAGAAAGAAAGACAGATAAATGGATAATCAGCTAACGGTATGCTACCAACAACTGCCATGTGCCCACATCAGTTGAGAACCGGATCAGATCTAATTAAATAATGAGCTGCAGCTAGTAGAACATAAGAACATAAGGCATAGGAGCAGGAGGTCATTTGGCCCCTCGAGCCTGCTCCGCCATTCAATAAGATCATGGCTGATCTGATCTTGACCTTAACTCCATTTCCCTGCCCGCTCCCCATAACCATTGACTCCCTTATCGTTCAAAAATCTGTCTGTCTCCACCTTAAATGTATTCAATGACTCCGCCTCCACAGCTCTCTGGGGAAGAGAATTCCAAAGATTCACGACCCTCAGAGAAGAAATTCCTCCTCATTTCCGTTTTAAAAGGGTGCCCCCTTATTCTAAAATTATGCCCCCTAGTTCTAGATTCCCCCATGAGGGGAAACATCCTCCCTGCATCTACCCTGTCAAGCCCCTTCAGAATCTTATGGCCTAGAAATTCAGTGGCCTGCGCCACCAGTTTGTGCCCAAAGAGGGCTTTTGCGCCAGTCTGCAAACTTCAGGCGAAATTCAGCGGTGCGCTAATGGCGGCGTTAGGCTGTAGCGCTGCGCCGCCACCGATGACGTCATCGGTGTGCGCAGCGCCCCGTTTCCGCGAAGAATGCCATATTAAGTCGCGTCCGCCTCTTCAGCGCCGGCCGCAAACAGCGACCGGTACACAGGGCCTACCTGTGGCGGTAGTGGCGGTAATTAAAGTGGAAGTGCGGCCGGCCACTTTTTCGGCGGCCGCCTGCCCGCACCTCCTTCCCCGGCCTCCTCCACCCCCCCCCCCCCGCGGCATTGCCGGCTGGTTTCCGGGAGCCCGGCACTTCTCCGTTCTGCCGGGCTCTTTTGCCGGCACTCGCGATCGGGGCTCCGGCTGCTGCAGGCACCTCCCCCTTAAGAGAGGGAGGAAGGCCTGCAGTACCGCAGCCTGCCGCTCTGCTGCGGGTGGCGCTGCGGCCACTAGCGCGCCGATAATCAGTTTCAGCGCCCAAGCGGGGCGCCGAAACCCCTGTTTAGCGGCCGCCTTCCACTTGGTGCGCTGACACTGAATATCCCGCTTGCGCAAGTGGATCCGCGCGCAGCGGTAATTCCGGCGCCCAGGCGAGCTGGGCGCCCCAAAATGAATTTCTAGGCCTATATGTTTCAATAAGATCCCCTTTCATTCTTCTAAACTCCAATGAGTATAGGCCCTGCCTGCTCAACCTTTCTTCATAAGACAACCCCTTCATCTCCGGAATCAACCTCGTGAACCTTCTCTGAACTGCCTCCAATGCAAGTATATCCTTCCTTAAATAAGGAGACCAAAACTGTACGCAGTACTCCAGGTGTGGTCTCACCAACACCCTGTACAGTTGTAACTGGACATCCCTGCTTTTGTACTCCATTACTCCACTCTCCCAGACAAGTTGTTCCATTGGGAGTAATTTTAATATTGGCCGGTGGTGTAACATAGGTGATAGCCACATTGGCCATCCATTATACATCCCGCCTTATGTTCCAGTCAATTGACTTTCATGGAAAGGAAAGTCAGACACAGTGTACAGTGGATGGCTAATTCGGTATTGCCCATTTTATACTATCACCAAAAGTTAAACTTATCCCCATTCAGCTTTAGCAGAGGGTTATTATCTACAGCTTACCATACTCTGTGCTACGAAAGAGCGAACTGAAACTTTGTTCCAGGGCAGAACATAAGAAATAGGAGCAGGAGTCGGCCATTTGGCCCTTCGAGCCTGCTCCGCCATTCAATAAGATCATGGCTGATCTTCGACCTTATCTCCACTTTCCTGCACTATCCCCATATCCCTTCATTCGCTTAAAATTCAAAAATCTATCGATCTCTGTCTTGAATATACTCAATGACTGAGCCTCCACAGCCCTCTGGGGTAGAAAATTCCAAAGATTCACCACCCTCTGAGTGAAGAAATTTCTCCTCATCTCAGTCCTAAATGGCTGATCCCTTTATTCTGAGACTGTGACCCCTAGTTCTAGTCTCCCCAGCCAGGGGAAACATCCTCCCTGCATCTACCCTGTCAAGCCCTGTAAGAATTTTGTATGTTTCAATCAGATCACCTCTCATTCTTCTAAACTCTAGTGCTAACTGCTGGAGGCCTCCTCAGACACTAGGGCCTAGAAATTCACTAGCCTTAGCGCCGCTTTTGAGGCGCTAGAGGGAGTAGCGCCAGAGTTATGGCCAGTTGAAAAATTCCCTGGGGCCCTAAAGCGGCGTTGCACCGGTAGCGCTGCGCCGGCACCGATGACGTCATCGGTGTGCGCAGCATCCCGGTTGCCATGCCGACGGGCCCCAGCGCCGAAATTCAGTTGCGGCCGCCTCGCCCGTGGCAGCCGCAACTAAGACTCTGGCAACAGAGTCCAACATGTGTTTGCGCCGGCGCATTAAAGGCCCCGCGGCGGCCGGCCGCTTTCCCGCCAGCCGCCTGCCCGCAGCTCCCTCCCCGGACTTCTCCCCCCCCCCCCGGAACAGATGCAAGCCCGGCACTTGTCCAAGGTGCCGGGCTCATTTTTAAACAGATTTGCGCGGGCCGCGTGCAGGCAGCTCCTCCTTAACGGAAGGAGGAGGCCTGCACTTCCCCAGCCTGCCGCACCGCATCGGGTGCCGCAGCGCCGGAATTGCGGCGCTAAACGGCAGTTAGCGCCCTTTTCCAGGCGCTAAGACCCTTCAGTAGCACCGGCAGCCGTTTGGGCGCGGCGCTACTGAATTTTTGGCGCGCGCAGGGGGACTTAGCGCCGGCACTAACTTCCGGCGCTAAAGCCCTGGCTAAGCCAAACCCCAATTTCTAGGCCTAGACCTTCTAAAATAAGCATAGTGACCCAAAGAGACCAAGGAAGCCTAGTTAGTTGCTTTGAACTTTACTCTCTACATATTTTAAAGGGAGGAGTTCTCATGAAATGAAAATGCTCTTCCAAATAAGGATGGAATTTTAGCACTTGACCTTGGCGTAGCTTTATTGCTTCCTGGTTAGAGTCAGCACAGCTTTAAATAGTAGATAATGTTGGAAATCTGAAATAAAAACCAAATAATGCTGGAAATATAAAGCAAGGGGCAGGACTGGCAGCTCAATATTCCGGGGTACAGAATCTCCAAGCAAGACAGAGGGGGGTGTAAAAGAGGAGGGGGTGTCGCAATATTAATCAAGGAGTCAATTACTGCTGTAAGGAGGAATGATATCTTAGCAGGTTCCTCTAATGAGGCCATATGGGTAGAACATAAAATCGAAAAGGGGGCAAGCACTTTGCTGGGAGTGTACTATAGGCCCCCAAACAGTCAGGGGGAGATAGAGGAACAGATATGTAGGCAAATCTCAGAGAAGTGTAGAAATAATAGTGTAATAATAGTAGGGGATTTCAACGCCCCCAAGATTAACTGGGATAGTCAGAGTGTGAAAGGCTTAGAGGGTGCAGAATTCTTAAAGTGCATCCAGGAGAGCTTTTTGAGCCAGCATGTAGAAAGTCCTACAAGAAAGGGGGCGGTACTGGACCTAATTCTAGGGAATGTCGCCGGGCAAGTGGTAGAAGTGTTAGTAGGAGAGCATTTTGGTGACAGTGACCATAATTCAGTGAGATTTAAGGTAGTCATGGAAAAGGACAAAGATGGACTGTAAATAAAGGTTCTAAATTGGGGGAAGGCCAATTTTAATAGGAGAAGGCGGGATCTGGCCAAAGTGGACTGGGATCAGCTACTTGTAGGAAAATCCATATCAGAGCAGTGGGAGTCTTTCAGAAAGGAAATAGAGGGAGTACAACGGCAACATGTTCCCGTAAAGGACACGGGTGGGAGCAACAAGCCCAGGGAACCCTGGATGTCAAGGGATATACAAGAATGGATTAGGAGAAAAAGGAGGCTTTTGGCAGATACAAAGGACTTAAAACAGTGGGAGCCCGAGAGGAGTATAGAAAGTGCAGGGGGATAGTTAAAAAAGAAATTAGGAGAGCGAAGAGGGGGCATGAAAAAACACTGGCGGGCAAAATAAAGGAAAATCCCAAGGTGTTTTATAAGTATGTTAAGGGCAAGAGGATAACCAGGGAAAGAGTAGGGCCCATTAGGGACCAACGTGGCAACCTGTGTTTAGAGCCGGAAGATGTAGGTGAGGTTTTAAATGAATATTTTGCATCTGTGTTCACTATGGAGAAGGACGATGTAGGCATAGAAATCAGGCAGGGGGATTGTGATATAACTTGAACAAATTAGTATTGAGAGGGAGGAGGTACTAGCGGTTTTAGCAGGCGTAAAAGTGGATAAATCCCCAGGCCCAGACGAGATGTATCCCAGGCTGCTGTGTGAGGCAAGGGAGGAGATTGCAGGGGCTCTGACACAAATTTTCAGAACCTCTCTGGCCATGGGGGAGGTGTCAGAGGACTGGAGAACAGCTAATGTTGTACCATTGTACAAGAAGGATAGTAGGGATAAACCAGGGAATTACAGGCTAGTGAGCCTAACATCAGTGGTAGGGAAATTATTGGAAAAAATTCTGAGGGACAGAAATAATCTTCACTTGGAGAGGCAAGGATTAATCAAGGATAGTCAGCATGGCTTTGTCAGGGGGAGATCATGTCTGACCAATTTGATTGAATTTTTCGAGAGGGTGACTAGGTGTGTGGATGAGGGTAGTGCAGTTGATGTGGCCTACATGGACTTCAGTAAGGCTTTTGACAAAGTCACACATAGGAGACTGGTCAAGAAGGTAAGAGCCCATGGGATCCAGGGCAACTTGGCACATTGGATCCAAAATTAGCTTAGTGGCAGGAGGCAGAGAGTGATGGTCGAAGGTTGTTTTTGTGACTGGAAGCCTGTGTCCAGTGGTGTACCACAGGGATTGGTGCTGGGTCCTTTGCTGTTTGTAGTGTACATTAATGATTTAGATATGAATGTAAGAGGTATGATCAGTAAGTTCGCAGATGACACGGAAATTCGTGGGATGGTAAATAGCGAGGAGGGAAGCCTCAGGCTACGGGACGATATAGACGCGTTGGTTAGATGGGCAGAACAGTGGCAAATGGAATTTAACCCTGAAAAGTGTGAGGTGATGCATTTTGGGAGGACTAACAAAGCAAGGGAATACACAATGAATGGTAGGATCCTAGGAAGGACAAGATCAGAAGGACCTTGGTGTGCATGTACATAGATCCCTGAAGGCAGCAGGACAGGTAGTTAAGGTGGTTAAAAAGGCATATGGGATACTTGCCTTCATTAGCCAAGGCATAGAATATAAGAGCAGGGAGGGTATGATGGAGCTGTACAAAGCACTAGTTAGGCCACAGCTGGAATACTGTGTGCAGTTCTGGTCTTCACACTATAGGAAGGATGTGATTGCATTGGAGAGGGTGCAGTGGAGATTCACCAGGATGTTACCTGGGCTGGAGCGCTTCAGCTATGAAGAGTGACTGGACAGGCTGGGGTTGTTTTTCTTAGAGCAGAGAAGGCTGAGGGGGGACCTGATTGAGGTGTACAAAATTATGAGGGGCATAGATAGGGTAGATAGAATGAACTTTTCCCCTTAGTAGAGGGGTCAATAACCAGGGGGCATAGTTTCAAGGTAAGGGGCATGAGGTTTAGAGGGGATTTGAGAAAAACTTTTTCACCCAGAGGGTGGTTGGAATCTGGAACTCACTGCCTGAAAGGGTGGTAAAGGCAGGAACCCTCACAACATTCAAGACGCATTTAGATGAGCACTTGAAACGTCATATCATACAAGGCTATGGACCAAGTGCTGGAAAATGGGATTACAATAGACAGGGCTTGATGGCTGGTGCGGACACAATGGGCCGAAGGGCCTCTTTCTGTGCGGTATAACTCTATGACTCTATGACATGTCTATCAGCATCAGAGATCGTAAAATAGATTACTATTTTAGGTGCAGAAGCATCCCGATAATGACAGAACAAATGAACCTGCTACATCTGATGGGACTTGACTAAAGCAGTATCAATGACCTTGGATCTTCGCACCCTACCATAGACCAAAACCTTCTACAGCCAGCCTGTGTACGTCCTGGGTATTAGTGAATGATGTGCCATTGCATTCGAAGGAAATTATTGATTTATATCAGCTGAATATAATTCCATAGCTGATTCTGTTACTCAGTGGTCACTACTGGACTGCAAATAGCTGCCGCAAAGTGTTGCCACGCCTTCTTCTTCCTTCCCTACACCTTGCCTCAGTCTCATCATTCTTCTCCGCAGTCCACCCCTACAGAGACCAGTTATCTGGGGTTGGCCGTGTTTCCTGAACCTCACCTTGTCTCTATTCTTCTGAATAAAAAAACAGATCCACTGCGAATGAAAATCGCTTGACTATTTTGAACAACTGTGCTGGTGTAAAACTCCAAGCCAATGCGTGGTCCCATTTCCTTAACTTCTATAGTCATGGTCCTCAAGCTTGGATGGGGTCTGTCTTAACAAAATGAATGAGATCTGCACTTTCTAAAGCAGGGAAGATTTTTTTTTTTTGCCTTGGCTATTAGGAGCATTAACCTGATAATGGTTTAAACAATGTCAGCAATCGGTTCAATATGTACCTTCAGAAAATTCCACATCACTTGTTTGAAGGAGGGATTCATTTCAGGCGTTGCTCCAGTGCCACTCCTCAGCCTGTGCAATATTTCTTGCTCTCTCCGGTTGAGCCTTCTTTTCACTTCCTGTTCTTCTTTGTTCAGAATTTGGTGCAGTTCGGCAAATTCAACTTCGAAGCGGCTTGTGAGGTCGTTTACCTTTCTCTGCCGAAACAACAACGCAGCATTACATTCATCTTCTATCGGGAGCTGGTGTCTATGACAGAAGATGGGCATGAGCTTGATTCCATATTCAGAGGATTGAGTTGAGAAGTAACATTGGGCAAACTTGAATTTCCAACCTTTAAGTATTTGATTGAGAGGGGACGTGAGAGAGGATTTTTTTAAGAAATAGCTATTAGATTGATAGATGAAGTTTGACTCTTAGAACAGAGATTGAAATGCAGTCAGGAACAAATGGTTGAAGTGTCAGCGAGGCCAAATAACAAACACCAAAAGACAAATGGAAATGATAAGAGGACTGTAAAATGCAAGAAAACACAGGATGATGATAACGTAGCTAGACAATAAGGAGCCACGAAGTCATAAAATGTCCTTAAAGAAACATAACAAAACATTCCTCATAAAGATACGAAAAAGGCCTCATCAGACTTGCCGAAAGGGGCAGTGAGAAATGTCTTCCTGCACCACACTTGGATAATAGATGATTGACACTAGATAGACCACAGCCCACCAAAATAACGATAAATATAGAGGGCTGAGAGGGGGGGTGGAATCAGACAGCGAGGGGCAAAGGCTTCTTTGAGGTGGAAATCAATGCTGGCTCAGGCCCAACACCTTGACTAACTTTAGCCTCTGAGGTGGATCAGTGCTGGCTTATGCCTAACACCTCCAACAGCTCGGGGGACGAATCAACAGAAGTGACTGCTGTTACCGGCTGCAGAGATCTGCTGACCCGAGACCTCCACGTTGTCTCATCGGGCATCTAACCAACCATCCGTCCGGTCGTGGAATTCCGATTCGGGAGTTGTAGATCGCTCTCTACTGTCACGGGTTGTATTTCTATTATACTTAGCTTAAACCATATGTAATGTCTGATTATGCTTTAAAACTGTAGTTCTTTAATAAAAAGCCTTGCAACTCCTAAGACCCTTTGGGTAATCTGTGTGTGACCTGTGATCCTAAACTTACAGTATGTAAGATACAAAGTGTATTTAAAAAAGGTTAATCGAGGGCATTATTTCAAGTTATGTCACGACTTTAAGCGATGAGTTTAGAAGAATGAGAGGTGATCTAATTGAAACATAAAATTCTTAAGGGGCTTGACAGGGTTAATGCTGAGAAAATGTTTCCCCTGGCTGGGGAGTCTAGGACACGGGGTCACAGTCTCAGAATAAGGGGGCGACCATTTAGGACATTTAGGATAAGGAGACATTTCTTCACTCAGAGGGTTGTGAATCTTTGTAATTCTCTACCCAAGAGGGCTGTGGATGCTCAGTCATTGAGTGTATTCAAGACAGAGGTCGATAACATTTTGGGAATGAAGGGATATGGGGATAGTACGGGAAGGTGGAGTTGAGGTAGAAGATCAGTCATAATCTGGTTGATTGGTGGAACAGGCTTGAGGGACCGAATGGCCTACTCCAGCTCCTATTTCTTATGTTCTTATGATGAGCATCTAGTTAATGTTAAGGGCTGAGGTCAAGAAATACTTCTTCACATAACAGTAGTTAATATCAGGAATTATCTTCCAGGTAGAGTCATGGGGGTCAAAAACTCAGAAATCATTCAAGAGGCAGTTAGCCGCTGTGGCGTGGGGGGTCAATCACTTTGTTTGGGAGAATGAGCTGCTTGCCTTTTCTGATCGGAATCATTTTCCTGGTCATCCACATTGATTTGTCTACCAATTTTCCTCATCACGACATTAATCTCTTCCCAGTAGCTCACTTAAATCTGTTTAGTCTTACTTTAGTTGGTATTGGCAGTAAATTGTTGAACAATTTATTAGGTGTTGTGATCTGGAATGCACTACCTGAAAAAAGTGGTGGAAGCAGATTCAATAGTAACATTTAGAAGGAAATTGGATAAATAATTGAAAAGAAGAAATGTGCAGGGCTATGGGGAAAAAGCAGGGGAGTGGGACAAATTCAATAGCTCTTTCAAAGAGCTGGTACAAGATGGGCTGACTGGCCTCACTCTGTGTTGTATGATTCTTTGTAACATTGTACGAGCGAAGCCATTTTTTAAAACTCAACTGTCACAGTTAAACAATAGTTTATTTGGGGAGTGAATGAATTATTTCCCTCACAGCTCTCCAGCTGTTGTTCCATAGTTTGCCTTTCCTACAGGAATCCTGCTGTTTGTGAGAAACTTGTCCGTTTTGTGCTTTCGAAGCTGTCGATGTCAATGGTTCTTTTCCATGAATTTCATAATTCACGCTCCAAGCATGAAGACCCCTAAGTTCTCCTTGTAATCCTCGACAGTGACACAGCTGAGCGACTGCTTCCAACATCGCCTGTCTCCGCCCTTGCCTCAGCTCATCCGCTGCTGAAACCCTCATCCATGCCTCTGTTACCTCTAGACTTAACTATTCCAATGCACTCCTGGCTGGCCTCCCACATTCCACCCTACGTAAACTTCAGGTCATCCAAAATTAGGCTGCCCATGTCCTAACTCGCACCAAGTCCCGTTCGCCCATCACCCCTGTGCTCGCTGACCTACATTGGCTCCCGGTTAAGCAGCGCCTCGATTTCAAAATTCTCATCCTTGTTTTCAAATCCCTCCATGGCCTCGTCCCTCCCTATCTCTGTAATCTGCCCTCTCAGGTGGACGTAAAAGATCCCATGGCACTATTTCAAAGAAGAGCAGGGGAGTTCTCCCCGGTGTCCTGGCCAATATTTATCCCTTAACCAACATCACTAAAAACAGATTATCTTGGTCATTATCACATTGCTGTTTGTGGGACCTTGCTGTATGTAAATTGGCTGCCGCTTTTCCTACATTACAACAGTGGCTCCAGTTCAAAAGTACTTCATTGACTGTAAAGCACTTTGAGATGTTCGGTGGTCGTGAAAGGCACTATATAAATGCAAGTCTTTCTTTCTTTCCTTCAGCTCCACAATCCCCCCGAGATATCTGCACTCCTCTAATTCTGCCCTCTTGAGCATCCCTGATTATAATCGCTCAACCATTGGTGGCCGTGCCTTCTGTTGTCTAGGCCCTAAGCTCTGGAATTCCCTACCTAAACCTCTCCGCCTCACTACCTCTCTTTCCTCCTTTAAAATGCTCCTTAAAACCTACCTCTTTGACCAAGCTTTTGGTCATCTGCCCTAATTTCCCCTTATGTGGCTGGGTGTCAAATTTTTTTGTCTTATAACACACCTGTGAAGCGCCTTGGGACGTTTTCCTACCTTAAAGGCACTGTATAAACACAAGTTGTTGTTGTTGACAGATTGATTTCCCGTCACTAATTACAAGTTATCACAGTAATTTTATTATAGCCATTACTTTATTGCATTTCACGTCTGCATGTTTTAGTGATGACGCGGTAGAATGATTGAGGAAATGCAGCGGGGTGTTCCAGCCCGAATACGTTCACTCAAAGCTACTGGAAAGTCTACTTGCCTTTTCATCTCCCTCCTGACTGTAAACGCTCTTTGTACCTGCCCGAGGACGTGTAGCATTGAGGAGGCGAGGAAACCGAGCAGATCTCCTCCAGGTCCCTGCCTCGAAAACAGCCCGGAACTGGCGAGCAATCCACGCCATTCGCACAAGTCAATGAGTTATTCAAACACTTACAGAAATATGGAAACATATAACCACCGAAACTGATACAAGCGGGTGTTTACAGCAATGACTCCCAGGCTACCGGGAGCGAAGCTTGAACCCACCTTGATGACTTCAGTACTGCGGGTGTGGTGCTGAGTTGGGTCCATGGTGTTTTGACTGGTCCCGCACAGAGAATTCAGCCTCTCGCCATTCTCCCTCCCTCTTGAAGTGGCCATCAGGGATCGGGCAGACGCCACTATATTCGCCAGCTGTCTGTTGGGCTTCAATACTTTCCCTGGGAGAAATTGTCGGCATTCCGGGCACGAGTAGTTCCCATCCTCCCAAAAGAGCAGAATGCAGGCTTGACAGAAACTATGCCCGCAACTCAGGAACACCGCGTCTTCGAAAAACTCAAGGCAGATAGAACAGGATAGATCTTTGGTCAGATTTGCCAGGTGTTCGCTTGACGCCATTTTTTGTCGATCTGCTGCTACACTTTCTGATCAACACTTTCACTTTCCTAATTAGGAGCCAAGAGGAGGTTCCACGACACTGTATTTTTTTATATTTGTTTCTGGGATGTGGGCGTCGCTGGCAAGGCCAGCATTTATAGCCCATTCCTAATTGCCCTTGAGAATACTCCTGTGAAGCGCCTTGGTATGTTTTACTATGTTAAAGGCACTATATAAATACAAGTTGTTGTTGTTGTTGGCATTGAGACCGGGAGATGGGGGAAGTGGGTGTATAATTATGGGCTTGCAGGATATTTCCAAAAACCAACAAATTCAGACTAAAGAAACGAGACCCTGCGTGGATTAGATCCTGGACAAATATCAGGAACATGTTCTTCATGCCAAGAGTAATCACCATGTCGCATTAGGGACTCATCGCATGGCCTTCCTGACCCATTATTATCGTGCGATAGCATCCTTTTGAAGCATGAACATATATTTTGCAAAGTTGGGTTCAATGCTAAAGCAGAAAAATTGATCTTGATTCACACTTTTTTCGTGCAGTCTCGGAATAAAACCGTTCCGTCACAGTAAGGCTTAAAAGCAGAGCAGAATTTCCCTGTGCACAGTTACAGCAAGTGCTCTCTGCTGACTAAAGTATGCGTCGAGCGTTAAATAGATCCTGTCCAAATCAAAATAAATTCTTGCATCTCTTTTTCTTAGGCAGTCCCTCGGAACCGAGGATTACTTGCTTCACACTAAAAATGAGTTCTCAGGTGACTGATGAGTCCGATGCGGGACCTACAGTCTCTGTCACAGGTGGGGCAGATGGTGGTTGAAGGGGCGGGTGGGTGGGGTGCTTGGGTTGACGTGCGCTCCTTCCACTGTTTGCGCTTGGCTTCCGCTTGCTCCCGGCGAAGAGACTCGAGGTGTTCCACGCCTTCCCGGATGCTTCTCCTCCACTTTGTGCGGTCTTGGGCCAGAGATTCCCAGGTGTCGGTGGGGATGCTGCACTTTTTCAAGGAGGCTTTGAGGGTGTCCTTGAAGCGTTTCCTCTGCCCACCTGGGGCTCTCTTGCCGTGTCGGAGCTCCGAGTATAGAACTTGTTTTGGGAGTCTCGTATCGGGCATGCGGATGATGTGGCCCATCCGTCGGAGCTGATCAAGCGTGGTCAAAGCTTCGATGCTGGGGAAGACCAGGACCTCAAACCTAGCACTAAGCTCATGGTCTACAGAGCAGCAGTGATACCCGCCCTGCTGTATGCTTCAGAGACATGGACCATGTACAGCAGGTACCTCAAAGCACTGGAGAGGTATCACCAATGCTGCCTCCGCAAGATCCTGCAAATCCATTGGCAGGATAGGCGCACCAACGTCAGTGTTCTTGCTCAGGCCAACATCCCCAGCATTGAAGCTTTGACCACGCTCATGCATCTACAGCATATAACGTTGTGGCCAGTTCCTGCAGCCAGAACGCAGTCAACTTAAATGATACCAACATTAAAAGGGTCAAACGGCTGTACTGTAAAGTTTTGTGAAATTGACCAAACGTAAGAAACTGACCAAACTTCGTATCCTAGCATAACATGAGGGAAGACAAAACTTTTAAAAAGGATTTGTAATACACTCTCTGGATTAAACAGCATAAGAACCACAGACATGACCCTTTTTTACTTCATGAATATGCTAACCAAGGAAGTGGCTGGAACAATCAAACCACACAATGGCACGTCTTTGTGTAAATTCAACTGACTATCCTGTCCAGTGAAACTCCTTGATCGAGCTGTTTACAGTTGGTTCCACCGAGTCTGGAACGGCTCCCTCATCTTTTGGAAATGTTAATGCCAGGATTGTCGTTGGATTGAAACCCATTCACTAACCTTTCAAACTAATGAAAAAAATAAGAACATAAGAAATGGGAGCAGGAATAGGCCACTTGGCCGCTCGAGCCTGCTCCGCCATTCAATAAGATCATGGCTGATCTTGGGCTCAAAGCCACTTCCCTGCCCGCTCCCCATAACCCTTCACTCCCTTATCTTGCAAAAATCTGTCTATCTCCACCTTAAATGTATTTAATGACTCCGCCTCCACGGCTCTCTGGGGCAGAGAATTCCACAGATTTACGACCCTCTGAGAGAAGAAATTCCTCCTCATCTCAGTTCTAAATGGGCGACCCCTTATTCTGAAACTATGCCCCCGAGTTCTAGATTTCCCCACGAGGGGAAACATCCTCTCTGCATCTACCTTGTCGAGCCCCCTCAGTAACTTATATGTTTCAACAAGATCACCTCTCATTCTTCTAAACTCCAGTGAGTATAGGCAAGGAAGTGTCTAATCAAGACATTTCTTTGTGATAATTGTCGAACATCAAACAGGATGAAGACATTTATTTTTGTATTGTATGGTTTGAAATCGAACAGAATGGCAGTAAAATGAGATTAAGATGGTACAATCAAAAGGGGAAGGGTTTGTGCCCATCTATTGTCACGGGTTTTGATCTTTTGTATTATAAAAGGGTGTGTTTAGAAAGGGCACGGGGCAACTTGCAAGTAAAACTGCGGACGGTTTGATCACCTGTACAGATGGAAACAGACTTGATCGCCGGGTTGAGTGGTGTTTGAAATTAAATAGTTAAAGGGAATGGTGTATGTTAATATTGTTTGGAGTTATAAGGGAACAGTGCATTGACGTTTGTGTGTTATTCGTAGTACAATAAATAGTTAAAAGCAAACTGAGTTGTACGGAGTTTGTGAGCCTTGACTATTTTACACCACCCGGAAGGGGTTCAGGTTGGAATCTGGAATTATAAGACGGGAGATGCGGGTTCACCTGCCTACATGTGGTATCGCTTCTTACCAGACGTCCCAAAAAGCTTCTGAGAATCAAATTAGTTTTCTAGTGCTGCATCCTTTGGACTAACACTAATGTTTAATCTCCTTCTCCAGTCAATATTGGCTCGGTGCCAATTTCTGTCTGATTGCGCTTCTGTGCAGTCCTATTAGATGTCTTAATATGTTAAAGGCGCTTTAAAGTCCCACTCCAGAGACTTGAGCATGAAAATCCAGGCTGACGCTCCCAGTGCAGTGCTGAGGGAGCGCTGTACTGTCGGAGGTGCTGTCTTTCGGATGAGACGTTAAACCGAGGCCCCGTCTGCTCTCTCTCAGGTGGATGTAAAAGATCCCATGACCACTATTTCGAAGAAGAGCAGAGGAGTTCTTCCTGGTGTCCTGACCAATATTTATCCCTCATTCAACCTAACAAAAACAGATTCTCTGGCCATTATCACATTGCTGTTTGTGGGGTGTGATCAGCAGAGAGGGGGTAGGGAAAGCCAACTCCAACGGTACCCTCCTCCTGTCGAAATGCTTAGAACATGGCCTCGTCATAACCAACACCTTGTTCCATCAGAGAGACAAGTACAAGGCTTCATGGCAGCACCCTCGTTCCAAGCACTGGCATCTGCTGGACTACGTCACCGTCCGAGCGAAGGACCGCAAGAACGTCTGCATCACCCGCGCCATGACAGGAGCTGATGACTGCTGGACAGACCACCGCCTAATCCGTTCTGTCATCTCTGTCAATGTAGCCCCAAAACAGCGGCGGCAACAGAAGCAATGCCGCAGGAAAATTAACGCTGGAGCACTCAAAGACCCCGCTAAGAAAGCCCTATTCAGCCTGCACCTCACAAACAACCTGACGACTCCCAGTGATGCAGAGACACAGAGTGCCCACAGCGCCTGGTCTGCACTCAAGGCCTCCATAATCAGCACCTGTGAAGAGACGCTCGGTCACTCGACCAGGAAACACCAAGACTGGTTCGACGAGAATGACCAGGAGATCCAGGAGCTAATAAGCCGCAAGCACAAGGCATTCCTGATCTGGAAACAGCAACAGAACTCGAGAGCAAGAAAGCAGCTCTACAGAAGCCTGAAAGCCGAGGTCCAACAAAAAACTCGCGACCTAAAGAACAGATGGTGGGTGAAGAAAGCGCAGGAGATCCAGCAGCTAGCCGACAACCACGATGTGCGTGGATTCTTTAGCGCAGTCAAGGCCATCTATGGCCCAAGCACCCAAGGCCCTTCCCCACTGCAGGCCAAGAAGGGAGAGGTACTCATCAAGAATAGAGAGGCAGTCAATGCCTGCTGGAAGGAGCACTTTGAAGATCTCCTTAATCACGACTCTGTCTTCGACATGAGTGTCCTCAACTCCATCCCACAGCATGCTACCCACCACCATCTCAGCACAACCCCAGCCCGGCATGAGGTTAAAAAGGCCATCTGATAACTGAAGAACAACAAGGCCTCAGGAGCAGATGGAATCTCCGCCGAGGCATTAAAGCATGGTGGAGAAGCACTACTGGTGCGAATTCATGAACTCATTTCTCTTATCTGGAAAGAGGAGAGCATGCCAGGGGATCTCAGAGATGCCGTAATTGTGACCATCTTCAAGAAAGGTGACAAGTCCTGTTAAGTCTGTGAATTATTTAGTTAATTAAGACACAGACTAATGAGTAACAATAAAAACAGTTCTTTACTGGTTGGAGGTAGGGACTATACGTAGGTCTTTACTTCATGCCCACAGGCGGGAACTGAGGGGAGATCAGTACCCACAGTACTATTTATACCCCTATGGCCAGGAGTGGTACTGCGTATCACTACGCCCTACAAGTAGTGCAGTCCTGTCCATAGGTTTAAAGTAGCACACATATTACATACACAACAAGTCCGATTGCGGTAATTACAGAGGAGTTTCCCTGCTGTCTGCCACAGGGAAAGTCATCGCACTAATTCTCCTCAATCGCCTTCTCCCAGTGGCCAAAGAGCTCCTCCCAGAGTCGCAATGCGGATTCCGCCCACTAAAGGGCACAATGGACATGATCTTCACCGCACATCAATTACAAGAGAAATGCAGGGAACAGCACCAACCACTACATGGCCTTCTTTGATCTCACAAAGGCCTTCGACACTGTCAACTGTGAGGGATTATGGAGTGTCCTCCTCAAATTCGGCTGCCCTCAAAAGTTTGTCACTATCCTCCGCCTGCTTCACGACGACATGCAAGCTGTGATCCTGACCAACGGTTCCACCACAGACCCAATTCACGTACGAACCGGGGTCAAGCAAGGCTGTGTCATGGCACCAACGCTCTTCTCGATCTTCCTTGCTGCAATGCTCCATCTCACCCTCAGTAAGCTCCCCACTGGAGTGGAGCTAATTTACAGAACAAACGGGAAACTGTTCAACCTCCGTTGCCTCCAGTCCAGATCCAAGGTCGTCCCATCCTCTGTCGTCGAATTACAGTATGCAGATGACGCTTGCGTCTGCGCTCACTCGGAGGTCGAACTCCAAACCATCGTCAACACCTGCCTAAGAAGCTGTTTGTGGGAGCTTGCTGTGCGCAAATTGGCTGCTGCGTTTCCTACAACAGTGACTACACTTCAAATTTACTTAATTGGCTGTAAAGCGCTTGGGGCATCCTGAGGTTGTGAAAGGCACTGTATAAATGTAAGTATTTCTTTTCTTTTTCTCTCTCTGCCCATCTTTCTCCCTCTCTCTCTCTGCCCATCTTTCTCCCTCTCTCTGCCCATCTTTCTCCCTCTCTCTCTCTGCCCATCTTTCTCCCCCTCTCTCTCTGCCCATCTTTCTCCCCCTCTCTCTTTCTTTATAAATGCATGTTATTGTTGTCTCATGTCAACATTGGATTTCGCTTGCAATTTCTCATCCCAGCGCCTCAATCTCTCTCATTCTCTTTAGATCCCTCTGCACCTGACCAGCCTGTGCTTAATTGTTTGCAAACGCCTCCCCCACTCTTACCTTGGTACCGCGAGTAAATCTTCACAGTCTTGTGTCTATCATTACTTTTTATTTATTATAGGCAGCTTAAATATTGTAGATTTCAGCACCACCCTGAACACTTCCCACTATATTCTGATAAAGCAGCATTCACGATCACACTCTTTTTTTCTTTGCTGCAATGAGTTGCCAATTCATTCTGATAACTGGACACCTATCTGGCCTAAGCTCTGGAATTCCCTGCCTAAATCTCTCCACCTCTCTTTCCTCCTTTAAGACGCTCCTTAAAACCGACCTCTTTGACCAAGCTTTTGGTCACCTGCCCTAATATCTCCTTAGGTGGCTTGGTGTCAAATTTTTTGTCTTATAACGCTTCTGTGAAACGCCTTGGGACGTTTTACTACGTTAAAGGCGCTATACAAATACAAGTTGTTGTTGTTACTTTCTTAGTCACCAGCCCACTAACTGGCACTGTGTGAAGAAACTTCGCAGAAATCTAGATAAACAAAAGTTCCCATTATTCACAACCTCCTCACAGAATTATAACGTTGTGTCTCAACCAGTACCTTCCCCGCGAAAAACCATGTTGACCTGTCGTGATTACTTTGTCCTCTTCTCGGTCTTTCACCATTCCCTTCTTCAGAATTGCCTCCAACATTTTACCCACGACAAACGTCAGGGTCACCAATACAGACCTTTTTAATGAGGATTGATGTTATGTTCTATTCTCACCAATCCGACAACTCCGCGATCCCCTAAGGATCCCTGCTAAAAGATGACCAATTTCTTCGGCCATTTCCTTAACTAACGTTACCCAGACACCAAGAATGACAATGGTCCCTACAATAACCCCCTATTTCTGGAGTAAATCAATCAGTCTCAGAAGACTATTTCCTACTGCATCAGCGTGACTAGTCTAGTCGCTTTATTCTTGGTGGCCTCCCTCTGCCACTCTGTTGATTTGATGCGATAAGTCTTGGGTTGTGCGCGGTTTTACTCTGTGGTGTATTATATTGCCAGATCTGAGTTTCGATTACTCGAGGGAGTTGTGTAAGGAGGTGCGTGCTAACTGAAATGCATTTGTAGCTTGTTTTAAATATTATTCGCATTTTGGACGTGCACTGACTCTTAAACTGTGGACTTTGCTTCGCCACACCCAATAATCAGACTGGAAGCAAATAATCAGGATCTGCGGTTAATCAGCCTGTTGCAAATAGAGCTATATTATGCATCCTAGACAGAGGAGCTTTCTCGTAGGTGGGAGAGCTTGTTGAAGTTTAACTCAATGATGTTGGTTTCTAAGCAAGTAGCAAATGCACAAATGAGTAATATCCATCTTTCGGATGGGACGTTAAACTGAGGCCCCCTCGTCTGTCCTCTCAGGCGGACGTAAAAGATTCCATGGCACTATTTCGAAGAAGAGCAGGGGAGTTTTCCCTGGTGTCCTGGCCAATATTTATCCCTCAACCAACTTCAATCAAAACAGATGATCTCATAGAATGATAGAAAGTTACAGCACAGAAGGAGGCCATTTCGGCCCATCGTGTCCGCGCCAGCCAACAAAGATCTATCCAGCCTAATCCCACTTTCCAGCTCTTGGTCCATAGCCCTGCAGGTTACAGCATCCCAAGTGCACATCCAAGTACTTTTTAAATGTGGTTAGGGTTCCTGCCTCTACCACCCTTTCAGGCTGTGAGTTCCAGATCCCCACAACCCTCTGGGTGAAGAAATTTCCCCTCAAACCCCCCTATATTCAAGTCAAGATCATTGATATATACCACAAAAAGCAAGGGACCGAGTACTGAGCCCTGCGGAACCCCACTGGAAACAGCCTTCCAGTCACAAAAACACCCATCAACCATTACCCTCTGCTTCCTGTCTCCGAGCCAGTTTTGAATCCATCTTGACACTTTGCCCTGGATCCCATGGGCTTTTAACTTCGTGAACAGTCTGCCATGTGGAACCTTATTAAAAGCCTTGCTAAAGTCCATATACATTACATCAAACGCAGTATACTCATCTACCCTCCTTGTTACCTCCTCAAAAAATTCAATCAAGTTTGTCAGACACGACCTTCCCTTAACAAATCTGTACTGACTATCCTTGATTAATCCGTGTCTTTCTAAATGAAGATTTATCCTGTCCTTCAGAATTCTTTCCAATAATTTTCCCACTACCAAGGTTAGGCTGACTGGCCTGTAATTACTCGGTCTATCCTTTTCTTCCTTTTTAAACAAGGGTAACATATTAGCAGTCCTCCAGTCCTCCGGCACCACACCTGAAGCCAGAGAGGATTGAAAAATAATGGTCAGGGCCTCTGCTATTTCCTCTTTTGGTTTGCTTAACAAACAGCAATGTGACTACACTCCAAAAAGTTCTTCATTGGCTGAAAAGTGCTTTGGGACGTCCTGTGGTCATGAAAGATCGATATAAATTCAAGTTTATTTTCTTTTAATAGCACTTTGTAGTGAAACACAGACTTGTTACTAAAATATAAAACGGGTGATAACTACTTAAAAAAAATTTGTTCATGGGATGTGGGTGTTGCTGACAAGGCCGGCATTTATTGCCCATCCCTACTTGCCCTTGAGAAGGTGGTGGTGAGCCGCCTTCTTGAACCGCAGGGGGCAGTTAAGAGTCAACCCACATTGCTATGGGTCTGGAGTCACATATAGGCCAGACCGGGTAAGGACGGCAGATTTCCTTCACTGAAGGACATTAGTGAACCAGATGGGTTTTTACAACAATCCGGTAGTTTCATGGTCACCATAGTCACTGTAGTATGTTCACCCTATCCGTAAGATATTGCAACCTCATGCACGTCTTCTCCAGTTCCCATGGATTCTAACTTGTAGGGAAGGCAAACTATCGAAAAAATGGAAAATTTCAGGAAAAACTTGGACATTCCTCCCCGGCTCCAAAAGACAGTGATTCATTGTTCGTCACAGGACTCACTTAAGTAGCCCAAATCCCAGATGGTTCTCAAAGTCTTCTTCTCTGAGGAAGGTGCTAAGTCTCTAATCAATCTTGTGTTCTCCAGGAGAGCATTGGAGAAGTGGAGTTTGGAGCTGACCAAGGCTTGGCTGAGTGTTTCAGCGGCAGATGGGCTGAGGTAGGCTTAGAGGCGGGCAATGCGACAGAGGTCTTTGTTTTGGAAAGGCTATGGGGTTGGAAGCTCACCGAGTTTGGGAAAGGACATCCAGTCCTGTCCCCTCCAAGAGCCAAGTGCAGATTGAAACGAGGGTCTTGATGCTGCCACGCAGATCCACATTGCAGCAACACAACACATGCATCATCCATTTCACAGCTTAAGAGTCACCAGAGGATTCTTCTGGGAGGACTTGCATTGAGGAGGAAGTAAGGCTTTCGGCAGATCGCTTCGCTCAGAGGATGCAGTGCAGAGAATCATACGTGTGGTCCCTCCGATTTATTTATTGCTGGAATGGGAGTGCAAGGTAAAGGCTCGATGTGCTGAGGGTTTCTGTGCCCCCTATCTTGTGACAGCTTGAATCAGATCGATAATGCAATCCGGGGCGGTATATTTTACTGAGGTACAGCCAATCTCATCTACCGCAATAGCACTTGTAAGTAGCGTTTAGTTTGTGTGTACGTTCGTGCCCATATCTTCGTGTGTATATGCATGTGTTTGTGTGTGTGTGTCTGTGTATGTATGTGTTTGTGTGCATGTCTGTGTGTGTCTGTGTGTATGTGTGTGTCTGTCTGTGTGTATTTGTGTCTGTGTGTATGTATGTGTCTGTGTGTTTGTCTGTGCGCCTGTGTGTATGAATGTGTGTATTTTTGTCTGCGTGTATGTATGAGTCTGTATCTTCATGTGTGTATGTATGTGTACGTATGTGTGTGCATTTGTGTGTGAGTTTCTGTGTGTGTCTGTGTATGTGTCTGTGTGACTCTGTGCATCTGTGTGCATGTAGTTGTGTGTGAGTCTCTGTGTGTATGTGTCTGTGTATGTGTCTGTATATATGTGTATGAGTTTCTGTGTGTCTGTGTATGGGTGTGTATTTGTGTGTGAGTTTCTGTGTGTAAGTTTCTGTGTGTCTGTTTGTGTCTGTGTATATGTGTGCATATTTGCATGTGAGTTTCTGTGTGCCTCTGTGTCTGTGTGTGAGTTTCTGTGTGTCTCTGTGTGTGTATGTGTGTGTGTGTGAGTGTGTGAGTTTCATAGAAACAGAGAAGATAGGAGCAGGAGTAGGCCATTTGGCCCGTTGAGCTTGTTCCGCCATTTAATGAGATCATGGCTGATCATCCAAATTCAGTACCCTGTCCCTGCTTTCTCCCCATATCCCTTGATCCCTTTAGCCTTAAGAAATATATCTAACTCCTTCTTGAATATATTTAATGAATTGGCCTCAACTGCCTTCTGTGGTAGAGAATTCCACAGGTTCACCACTCTCTGGGTGAAGAAATTCCTCCTCATCTCAGTCCTAAATGGCCTACCCCTTATCCTTAGACTGTGACCCCTGGTTCTGGACTCCCCCCCCAATTGGGAACATCCTTCCTGCATCTAGTCTGTCTAGTCCTGTTAGAATTTTATAAGTTTCAATGAGATCCCTTCTCATTCTTCTAAACTCCAGCGAATATAAGCCTAATTGACCCAATCGCTCTTCATACGTCATTCCTGCCATCCCAGGTGTCAGTCTGGTGAATCTTCACTGCACTCCCTCCATGGCAAGAACATCCTTCCTCAGGTAAGGTGACCAAAACTGCACAAAATACTCAAGGTGTGGTCTCACCAAGGCTCTGTACAACTGCAGCAAGACATCCTTGCTCCTGTACTCGAATCCTCTTGGTATGAAGGCCAACATACCATTTGCCTTCTTAACCGCCTGCAGCACCTGCATAGAAACATAGAAGATAGGAGCAGGAGTAGGCCATTCAGCCCCTCGAGCCCGCTCCGCCATTTAATGAGATCATGGTTGATCATCCAAATTCAGTACCCTGTCCATGCTTTCTCCCCATATCCCTTGATCCCTTTAGCCTCAAGAAATATATCCACCTCCTTCTTGAATATATTTAATGAATTGGCCTCAACTGCCTTCTGTGGTGGAGAATTCCACAGGTTCACCACTCTCTGGGTGAAGAAATTCCTCCTCATCTCAGTCCTAAATGGCTTACCCCTTATCCTTAGACTATGGCCCCTGGTTCTGGACTCCCCCGCCATCGGGAACATCCTTCCTGCATCTAGTCTGTCTAGTCCTGTTAGAATTTTATAAGTTTCAATGAGATCCCCTCTCATTCTTCTAAACTCTAGCGAATATAAGCCCAATCGAACCAATCTCTCTTCATACGTCATTCCTGCCATCCCAGGTATCAGCCTGGTGAATCTTCGCTGCTTACCTTCAGCGACTGGTGCACAAGGACACCCAGGTCTCGTTGCACTACCCCTTTTCCCAATCTATTGCCGTTCAGATAATAACCTGCCTTCCTGTTTTTGCCACCAAAGTGGATAACCTCGCATTTATCCACATTATACTGCATCTGCCATGCTTCTGCCCAATCACCCAAACTGTCCAAATCATACTGGAGTTCCTCTGCATTCTCCTCACAGCACACACGCCCACCCAGCTTTGTGTCGTCTGCAAACTTGAAGATAGTGGGCCAGAACTTCGGGTCCCCACGGGTGAGTACGCGCTGGGTACTCACGCATAGGCTCAACGAAAGTGCTGGTTTCCTGCATGAACTGCGCATGCGCGGGAAACTGGAAATTCCGTTCCCTTAAAGGAAGGGGTTCCCAGGTCGAACGCGTGCGCCGGAGAGGCAGCGCGTACGCCCGGAACTTCCGTTTTTTTTGCAGGTTTCTCCGGGAGGGTAAGTCTCCAGGAGCTACACTTGTAAAAAGCAGTCGCAAGGCCTGCTTTTAACAAGGTAAGTGGTGAATTAAGTTACATTAAAACATTTTCCCCACAGGTTTATTATTTTTAAATACTTTAAAGAAATGTAAGTTTATTTTTAGCCCCATTAGTAATTAATTTTTTCAAAAATTTAAATTATTTTTTAAAATAGTTATTTTATGTAATTTATAGTTATTTTAAAAATGTGATGTTTTTAAAAATTTATTTGAAGTTTTAGTGATGTTTTGGGGCTGAAAATCTATGAATACAGATTCCCTGCTACCATTGGCTTTCCGTAGCCCACGTGATCCCAGGGGACGCTTCAAACTAACTGCGCCCCTGGGATACACAAGCACCGCGCGCCGGCAGTTGGAGCAGGCCCAGGATCGGAATCCCACGCGGGCCCACAGCACAACGGCCAGCACGCTAGGAAAGTGCAGGTCGGAGGCTTGCACCCGCGGGAAGCCTCTGACCCGAATTTCTGGGCCATTACATCTAGTTCCCTCATCTAGATCATTAATATATATTGTGAATAGCTGGGGTCCTAGCACCGATCCCTGCGGTACCCCACTACTCACAGCCTGCCACTCAGAAAAGACCCGTTTATTCCAACTCTTTGCTTCCTGTCTGCCAACCAGTTCTCTATCTAAGTCAGTACCTTACCCCCAATCCCATGTGCTTTAACTTTGCACGCTAGTCTCTTATGCTGGACCTTATCGAAAGCCCTTTTAATGTCCAAATACACCACATCCACTGGTTCTCCCTTATCTATTCTACCAGTTACATCCTCAAAAAATTCCAGTAGATTAGTCAAGCATGATTTACCTTTTGTAAATCCATGTTGACTTTGTCCGATCCTGTCACTGTTTTCCAAGTGCTCTGCTATTACATCTTTTATAATGGACTCTAGCATTTTCCCCACTACCGATGTCAGGCTTACCGGTCTATAATTCCCCGTTTTCTCTCTACCACCTTTTTAAAATAGTGGGGTTACATTAGCCACCCTCCAATCCATGGGAACTGTTCCAGAGTCTATAGAATTTTGGAAGATGATCAGCAATGCATCTACTATTTCTAGGGCAACTTCCTAAGTACCCTAGGATGTAGATTATCAGGCCCTTGGGAATTATCGGCCTTCAATCCCGTCAATTTCCCTCACACCATTTCCCTACAAATACTGATTTCATTCAGTTCCTCCCTCTCATTAGATCCTCCTCCCTCTGTGTGTTTCTGTGTGTATGTGTCTGTGTGTGTATGTGTGTGTGACTTTATGTGTATGTCTGTGTGTGTGTATGTGTCTGTATGTGTGAGTTTCTGTGTTTCTGTTTGTGTGTGTGTGTGTCTGTGTATTTATGTGTGAGTTTCTGTGTGTCTCTGTGTCTGTGTGTGTTTATCTTACAAATTCTCACTGACATTTTGCAAGTGTTAGTACGAACCAACTAGCAACACGACATGAAATACTATACAATCCCTCATGTGCAAATTGCTTTTGTTATGCGCATTTTAAACATTTGCATAGACTAGACTTTCAGTAAACGTTAAATATTTTTTGCATCCTAAACCTAATGGGCCGGATATTCCGATCCCTACGGGTGGGTAGGCGCGGTGTCCCCACCCGTAGGGACATCGGAAATGCCAGTTTCCGGCATGCACAGCGCATGCGCTGAAAACCAGCATATCCGATCTGTCAAGAATGCTCTTGACAGATCCTTCAGCTGCCCGGGAGAAGGGCCTCTGCGGGCAGATAGTTCTGCTTTTTGGAGACCCTCTGCCCGCAGAAAATCCTTACAATTCTTACACCTGGTAAAAGCAGAGACGTAAGGCCTGCTTTACCAGGATAAGAGTTGAAAAAAGTAGCAAAAAAACATTTCTTTCACTGATTTATCATTTAAAAATACTTTAAAAAAAAGATGTTTATTTTTAGCCCTGTAAAAAACTTTAATTACTTTTTTCAAAAAATTAAATTTTTGTTTAAAATACTTAATTTATTGTAATTTCAAATCATTTTAAAAGTGTGATTTAAAAAAAAAAGTTTTTAAAGTTTTACTGTGTTTTTTCATTGATCTCCATTCATATATTTGACAGCTCTTCCTGTCAAGTGTATGAAGGGAGATTCCCTTCTGTGATTGGCTCCCCATGGCCCACGTGATCCCAGGGACGCTGTGAACTACCTGCGCCCCTGGGATAACTGGGCCCGCGCACTTGGAATTTGGTGAGGCCCAGGAGCGGAAGTGTGTTCGTCCCGGGAGTCCTCAAGTAAGGGCGCAGATTTGTCCAGATCGCAGCCCTCTGCCCGCGGAGTTGAATATTTTGCATTCATTTTATAAAAAAGTAATTCAGTCCCGTATGGAAATGCAATGCATCACAGCAAATTTGCAACTTGTCCAGAGTAAACGTGGAGGGGAATGTGAGATTTCGATTCTGCAGATGCCCGGGTAAGTCTTTTCCCTCTGTTCCAATATACCATTTTGCTGAGTGTGTGAATACCGCCATACATGTGCATGCACACGCACGTACAGACACACACATGCACACATACACTATACTGTACACGGCGGCAAGTGTCTCACCTCCTGATTCCCCAAAGCCTTTCCACCATCTACAAGGCACAAGTAAGGAGTGTGATGGAATACTCTCCACTTGCCTGGATGAGTGCAGCTCCAACAACACTCAAGAAGCTCGACACCATCCAGGACAAAGCAGCCCGCTTGATTGGCACCCCATCCACCTTAAACATTGGGCTGTAGGAATGGAGGTTCCTATCTGAATAAGGTATTCGACTCGATGAATCAAATCAACAGGTTTTAATGAACAACGAAGTTAACAGGGAAACTACAGGAGAAACGGTACACAGGTCTGATCAGCTTGCTGGGCACTCAACGACTACTGGAAGCTGACGTCATGACGTCATCGCGTTCTTCGCGCCACTGGTGGTCATGTGATCGGCGTCATGACGTCATCATGTGGAGTGCAGGAAAACACAATACAGTACAGTTAACAGGCAATTTAAAGGTGCAGTCCGCGGCTGCACTACACTGTAGTTAAAGGGATTATTACTAATTGTTCTGAGACCCTTGGTGGCTCCGCCACATGCGCCCCCCCAGAATTCACTTTAACGGACATTGTCAACCGAGTAGGAGGTTTAATGATCCTGGCCGAACGGCGCCGAAACTCAGGCAGCGGAAATGGGGCATTAGTAGAAGAATCAGTGCCGGATTGCGGCAGAAGCGGCGTCTCGGGCGAGGCAGAAATGGTAGTCAGAGGTGCAGGCGCGTCTGAGGCCGAATCGGGCTGTTCGACGGCGGGCTGGTGCACGGCTGGTCTGGCGGCCAACGGCGGTCGGCCGCGGCGAGGCGGTTGGGCAGCCACGACAGGCTCACTCCCATCTAGGTGGGCTGGTTTGAGCCGGTCAATAGAGATGGTATCGGACTTTCCACCGACTTCGACTGTGAAAAACGTTTCCCCTGATGAGATGACACGAAAAGGTCCGGTATACGGCGGCTTGGGTGGGTCTCTGTGACCGTCCTGTCTAATAAAGACATAGTCCGAACTCATGAGCTCTGTCGGGATGTGAGGCCTCTGCAGGTCGTGCTGCGAGGTTGGGATGGGCAGGAAATTCCTAGCCGCCTCCTGATGTAGCAGGAGCTGTTGAGCTGCAGACCATGGTTCGGTGTGTGGAGGGAGAAAGTCACCTGGCACTCTGAGTGTCTGGCCATAAACCAGCTCAGCCGATGAAGACTGAAGATCCTCCTTTGGGGCTGTCCGGAGGCCCAGCATCACCCATGGGAGCCTGTCCACCCAGTTGGGTCCCCTCAAGCTGGCACGGAGGGACGCTTTGAGAGACCGATGGAATCTTTCGCACAGACCATTCGCCTGCGGATGGTACGCGGTGGAACAGTGCAGCTTGGTACCCAGGCCTTGTGCCACTGTGTTCCACAGCTCTGATGTGAATTGCGGACCGCGGTCCGAGGAGATGTCCGATGGCACCCCGAACCGAGCCACCCACGACGAAAGAAACGCCCTGGCGATGTCTGCTGCGGTGGTAGCGGCCAAGGGAATCACCTCTGGCCACCTGGTGGTCCGGTCTACCACCGTCAGGAGCTGTGTGAATCCACGTGACCCGGGAAGGGGACCTACTAAATCCACGTGAACGTGGTCGAAACGGCGCTCAGGCACCGGGAAGTTGGCCACCGGAGCCTTGACGTGACGGTGGACTTTGGATTTTTGACAATCGACGCAATTGTTTGTCCAGTCCCGGACGTCCAAATGCATGCCTTTCCAAACGAATTTGTGGGACAGTAGCCATTGAGAAGCCCGCATCCCTGGGTGAGATAACCCGTGGATTGCCTGGAATACTTTCTTGCGCCATTCGACCAGCACAATGGGCCGGGGCACTCCCATGGATGTGTCGCACAAGAGCGTGGTTCCTGCCGCTTGAAACGGCACATCTGCAACCTGCCAACTGGAAGGCGTGGTCCTAAACACTTGTACCCCTGGGTCTGCCAGTTGATCCTCTGCCAGTCCGACGAAATCGATGCCCAGGTGGACTGCCTGGACTGGAACCCGGGAAAGGCAATCTGCCACGAGATTATCCTTGCCTGACACGTGCCGCAAATCCGTTGTGAATTCGGATATAAACGTGAGGTGGCGCTGCTGCCGAGCTGACCAAGGTTCCGCCGTTTTGGCCATGGCGAAGGTGAGCGGCTTGTGGTCCACGAATGCAGTGAACGGACGGCCTTCTAGAAGGAAACAGAAATGCCGGATGGCCAAAAACAGGGCTAGCAACTCTCTGCCAAAAGGGCTATACTTTCGCTCGTTCTTGCGCAGTTGGCGGCTGAAAAAGGCTAACGGCTGCCAACCCCCGTCGACCCACTGCTCTTGAACTGCTCCGATGGCGTAGTCGGAGGCATCCGTAGTGAGGGCAACAGTCGCGCCCGGGAGTGGGTGTGTAAGCATAGTTGCATCCGCCAACGCCGCTTTGGTATCGCGGAACGCCTGGTCCATTTGCGGTGTCCAAGTGAGAACATCCTTGCCCGACTTTCCTTTTAGTGCTTCGTACAGAGGTTGCATTAACCGGGCCACTTTGGGGACGAAACGATGATAAAAATTTACCATCCCCAAGAACTCTTGCAGGGGTTTGACTGTGTGAGGCCACGGGAATGCGGTAACTGCCTCTACCTTGGTGGCTAGCGGGACGGCGCCTTCTGGGGTAATCCTGTGTCCCAGGAAATCAATACTGGATACTCCAAACGTGCATTTGGCCGGATTGACAATAAGGCCGTGTTGGCTGAGCCGGGCGAAAAGTGTACGTAAATGGGTCATGTGAGCTGTCGTATCCTTGCTGGCTATTAGGATGTCGTCCAAATATACAAAAATGAAGGGCAGGTCCCGTAAGACAGAGTCCATCAACCGCTGGAATGCTTGAGCTGCGTTTTTCAGACCGAATGGCATGTGGAGGAACTCTAAAAGGCCAAACGGAGTGATGACTGCCATTTTGGGGACGTCTGGAGGGTGCACTGGAACTTGGTGATATCCACGAACGAGATCCACTTTAGAAAATATAGAGTTGTCAGCCAGATGTGCCGAAAAATCTTGGATGTGGGGAATAGGATACCTGTCCGGTGTCATGGCGTCGTTTAAGCATCTGTAATCCCCGCAAGGTCGCCATCCGCCGCCTGGTTTGGGTACTATATGCAGTGGGGAGGACCAAGGGCTGTCCGAACGCCGGATGATCCCGAGGCGCTCCATGGGCTGGAACTCAGCCTTTGCGGCTGCCAGCTTGCCGGCTTCTAATCGCCGCGCCCGAGCGTAAACGGGTGCTCCGGTCGTGGAAATATGGTGCTCCACCCCGTGCCGTGTGCTTGCAGCCGAAAAAGTAGGCCTGGTGAGCTCCGGGAATTCGCCAAGCAGGCGTGTAAACCCGTCTTGCGACGGAACCGCACAGGCCACCGACCAGGACACGGTGGTGCTGCGGTGGCAGGGCACTGCGTGGAAAGTGGACGCATTAATGAGTCGGCAGTGTTGGACGTCGACCAGCAGACCGTTGGCACAAAAAAAATCAGCCCCCAGGATGGCCTGTGAAACCTTAGCTGTAATAAAGTCGCAGACAAAACGCTGACCGGCGAAGGTTAAGTTTACCGTCCGTTTACCGAACGTACGCATGGCAGCGCCGTTTATTGCCACGAGGGAAGGCCCCTGGCCGCCGGATAGTAGGTCCAGCTTTGAAGCTGGCAGGATGCTGCACTGTGAACCAGTGTCGCACAGGAATCGTCGGCCCGTAACGGAATCCGTAACGTAAATGAGTTTGCCCGCTGAGCCCACCGCCATAGCTAACTTGCCGTGCTTTTTAGACCTTGTCGTCCGTCCGGGAGAATGCGGGCTTGTTGGAGTTTTGTTTTCTTGAGGGAAACTGCAAGGAGGCCGGCAGCATCGAGCTTTGGCGCCAAAACGGGCGTGGTACGCGCACCATCCTGCTGGGGGAGGGCTGGGCTTCGCTCGCATGGGGGAAAGGCGCCTCGTGGCTGCACAACATTGCTGAGTAACAGTAAATATCTTGTCTGCCTCTGCAGCGAGTTCAGCACCGTTGGCCAAGGCCGCCTGAACCGGTTCGGGTAGCTGGCAGAGGAAAAGCTCACGGAATAAAAAGCATTGGGGTTCCGCGCCCAACAGCGTGAGCATTTGACTCATCAGCTCTGACGGTTTTGAGTCCCCGAGGCCGGGCATGGAAATAAGCTTGCGTGCCCGCTCCGACTTATTAAGATCAAATACCTGTAGCAAACGGGCTTTAAGCGCTTCGTACTTGCCCTCCTCCGGTGGGCTTCCAAGGATGCTGACGACCCGCGAGGCCATGGCACTGTTGAGAGCGGCAACCACATAATAATAACGGGTCGAATCCGCTGTGACCTCCCGGAGAGCGAACTGTGCTTCTGCCTGGAAAAACCATGCTGCTGGCTGCTGTTCCCAGAATTGTAGCAGTTTAAGGGCGACGGCGTTCGTGTTCATCCTCGACGAAAGTTGTCCGACGAGATCGGGGTCACCAATGTAGGAATGGAGGTTCCTATCTGAATAAGGTATTCGACTCGATGAATCAAATCAACAGGTTTTAATGAACAACAAAGTTAACAGGGGAACTACAGGAGAAACGGTACACAGGTCTGATCAGCTTGCTGGGCACTCGACGGCTACTGGAAGGTTCTGGAAGCTGACGTCATGACGTCATCGTGTTCTTCGCGCCACTGGTGGTCACGTGATCGGCGTCATGACGTCATCACGTGGAGTGCAGGAAAACACAATACAGTACAGTTAATAGGCAGTTTAAAGGTGCAGTCCGCGGCTGCACTACACTGTAGTTAAAGGGATTATTACTAATTGTTCTGAGACCCTTGGTGGCTCCGCCACAGGGCTGTATTTTCCGATCGGAGACTTCTCGCATGCGGAGGTCTCCGATCTGGGAAAAATCTACGCACTTACCCGAGGTGCTCCCGAGGTGAATATAGTTCCACTCCTGGGCATCTCCAACTCAAAATGCGCAAAGGCCCACGTATCCCAGAGGCGCAGGCGGTTCGCAAGCATCCCTGGGATCACTTGGGCCATGGGGAGCCAATAGAAGAAGGGAATCTCCCTTCATACACTTTGACAGATAGACTGTCAAATATATGAATGGAGATCACCCCAAAAACACTTTAAAACATTAATTTTTTTTTTTTAAATCACATTTTTAAAATTAGTTGAAATTACAATAAGTTAAATATTTTAAACAAAAATTTTATTTTATGAAAGAAATAATTAAAGTTTTTTACGGGGCTAAAAAGAAACTTATCTTTTTTAAAGTATTTTTAAATGATAAATGAGTGAATATTTTTAAAAACTTTTTTCAAATCTTATACCAGACGTAAGATTTCTAAGGGTTTCCTGCGGGCGGAGGTTCTCCAGAAAGCGGAACTATCCGCCCGCAGAGGCCCTTCTCCAGGGCAGGCAGAGGATCTGTCAAGAGCATTCTTGACAGATCAGAAATGCCGGTTTTCTGCGCATGCGCTTAGCATGCCTGAAACCAGCATTTCTAATGTCCCTACGGTTGTGTACACAGCGCATACACATCCGTAGGGATCGGAATATCCGGCCCATTCACTCCCTCCACCACCGGCGTACCGTGGCTGCAGTGTGTACCATCTACAAGATGCACTGCAGCAACTCGCCAAGGCTTCTTCGACAACACCTCCCAAACCCGTGACCTCTACCACCTAGAAGGATGAGGGCAGCAGGCGCATGGGAACACCACCACCTCCAAGTTCCCCTTCGAGTCACACACCATGTTGACTTGGAACTATATCGGCGGTTCCTTCATCGTCGCTGGGTCAAAATCCTGGAACTCCCTCCCTAACAGCACTGTGGGAGTACCTTCACCGCACGAACTGCAGCGGTTCAAGAAGGCGGCTCACCACCAGCTTCTCAAGGGCAACTAGGGATGGGCAATAAATGCTGGCCTTGCCAGAGATGCCCACATCCCATGAACTAATAAAAAAAAATTCCATCAATATAGCGAATACATGTACACAGTTCCAGTATGCTGCATTTCCAGCATTTAGTTGTATTGGGTTTGTTTATGGAGAGGCTGTGAAAAGCGTGTGTGTTTCCCAAGAAAGACCAGGTTAAAATGTTCAAAAAATGTAGAAGCCAATTTAGAACATAAGAACATAAGAAATAGGAGCAGGAATAGGCCACTTGGCCCCTCGAGCCTGCTCCGTCATTCAATATGATCATGGCTGATCTTGGGCTCAAAGCCACTTCCCCGCCTGCTCCCCATAATCCTTCACTCCCTTATCTTGCAAAAATCTGTCTATCTCCACCTTAAATGTATTTAATGACCCAGCCTCCACGGCTCTCTGGGGCAGAGAATTCCACAGATTTACGACCCTCTGAGAGAAGAAGTTCCTCCTCATCTCAGTTCTAAAAGGGCGACCCTTTATTCTGAGACTGTGCCCCCGAGTTCTAGATTTCCCCACGAGGGGAAGCATCCTCTCTGCATCTACCTTGTCGAGCCCCCTCAGTAACTTATATGTTTCAATAAGATCACCTCTCATTCTTCTAAATTCCAATGAGTATAGGCCCAGCCTGCTCAACCTTTCCTCATAAGTCAACCCTTTCATCTCTGGAATTAACCTAATGAATCATCTCTGAACTGCCTCCAATGCAAATATATCCTTCCTTAAATAAGGAGACCAAAACTGTACGCAGTACTCAAGGTGTGGTCTCACCAATACCCCGTACAGTTGTAGCAGGACTTCCCGGCTTTTATACTCCAACCCCCTTGCAATAAAGGCCAACATTCATTTGCCTTCCTGATTACTTGCTGTACCTGCATGCTAACTTTTTGTGTTTCATGCACAAGGACCCCCAGGTCCCTCTCAACTGTAGCATTTTGTAATCTCTCATTTAAATAATCATTTGCTTTTTTATTTTTCCTGCCAAAGTGTATAACCTTGCACTTTCCCACATTATACTCCATCTGTCAAATGTCTGCCCACTCTCCTAGCCTGCCTATATCCCTTTGCAGATTCTTTGAGTTCTCTGCACAACCTGCTTTCCCACCCATCTTTGTATCATCCACAAACTTGGCTACATTACACTCAGTCCCTTCATCCAAGTCATTAATGTAGATTGTAAATAGTTGAGGCCCCAGCACCGATCCCTGTGGCACCCCACTAGTTACCGTTTGCCAACCGGAAAATTACCCATTTATCCCGACTCTCTGCTTTCTGCTAGTTAGTCAATTCTCTATCCATGCTAATATATTACCTCCAATTCCGTGAGTTCTTATCCTATGCAGTAACCTTTTATGTGGCACCTTATCCAATGCCTTCTGGAAATCCAAATACACCACATCCACTGGCTCACCCTTGTCCACCCTGCTTGTTCCATCCTCAAAGAGCTCCAGCAAATTTGTTAAACATAATTTCCCTTTCATAAAACCATGCTGACTCTGCTTGACTGCATTATGCTTTTCCAAATGCCCTGCTACTTCTTCCTTAATGAAGGACTCCAGCGTTTTCCCAATGACAGATGTTAGGCTAACTGGTCTATAGTTTCCTGCTTTCTCTCTTCCTCCTTTCTTAAATAGGGGTGTTTTATTTGCGGTTTTCCAATCCACTGGGATCTCTCCAGAGTCCAGGGAATTTTGGTATATTGCAACCAATGCATCCACTACTTCTTTTAAGACCCTGGGATGCTGGCCGTCTGGTCCAGGGGACTTGACATCTTTTAGTCCCATTATTTTACCAAGTACTATTTCCTTAGTGATAGTTTTTGTCTTTAGTCCCCCCTCCCTGTGGCCCCTTGATTATCCATTATTGGGATGTTGTTAGTGTCTTCTACTGTGAAGACAGATACAAAATATTTGTTCAGAGTTTCTGCCATTTCCCCGTTCCCCATTATTAATTCCCTAGTCTCATCCTCTAAGGGACCAATGTTTACTTTAGCTACCCTCTTCCTTTTTATATACCTGTCGAAGCTCTTACTATCTGTTTTAATGTTTTTTTGCCAGTTTACTCTCATAATTCATCTTCTCTCTCTTTATTTTTTTTTTAGTCATCCTTTACTGGTTTTTAAAAATTTCCCAATACTCTGGTCTCCCACCAATCTTGGAATCATTGTATGCCTTTGTTTTCAATTTGATACCATCCTTTACTTCCTTAGTTAGCCATGGATGGTGCTCCCTTCTCTTAAAATCTTTCTTTCTCACTGGAATATATTTTTGTTGAGAGTTATGAAATATCTCCTTAAATGTCCGCCACTGCATTTCAACTGCCTTACCCTTTAATTTATTTTTCCAGTCCACTTTAGACAGTTCTGCCCTCATGCCATTGTAATTAACTTTGATTAAGATCAGGACACTGGTTTGATACAACTTTCTCACCCTTCAACTGAATTTGAAATTCAACCATGCTATGATCACTCTTTCCAAGAGGATCCTTTACTATGAGATCATTTATTAATTCTGTCTCATTACACAGTACCGGATCCAAGATAGCCTGCTCCCTGGTTGGTTCCATTACATACTGTTCTAGGAAAACATCCCGGATGCACTCTATGAACTCTTCCTGAAGGCTACCATGGCCAATTTGATTTGTCCAATCAATATGGAGATTAAAATCACTCATGATTATTACCGTACCTTTTTTACAGGCCTCCATTATTTGTTGATTTATACTCTGTCCAACAGTATTGCTACTGTTTGGAGGCCTGTAGACTACGCCCACCAGAGACTTTTTCCCTTTACTATTTTTTCTATCTCCACCCAAACGATTCTACATCTTGAGCTTCTGAGCCAATGTCACTTCTGACCACTGCACTGATCTCATCCTTTACCAACAAAGCCACCCCACCTCCCTTTCCTTTCTGTCTATCCTTCCGAATTGTCAAATACCCTGGAATATTCAGTTCCCAGTCCTGATCACCTTGCAACCACGTCTCTGTAATGGCGATCAGATCATACCCATTTGTATCTATTTGTGCCGTCAACTCATCTATCTTGTTACGAATGCTGCGTGAATTCAGATATAGAGCTTTTAATTTTGTCTTTTTACCATTTCTTCTTGTTTTGGTCCCATTTTCTGTTGCACTCTTATTTTTAAATATTCTGTCCCTTCCTGTCACACTCTAGTTATTAGTTAAAAGCAGAGAAGGGGAGATGTTTGGATATCCCACAGTGATCCGGCATCAATGTGGGACATGGGCAAAGGGAATGCGATGCTCCTTTAGCTACTTATCGGGAATGTAGAAACCTGGCCATCAGTTACTATCAAAGCTCCAGAGACTTGGGCACACAATCCAGGCTGAGACTCCCAGTGCAGTACTGAGGGAGTGCTGCACTGTTGGAGGTGCTGTCTTTCGGATGAGACATTAAAGCAAGGCCATGTTTGCTCTCTCAGCTGGACATAAAAGATCCCATGGCACTATTTTGAAGAAGTGCAGGGGGATTTCTCATTGCTGTCCTGCCTTCTTCTTCTTAGGCAGTCCCTCGGAACCGAGGATGACTTGCTTCCACACTAAAAATGAGTTCTCAGGTGACTGATGAGCCCAATGCGGGACCTACAGTCTCTGTCACAGGTGGGGCAGACGGGGGTTGAAGGGGCAGTGGGTGGGGTGCTTGGGTTGACGTGCACTCCCTCCGCTGTTTGCGCTTGGCTTCCGCTTGCTCCCGGCGAAGAGACTCGAGGTGTTCAGCGCCTTCCCAGATGCTTCTCCTCCACTTTGTGCAGTCTTGGGCCAGGGATTCCCAGGTGTCGGTGGGCATGTTGCACTTTTTCAAGGAGGCTTTGAGGGTGTCCTTGAAGCATTTCTTCTGCCCACCTGGGGCTCTCTTGTCATGTTGGAGCTTCAAGTAGAGCGCTTGCTTTGGGGGTCTCGTATCGGGCATGTGGACGATGTAGCCCGTCCATCGGAGCTGGTTGAGCATGGTCAAAGCTTCAATGCTGGGGATGTTCGCCTGAGCGAGAACACTGACGTTTGTGCACCTATCCTGCCAATCTTGCGAAGGCAGTGTTGGTGGTACCTCTCCAGTGTTTTGAGGTGCCTGCTGTACATGGTCCATGTCTCTGAAGCATACAGGAGGGCGGGTATCACTATTGCTCTGTAGACCATGAGCTTGGTGCTGGGTTTGAGGTCCGGGAGCGAAGTCGGGACCCAGGAGTGAGGATGGGCCACATCGTCCGCATGCCCGATACAAGACTCCCAAAGCAAGCGTTACTGACCGGGCCTGTCCTGCCTAATATTTATCCCACAACCAAAATCACTTTAAAAAAACAGATTAGCTGATCATTATCATATTTCTGTTTGTGGGATGTTGCTGTGCGTAAATTGGCTGGAGCATTTCCAGTTGAAAATTGTTAAATCCGAAATTGTACTGGAATTATAAAGAATAAGAGCTTGTGGATCACCTCTGGATTAGTGCCATGCGGACTGCAAACATTTATTCAATTGATATGAACGCTTCCAGTATTCTGGTACCTCTGATATTCATACCAGATTCACACTCTGCCGGCCTCGCTTCTAAGTGAAGCAGGAAAGGCGGATAAATCAAAGGCAGCAGATGAAACACCGGCCTGTAATGGGGATTTGGTGTACAGTGAGATTTGCAGCAATCGATCCTTTAGGCTTCCTCCGGATGGTGGCACTGCAATCTAAGTATTAAAACTGGGAAACATCCCAGTATTTTTTGTTTGTCGTAGCAACGGCTGGAATAGTTCGCAGTGTACGAATAGACCGTCATCAATAGCGTGCTGTGCAAAGTGACATTTGTACTATTTGCAGCCAGAAGGCGGTAACTTGCTGAACAAAGCAAACATCTCCAGGATTCCCCTCTACCGTGGTTGGCACGGCCCTCGACCGTGTCTGTTCCATTTCGCGCACTTCTGCTCTCACCCCTTCTCTCTCTCTCCCAGAACCACCACAGAGTTCCCCTTGGCCTCACCTTTCACCCCACCAGCCTCCACATTCAACGGATCACCCTCCTTCATTTCCGCCACCTCCAGCGTGATCCCACTACCAAACATATCCCCTCCCCTCCCCTTTCAGCATTCCGAAGGGACCGCTCCCTCCGTGACACCCGGGTCCACTCCACTATCACCCTTAACACCTCTACCCCTTCCCACGGCACCTTCCCGTGCAAGCGCAGGAGATGCAACACCAGCCCTTTTACCCCCTTCCTTCCCACTTTCCAGGGCCCCAAACACTCCTTCCGGGTGAAACAGCGATTTACTTGTACTTCTTGCAAATTAGTATACTGCATTCGCTGCTCACGATGCGGTCTCCTCTACATTGGGGAGACCAAACGTAGATTGGGTGACTGCTTTGCGGAACACCTCCGTTCAGTCCGTAAGGGTGACCCTGAGCTTCCGGTCGCCTGTCACTTTAATTCTCCAATTCACTCCCACTCTGATCTCTCTGTCCTCGGCCTCTTACACTGTTTAAAATGAAGCTCAACGTAAGCTCGAGGAACAGCACCTCATCTTTCTATGAGGCACTTTACAGCCTTCTGGACTCAACATTGAGTTCAACAATTTCCGACCATAACCTCGGCCCCTATCTTTTCAGATGGCGGCTGTTGATGATTCTGCCGTCCCCATTTACACCTTTGTTTCTTTACTTGTCCCATTATCATCTGCTCTCGCTTTGTACTATCATCCCTTTTGTCATTTACTCTCTCCTGCCTTCCACCCTACCATGACCGCCCCTTTTGTTCTTTCCTCCCCCCATTCCCTGCCCCTACACTTGCTCAAAAACTGTTACATCTCTAACTTTTTTCCAGTTCTGGCGAAAGTGTCATCGAGCTGAAACGTTAACTCTGTTTCTCTCTCCCAACAGATACTGCCCTGACCTGCTGAGTGTTTCCAGCACTTCCTGTTTTTGATCTCCAAAGCCACTGTCCCTTTAAAAAGACGTTCAGTAAACCACGCCCCCCCACCCACTTCCTGGTTGAATGAATGTGAAAGTAGCATTCTGGATCCTCCAAAAAAGCTCCTGATGAAATGGCGTCGTTACAGGTATTGGCAAATATGAGAGATGAAGCGATCTGTCCAATCTGTTTGGAATTTTTCGACGATCCGGTGACCATAGACTGCGGGCACAACTTCTGCCGAGCCTGTATTTTGCGGCATTGGGGACCGGTCAGAGGGAGGGTGACCTGCCCGCAGTGTCGGACCGAGTTTGTTCAGAAGAATGTCAGGCCCAACCGCTTTGTGTCCAACATTGTGGAGAGTGTCAAGAAATTGAGGCTGGATCAGCCGCCGGCAGGGAGGGAGTTCCACTGTGAAGAGCACCATGAAAAGCTGAAGCTGTTCTGTGGCGACGATCACAGGGCGATCTGTGTGGTGTGCTCCACGTCCCGTGATCACAAGGACCATGCAGTCAGTCCTATAAATGAAGCGGTTGAACTCTACAAGGTACAGCCTTTCTCACTGCCCAAGTATGTTTCTCTCTCTCTCTCATTGTAAACATTATCAGACAACATTTTTCATATAAGGAGATATTAGGTCAGGTGACCAAAAGCTTGCTTAAATAAGTAAAAAGAAAGAAATTTATATCGCGCCTTTCACGACCACCGGACGTCCCAAAGCGCTTTAAAGCCAATTAATTACTTTTGAGGTGCAGTCAC
Organism: Somniosus microcephalus; assembly: GCF_052327205.1. Lineage (NCBI taxonomy): Eukaryota > Metazoa > Chordata > Chondrichthyes > Squaliformes > Somniosidae > Somniosus > Somniosus microcephalus. The sequence continues at coordinate 120,177,260 of NW_028225179.1, forward strand.
TGTTGTAATGTGGGAAATGCAGCAGCCAATTTGCGCAGAGCAAGGTCTCACAAACAGCAATGTGATAATGACCAGATAATCTGTTTTTAGTGATGTTGGTTGAGGGATAAATATTGGCCCCAGGACACCGGGGAGAACGTCCCTGCTCTTCGAAATAGTGCCCGTGGGGTCTTTTACGCCCACCTGAGAGAGCAGACGGGGCCTCAGTTTAACGTCTCATCCGAAAGACGCCACCTCTGACAGTGCAGCACTCCCTCGGCACTGCGCTGGAGTGTCAGCCTAGCTATGTGCACAAGTCTCAAGTAGTTTTTAAGGAGGAGGGAGAGATTTAAGGAAGGAATTCCAGAGCTTAGGGAGCCGAAGGCACGACCGTCAATGGTGGAGCGATTAAAATCCGGATGCACAAGAGGACAGAATTTTTTTTTATTCATGGGAAGTGAGCGTCGCTGGAAAGGCCAAAATTTATTGCCCTTGAGAAGGTGGAGGTGAGCCGCCTTCTTGAACCACAGAGGGGTTTGGAGTCACCTATAGGCTGTACAGGGTATGGACGGCAGATTTCCTTCCACTGAAGGACATTAGTGAACCAGTACCAGATGGGTTTTTTGCAACAATCCGATAGTTTCATGGTCACCTAGTTTTTTAAAAAGATTTATTTAATTTCCTCAGCTGCCGTGGTGGGATTTGAACTCATGTCTCTGGATCAGTAGTCCAGTGGTGGGATTTGAACTCATGTCTCTGGATCAGTAGTCCAGGCCTCTGGATTACTAATCTAGTAACATATCCACTATGCTAGCATATCCTTGAGGAGTGTAGAGATCCTGGAGAGTTGTAGAGCTGAAGGAGGTTACAGAGATACTTCAGGATGTCCCAAAACAATAATATCCGTAACATACCCAGTGTTGTACAAAAAGGAATAACAACAGAAAATGCTGGAAGCACTCAGCAGGCCAGGCAGCATCCGTGGAGAGAGAGAAACAGAGTTAACGTTTCAGGTCTGGGACCCTTCATCAGAACTGGAAAAAGCTGGAGATGTAACAGATATTAAGCAGGTGCAGAGACGGGGGGGATATTAAGCAGGTGCAGAGACGGGGGGGGGGGATACTAAGCAGGTGCAGAGACGGGGGGGGGGATATTAAGCAGGTGCAGAGACAGTGGGGGGGGGTTAGGAGGGGAGGAAGGAGTAGAAAGAACACCCTGTACTTTTGTAAGAGGCAGGAAAGATAACATGTTGCAAATGGGAATGGCAAAAATCATACTGCATGAAAAATGGGGGCAGGGATAATTATCTGAAATTGTTGAACTCAATGAGTCCAGAAGGCTGCAAAGTGCCCAATCGAAAGATGAGGTGCTGTTCCTCGAGCTTACGTTGAGCTTCATTGGAACAATGTAATAGCCCGAGGACAGAGAGATCAGAGTGGGAGTGAAGCGGTGAATTAAAGTGACAGGCGACTGGAAGCTCAGGGTCACCCGTACGGACTGAACGGAGGTGTTCCGCAAAGCGATCGCCCAATCTGCGTTTGGTCTCCCCAATGTAGAGGAGACCGCATCGTGAGCAGCGAATACAGTATACTAAATTGCAAGAAGTACAAGTAAATCGCTGTTTCACCTGGAAGGGGTGTTTGGGGCCCTGGACAGTGGGAAGGGAGGAGGTAAAAGGGCAGGTGTTCCATCTCCTGCGCTTGCACGGGAAGGTGCCAGGTGAAGGAGAAGGGCTGTTGGGGGTGATTGAGGAGTGGGCCAGGGTGTCGCGGAGGGAGAGGTCCCGTCGGAATGCTGAAGGGGGAGGTGTGGGGAAGATGTGTTTGGTGGTGGGATCACGTTGGAGGTGGCGGAAATGGCGGAGGATGATCCGTTGAATGTGGATGCTTGTGGGGTGAAAGGGGAACCCTATTCTCCCAGTATCTTCGTCTCCGCCGCATCTGTTCTGACGATGCCACCTTCCATACTAGTGCTTCTGACATGTCTTCCTTTTTCCTCAACCGAGGATGCCCCTCTACCGTGGTTGACATGGCCCTTGACTGTGTCCGTTCTATTTCCTGCACTTCTGCTCTCACCCCTTCCCCTCACTCCCAGAACCACGATAGGGTTCCCCTTGTCTTCACCTTTCACCCCACCAGCCTCCACATTCAACGGACCATCTTCCGCCACCTCCAACGTGATCCCACCACCAAACACATCTTCCCCTCACCTCCCCTTTCAGCATTTCGACGGGACCGCTCCCTCCGCGACACCCTGGTCCACTCCTCAATCACCCCCAACAGCCCTGCTCCTTCACCTGGCACCTTCCCGTGCAAGTGCAGGAGATGCAACACCTGCCCATATAGCTCCCCCCTTCCCACTGTCCAGGGCCCCAAACACCCCTTCCAGGTGAAACAGCGATTTACTTGTACTTCTCACAATCTAGTATACTGTATTCGCTGCTCACGATGCGGTCTCCTCTACATTGGGGAGACCAAACGCAGATTGGGCGACCGCTTTGCGGAACACCTCCGTTCAGTCCGTAAGGGTGACCCTGAGCTTCCGGTCGCCTGTCACTTTAATTCACCGCTTCACTCCCACTCAGACCTCACTGTACTCGGGCTATTGCATTGTTCCAATGAAGCTCAACGTAAGCTCGAGGAACAGCACCTCATCTTTCGATTAGGCACTTTACAGCCTGCCGGACTCAACATTGAGTCCAAAAATTTCAGATAATTATCCCTGCCCCCATCTTTCATGCAGTATGATTTTTGCCATTCCCATTTGCAACATTTTATCTTTCCTGCCTCTTACAAAAGTACAGGGTGTTCTTTCAATTCCTTCCTCCCCTCTTAACCCCCCACCCCCCCATCTCTGTACCTGCTTAATATCGGTTACATCTCCAGCTTTTTCCAGTTCTGATGAAGGGTCCCAGACCTGAAACGTTCACTCTGTTTCTCTCTCCACGGATGCTGCCTGGCCTGCTGAGTATTTCCAGCATTTTCTGTTGTTATTTCAGATTTCCAGCATCTGCAGTATTTTGCTATTGTACAAAAAGGAAGCTATCCGCCTTCTAACAGATAATCTAATATTTCATCATAACAGCACTATCAGTATATGCCATATTATCATACACTGTGATATCCCTGGTCTCTGTGGATATTTGCAGCAATGAAGGCTATTCGGTCTGTGGTGTTTGTATCTTGAACACTCCAAAACTAATCGCAAGGCCTTATTCTCTCCCCTCAAACCTGCCTCTTCCTTTGCTTCTAAAATCTATCAGTTTCCCCTGAAAAGTGCGCATGGTCTATGCCTCAACAATCCGCTGTGGCAAAGCATATTGTGCTCCCAACAGCAGTCTGTGTGATGGCATTTTCTCCCACTTTCTGACCACTTTACTTTAACTACCGCTGAGAATGAACTCCCCGATCTCAGGGTACAGGCTTTTGGCTATTCAGTCTTGTCAAAAAAAAAACCCACGGTGATTTCCTTTCAAAACGTCTCTGTTCCAGGGATTGCTGCGAAAATCGGTGGAGTCGCTTCAGAAGCAAATGGCAGTGGTGGGCAAAAGTGAGAATGAAGGAGAAGCAGATCTAAGAAAACTGAAGGTAAGCTGTTTCCAAGTCCTGCACTGAAATGATATCGGGCCGGGAAACACAACAGGACAGAGACGGAATAACAACAGGAAATGCTGGACGCACTCAGCAGGCCAGGCAGCATCCGTGGAGAGAGAAACAGAGTTATTGGCCCAGAACTTGGTGTCGGGGGCTTGCCGCGCGTGCAAGCCCCCGATGTGCACTCACCCGGCGCGCCGACATCTGAAACCTGGCCCGCAGTGGATTTCCTGTCAGTGGCCCGGTTCTGATGTTGGCGCGCTGTGCAAACCTGACCCAGCGGCGTAGTTAGTGCGATGTGCCGGCTGGGATCAGGTGAGCACTGTACAACCAATCAGGGGAGGGGAAACTTCATTCATAAGTTTGAGAGTAAGAACTGTCAAACTCATGAGAGGTACTGCACCCCAAAACACTACTTAAACTTTAAATAAAATTTAAAAAAGACATCCCAATCATTAAATTAAGTATAAATAAGTTTAAAAAAAATAATTTAAACAATTTTTTTTTGTTGAAAAAAATAAATTTTGAATAAAAAGGGTCTAAAACTAAACTTACCGTATTGTAGATTCTTTAAAATAATAAACCTGTGGAAATTTTTTTTTCTAAATTGCACTAAAACACCACTTACCTGTAAAAATAAATACTTACGTGTGCTTTTTACAAGCGTAAAGACCGGAGGCCTTTAGACATGCGCAAATCCCCCAAAACACAGGAAATCCAAGACGCACGCGCTGCCCCCTACAGCGCACGTGCTAGCCTCTTCACCTCTTGGGTTAGAGGAGAGGAAATGCCGGTTTTCAGCGCATGCGCTGTGCATGCTGAAAACCGGCATTTCCTCCGGCCAGACGCGTGAGTACCCCTTCCGTACTCTCGCGTTTGGGGAGGAATTGCTGCCCCAATGTTTCAGGTCTGGGACCCTTCATCAGAACTGGAGAAGGTTAGAGATGTAACATATTAAGCAGGTGCAGGGGCAGGGAGAGGGGGAGGGACGGGAGGAAGGAACGTTCTGTGCTAGGGTAGGAGGCCGGAGAGATTAAATGTTGCAAATGGGGATGGCAAAATCATAAACAGCCTGAAAAATGGGGGCTGGGGTTATAGTCTGAAATTGTTGAACTCAATGTTGAGTCCAGAAGGCTGTAAAGTGCCTAATCGAAAGATGAGTTGCTGTTCCTCGAGCTTGCGTTGAGCTTCATTGGAACAGTGTAAGAGGACAGATACGGAAGCCGTTGTTACAGTTCAGAGTTGCAATACCATGCCTGCGATTACTGCCTCAGACTGTGGAAGCGGGGAGATGTTTTGTCGTCCGGGTAATTTGCCTTTCAGCCTATTTTGGACCTGAACAAACATTCAACTAGTTTAGAAATTGGAATAATTTCCCGATGTAGGGAACGGTAGGATAGTGGTCATGTTACAGAGCTAGTAAGCCAGTTTTTAAAAATTGGTTTATGGGATGTGGGCGTCGCTGGCAAGGCCGGCATTTATTGCCCGTCCCTAGTTGTCCTTGAGAAGGTGGTGGTGAGCCACCTTCTTGAACCGCTGCAGTCCGTGTGGTGACGGTACTCCCACAGTGCTGTTAGGGAGGGTGTTCCAGGATTTTGATCCAGCGACGATGAAGAAACCGCCGATATAGTTCCAATTCAGGGTGGTGTGTGACTTGGAGGTGGTGGTGTTCCCATGCGCCTGCTGCCCTTGTCTTCTAGGTGGAAGAGGTCGCGGGTTTGGGCGGTGCTGCTGAAGAAGCCTTGGCGAGTTGCTGCAGTGCATCTTGTAGATGGTACACACTGCAGCCACGGTACGCCGGTGGTGGAGGGACTGAATGTTTAAGGTGGTGGCTGGGGTGCCAATCAAGTGGGCTGCTTTGTCCTGGATGGTGCCGAGTTTGACTAATGATCCAGAGACTTTCTTTCTCCACAGATGCCTGACCTGTTGAGTGTTTCTAACATTAGCTGTTTTTATGCCATTTATAAATAGAGACATAGAAATATATAATAGAAATACAAAAATAAGGATCTGATCTGTGCTCTCTAACCTCACTTTAGCTGTGGTGTAGTGGGGACAGTTGGTAAATAAGCGCCCTAGAGTATATCTTTAACTGGTGGTATTGAATTAATTTAAATTAATTAAAGGGGTAAGTCATGCCAGGAGAGCCCAGCCCCGTGTTATGCTCCTCTTGCTCTATGTGGGAATTCAGGGACGCTGCCAGTGTCCCTGATGACCACGTGTGCCAGAAATGCATCCAGCTGCAGCTACTAATGGGCCGTATTGAGGCGCTGGAGCTGCGGATGGATGGGTTGTGGAGCATTCACGATGCTGAGAGGGTCGTGGATTACACGTTTGATGAGTTGGTCACGCCACAGGGTAGGGCTGCACAGGCAGGAGGGAAATGGGTGACCACCAGGCGGAGCAGTAGAAGCAGGCAGGTAGTGCAGGAGACCCCTGTGGCCGTCCCCCTTTTAAACAGGTATACCAATTTGGATACTGTTGAGGGGGATGACTCACCAGAGGAAGGCAGCAGCAGCCAACTTCCTGGCGCCAGGGGTGTTGCTGCTGCTCAGGAAGGGAGGAAAAAGAGTGGGAGAGCAATAGTGGTAGGGGATTCTATCGTAAGGGGAACAGATAGAAGGTTCTGTGGCCGTAGACGTGACTCCAGGATGGTTTGTTGCCTCCCTGGTGCCAGGGTCAAGGATGTCACTGAACGGCTGCAGGGCATTCAGAAGGGGGAGGGGGAACAGGCAGAGGTCGTGGTTCACATTGGGACCAACGACATAGGTAGGAAGACGGATGAGGTCCTGCAACAAGAATTTAGGGAGCTAGGTAGCAGATTAAAGAGCAGGACCTCAAAGGTAGTAATCTCTGGAATACTCCCGGTGCCACGTGCTAGTGAGTATAGGAATAGGAGGATAGAGCAGATGAATGCGTGGCTAAAGAGTTGGTGCAGGAGGGAGGGCTTTAGTTTCCTGGATCACTGGGCCTGCTTCTGGGAAAGGTGGGACTTGTACAAGTCGGACGGGTTGCACCTGAACCAGAGCGGGATAAATATCCTTGCGGGGAGGTTTGCTAGCACTGTTCGGGGGGGTTTAAACTAAAATGGCAGGGGGTTGGGAACCTGAACAGGGAGACAGAGGAAAGGAAAACAGGGATAAAAGCAAAAGATAGGAAGGAGAAAAACAAAAGTGGCAGTCAGAGAAATCAACGGTTTAAATCAAACGTGGCCACAGTAAATAATAATTCTAATAGGTCTAAGAGCGTTAAAAAAACAAGCCTGAAGGCTTTGTGTCTTAATGCAAGGAGCATTTGTAATAAGGTGGATGAATTGGCTGCGCAAATAGAGGTAAATGAATACGATTTGGTTGGGATTACAGAAACGTGGCTCAAGGATGGCCAAGACTGGGAACTCAACATCCAGGGGTATTCGATATTCAGGAAAGATAGGCAAAAAGGAAAGGGAGGTGGGGTAGCATTACTGGTTAAAGAAGGGATTAATACAATTGTAATGAAGGATATTAGCTCTGATGATGTGGAATCTGTATGGGTAGAATTGAGAAATACTAAAGGGAAAAAAACATTAGTGGGAGTGGTATATAGACCTCCAAACAGTAAGGTGGAGGTTGGGGATGGCATTAAAAGGGAAATTAAAGAAGCGTGCAATAAGGGCACAGCAGTCATCATGGGTGACTTTAACCTACATATAGATTGGGCCAACCAAATTAGTAACAATACTGTGGAGGAGGAATTCCTGGAGTGTTTACGGGATGGTTTCCTGGACCAATATGTCGAGGAACCAACCAGAGATCAGGCCATCTTAGACTGGGTATTATGCAACGAGAAAGGATTAATTAGCAATCTTGTTGTACGAGGCCCCTTGGGTCGGAGCGATCATAATATGATCGAATTCTTCATTAAGATGGAGAATGAAGTAGTTGACTCGGAGACAAGGGTCCTCAATTTAAATAAAGGAAACTACGATGTTCTGAGGAGCGAGTTGGGCAGGATTGAATGGGGAATGGCGCTCAAAGGGTTGACGGTGGATAGGCAATGGCAAACATTCAAAGACCGAATGGATGAGCTACAGAATTTGTTCATCCCAGTTTGGCGCAAAAATAAAACAAAAAAGGTGACTCAACCGTGGCTAACAAGGGAAATTAGGGATAGCATAAGATCCAAGGAGAGGACATATAAATTGGCTAGAAAAAGCAATAATCCTGAGGATTGGGAGCAGTTTAGGAGTCAACAAAGGAGGACAAAGGGATTAATTAAGTAAGGGAAAATAGAATATGAGAGTAAGCTAGCAGGGAACATAAAAACTGACTGTAAAAGCTTTTATAGATATGTAAAGAGAAAAAGATTAGTGAAGTCAAGCGTATGTCCCTTGCAGTCAGAATCGGGGGAATTTATAATGGGAAACAAGGAAATGGCAGACCAACTAAATGCATACTTTGGTTCTGTCTTCACAAAGGAGGACACAAATAACCTCCCAGAGATGCCGGGGAACATAGGGTCTGATGAAAGCGAGGAACTGAAAGAAATCAGTATTTGTAGGGAAATGGTGTTAGGAAAATTGATGGGACTGAAGGCCGATAAATCCCCAGGGCCTGATGGTCTACATCCCAGGGTACTTAAGGAAGTGGCCCTAGAGATAGTAGATGCACTACTGATCATCTCCCAGAACTCGATAGACTCTGGAACGGTACCCATGGATTGGAGGGTAGCTAATGTTACCCCACTATTCAAAAAAAGGTGGTAGAGAAAAAGCGGGGAATTATAGACCGGTAAGCCTGACATCGGTAGTGGGGAAAATGCTAGAGTCTATTATAAAAGATGTAATAGCAGAGCACTTGGAAAGCAGTGACAGGATCGGACAAAGTCAACATGGATTTACAAAAGGTAAATCATGCTTGACTAATCTACTGGAATTTTTTGAGGATGTAACTGGTAAAATAGATAAGGGAGAACCAGTGGATGTGGTGTATTTGGACTTTCAGAAGGCTTTCGATAAGGTCCCACACAAGAGATTAGCGTGCAAAATTAAGGCACATGGGATTGGGGGCAAGGTGTTGACTTGGATAGAGAACTGGTTGGCGGACAGAAAGCAAAGAGTTGGGATAAACGGGTCGTTTTCCGAGTGGCAGGCAGTGACTAGTGGGGTACCGCAAGGATCGGTCCTAGGACCCCAGCTGTTCACAATATATATTAATGATCTGGATGAGGGAATTGGATGTAATATCTCCAAATTTGCAGACGACACAAAGCTGGGTGGGAGGGTAAGCTGCGAGGAGGATGTCGGGAAAATCCAGTACGATTTGGACAGGTTGGGTGATTGGGCAGAAACATGGCAAATGCACTATAATGTGGATAAATGTGAGGTTATCCACTTTGGTGGCAAAAACAGGAAGGCAGATTATTATTTGAATGGCAATAGATTGGGAGAAGGGGAAGTGCAAAGAGACCTGGGTGTCCTTGTGCACCAGTCGCTGAAGGTAAGCATGCAGGTGCAGCAGGCGGTTAAGAAGGCAAATGGTATGTTGGCCTTCGTAGCAAGAGGGTTCGAGTACAGGAACAAGGATGTCTTGCTACAGTTGTACAGGGCCTTGGTGAGACCGCACCTTGAGTATTGTGTGCAGTTTTGGTCACCATACCTGAGGAAGGACGTTCTTGCCATGGAGGGAGTGCAGCGAAGATTCACCAGGCTGATACCTGGGATGGCAGGAATGATGTATGAGGAGAGATTGTGTCGATTGGGCTTATACTCACTGGAGTTTAGAAGATTGAGAGGGGATCTCATCGAAACCTATAAAATTCTGTCAGGTCTGGACAAACTAGATGCAGGAAGGATGTTTCTGATGGCCGGGGAGTCTAGAACCAGGGGTCATAGTCTAAGGATAAGGGGTAAGCCATTTAGGACTGAAATGAGGAGGAATTTCTTCACCCAGAGAGTGGTGAACCTGTGGAATTCTCTGCCACAGAGGGCGGTGGAGGCCAGTTCATTAAATATATTGAAGAAAGAGTTGGATATGTTTCTTGAGGCTGAAGGGATCAAGGGATATGGGGAAAAGGCAGGGACAGGGTACTGAGTTTGGATGATCAGCCATGATCACATTGAATGGCGGAGCAGGCTCGAAGGGCCGAATGGCCTACTCCTGCTCCTATCTTCTCTGTTTCTATGTTTACCCTGTGCGTTGCTTGCCCCGTGCACTATCTAGTAATATTGATTAGTAATATATTAAAAGTCCTGTATCTAGCTACATTTCTGCCACACTAACTCTTGTGTCAATATTTGTCGCACCTGCTGGCATGATTTTCTGACATTGTTGATTATTAATGGGGAAAGGACACTGTGGTCAGGAGAGAGGGGAGAGTGAGAAACGTTCTACATGAAAAACTGATGGAAGCTGATTCCATAAATAATTTTAAAAGGGAGTTGGAACTTACAGGGTTACAGATAAAAGCAGAGATATGGGACTAAGCACGACTGCTCTTTCAAAGAGCCAGCACAGGAACGATGAGCTGAACGGCCTCCTTCTGTGCTGTAAGTCTATGGGATTCTATGAAGAGAGAGAGAGAGAGAACCAGAAAGTAACATAGAAATAGAGAGAACCACGAGCGAACAGACAGACACCATCCACAGCACGGTGTGAACGCAGGAAGAAATACAGCATATTCTGCGAGTTACCCGTAGCCCCCTGCAAAGATATCCTGACGTGATCGAAGCGGCTTCTTGGCCTGGTCAGAATGAGCTTTATTGGAACAATGCTGCACAGTAGTTGCTTTCGTGCCGTGTGCCACTGATGCTGCACACTGTGTCCAGTTTACCTCAAACAGTTCACTTTTAGTAAAAACAGAAAATGCTGGAGATACTCAGCAGGTCAGGCAGCACCTGTGGAGAGAGAAACAGAGTTAACGTTTCGGGTCGATGACCCTTCGTCAGAACTGGAAAAAGCTGAAGATGGAACAGGTTTTTAAGCAAGGGCAGGGAAAGGGGGGAGGGGAGTAAAGAACAAAAGGGATAGGATGGAAGGCAGGAGAGATTAAATGACAAAAGGGATGATGGTGCAAGGCAAAAGGAGATGGTAATGGGACAAGTTAAGGAACAACAGATGACTCCAGATGAAGTGTAAGTGGCACTGGCAGAATGAAAGACGGCTGCCACATGAGAGAGAGAAAAAATAAATAAATGGAAAAAAATGATAGGGTCAGAGGTTATGGTCTGAAATTGTTGAACTCTATGTTGAGTCCAGAAGGCTGTAAAGTGCCCAATCGAAAGATGAGGTGCTGTTCCTCGAGCTTACGTTGAGCTTCATTGGAACAGTGTAAGAGACCGAGGATGGTGAGGTCTGAGTGGGAGTGGAACGGAGTATTAAAGTGACAGGCGGCCGGAAGCTCGGGGGTCACCCTTACGGACTGAACGGAGGTGTGTTTTGTTAACTTTTAGTGCTTGCCTGTTGAAATAAAGAATAGATTTGCCTTTCTAATCTAGGCTTTATTAACTTAAAAATCCTGTAGCACATCTTCAACACCCAGTCCCAACTAAAGGCTGGAAAGAACTGAATTTAAGATGGCCACCACAAATCACATGACATCAACTACCAATGAGATTACAGCATATATCCCAAGGCAGGAAACAAACAACCAATCACAATACTTCTTACTAAACATAGAGAATAATCACCACACCTGTTCGTTACATAGGGATGTGAGTTAGTGCAGCAGATTAATTCCTATCATTTGACAAGGACCAGCCTAATTACAGACTAGTCCTTTATCAGCACACTTTTGATAATAGTATGAGCAATTTCAGGTCAAATTAAATTGGAATTAGCAATCCCAGTGTGAAACCAACTTTGCCAATTTCCAATATTCAAATATTAATAGTGTGAAACATTATTAAATAATAAAACCTGAAGTAACTAGAATTTCCTCTGCTCATCTTTAATCACTAACATATTTCAGTTTTCCTTTCTGAATGCTTCCTGTGGCTCACCTATTGTGGTCTAGTTCATCTTGGTATCAAACTGTGTACCTCCATTCTCACTATCACCAACACGATCTAGTGTGAAATTGACTTAATCACTGAGAAATGGAATAGATTGAACCCATTCCAAAAACATCTCAGTACCTTGTCCAAATGCCCATTGTTTATGCCTCAATACTGACCGAGTGTTGTCAAGGTATTTGAAGGCCATTTAGGTGTGAAATCAGGAGGTACTTTTTCACACAAAGGGTTGTAGAAATCTGTAACTCTTTCCCCTCTTTCCCCCCGCCCCCCCAAAGAGGCTGTGGATGCTGGAGCGCAATTGAAATATTTAAGACAGAGATCGATTAGTTTTTTCTCAGGTAAGGGTATCAAGAGACGTGTAGCAAAGGCGATAAAATGGAGTTGCGGCACAGATCAACCAGGATCTAATTGAATGGTGAAACGGTCTCTGAATGGTCGACTCCTGTTTCGACGATCCTATTCCTATGGATGGATCCCGAACATGATTGTGCCCTTGCTGGCTCTAAACACTTTCTGTGAAGAGTCGCGATCGGAAGGGAGGAATCTGACTGATTTTTCACCTTTTTGAGGTCCAAGGCCACTGAAGGCCATTGCCATGCCCAGGTGCCTACCTTGGTTGGGCTCATCCAACTAAGCAACGAGGAGGAGTGGAAGCTACAGTCTACTTGATCTGTGAGGCTCAACTGCTGACTGGAGAAACCCAACTGCTGTCACTGGTGTTCCGCTCGTACTGATTTAACTTAACATCAGTTCGCCGTTACAAGTGGGGATGTGATACATTTTTCTGGAATTATATATTTATAAAGGCTCCCGACGAGAAGCGACCAGGGCTGAAAGAATAAATGGAATTTCGGAGCACAATTTTTTTTCTCGGGCAGACAAACTGTCCAGATTGTTTTGAGGTTTGACATAAGAAATAGTAGCAGGAGTCGGCCATACGGCCCCTCGAGCCTGCTCCGCCATTCAATAAGATCATGGCTGATCATCAACCTCAACTCCACTTTCCCGCCCGATCTCCATATCCCTTGATTCCCCAAGAGTCCAAAAATCTATCAATCTCAACCTTGAATATACTCAAAGACTCAGCATTCACAGCCCTCTGGGGCAGAGAATTCCAAAGATTCACAACCCTCTGAGTGAAGAAATTCCTCCTCATCTCAGTCTTAAATGGCCCACCCCTTATCCTGAGACTATGCCCCCTAGTTCTAGACACTCCAGCCAGGGGAAACAACCTCTCAGCATCTACCCTGTCAATCCCCTTTGTATGTTTGCTAATTTACTTATAGTGAGATAATTGTTTCCTATCTGATCCAGTGTGATCATCTGGAGCAGAGGGAAGATGATTTACAGAGACATAGTTTCATAAACGTTTTCTCGCTCTTTGCCGCTATTTTAAATCATACTGTACAGCTGGCCAGGAACATTTTTGCAATGTACTGCACCTGATTCTGTTCTGTGTTTGTGTCAGTTCAGCGATTCCAATGCTCTTCTAGCCAGTCTCCCAACCTCCGTAAACTTGAGCTCATCCGAAACACTGCTGTCCCTTCGCTAACTCGCACCAATTCCTGTTCATCCATCACCGCAGTGCTCGTTAAACATAAGAACATAACAAATAGGAGCAGGAGTCGGCCATTTGGCCCTTCGAGCCTGCTCCACCATTCAATGAAATCATGGCTGATCTTCTACCTCATCTCCACTTCCCTACACTATCCCCATATCCCTTGATTCCCTTAATATTCAAAAAGCTATCGATCTCTGTCTTGAATATACTCAATGACTGAGCCTCCACAGCCCTCTGGTGGTAGAGAATTACAAAGATTCACCACCCTCTGAGTGAAGAAATTTCTCCTCATCTCAGTCCTAAATGGCCGACCCCTTATTCTGAGACTGTGACCCCTGGTTCTAGACTCTCCAGCCAGGGGAAACCTCCTCCCTGCATCTACCCTGTCAAGCCCTGTAAGAATTTTACCTACATTTATCAACATTGGCTCCCAGTCCAGCAACACCTCGATTTTATAACATTTGAATCCTGGTGTTCAGATCCCTCCATGGCCCCGCCCCTCCCTATCTATGTAACCTCCGCCAGCCCTACAACCCTCTGAGATCGCTATGCTCTTCCGATTCCGGCCACTTGCGCATTCCTGATTTCCTTCACTCCACCATTGGTGGCCATACATTCAGTTGCCTAGGCTCTAAGCTCTGGAATTCCATCTCTACACTTCAGAATCATAGAAATTTAGAATCATAGAAATTTACAGCACAGAAGGAGGCCATTTAGCCCATCGTGTCCGTGCCAGCCGACAAAGAGCTCTCCAGTCTAATCCCACTTTCCAGCTCTTGGTCCGTAGCCTTGTAGGTTGCGGCACTTCAAGTGCATATACAAGTACTTTTTAAATGTGATGAGGGTTTCTGCCTCAACCACCCTTTCAGGCAGTGAGTCCCAGACCCCCACCACCCTCTGGGTGAAAACATTTCTCTTCAACTCCCCTCTAAAACTCCAACTAATTACTTTAATTCTATGCCCCCTGCTAAGGGAAATAAGTCCTTCCTATCCACTCTATCTCGGCCCCTCATAATTTTATACACCTCAATTAGATCTCCCCATAACCTCCTCTATTCCAAAGAAAACAACCCCAGCCTATCCAATCTTTCCTCATAGCTAAAATTCCCCAGCCCAGGCAACATCCTTGTAAATCTCCTCTGCACCCTCTCTAGTGCAATCACATCTTTCCTGTAATGTGGTGACCAGAACTGCACGCAGTACTCTAGCTGAGGCCTAACTAGTGTTTTATACCATTCTAGCATAACCTCCCTGCTCTTGTATTCTATATATACCTCCCTGCTCTTGTATTCTATATATACCTCCCTGCTCTTGTATTCTATATATACCTCCCTGCTCTTATATTCTATATATACCTCCCTGCTCTTATATTCTATATATACCTCCCTGCTCTTGTATTCTATATATACCTCCCTGCTCTTGTATTCTATATATACCTCCCTGCTCTTGTATTCTATATATACCTCCCTGCTCTTATATTCTATATATACCTCCCTGCTCTTGTAGTCTATATATACCTCCCTGCTCTTATATTTTCCGCTTCTCTAACACTCTCTCCTCCTTTAAGTCGCTCCTTAAAACCTGCCTCTTTGACCAAGCTTTTGGTCACCTGTCCTAATATCTCCTTACGTGGCTCGGTGCTAATGCTCCTGTCAACTGCCTTGGGACATTTTATGACTTTAAAAGCGCCACATGAATGCACGTTGTCGTTTATTTCAAAAGGAACAAGCCGGCAATTTGCAGAAGAACATTGCGTCAAAATTCAACCAACTGCACCAGTTTCTGCATCAGGAGGAACAGAGCCTGAAAACTAAACTGGAGCAAGAGGAAAAGACCATATTACAGCAAATAGAAGAAAATCTGAAGACAATCTCTGAAGAACGTGTCGCCATTAAACAGACAATAACCGACATACAGAGGAGACTGACTCTACAAGAGGCTGAATTTCTACAGGTATGAACTATTGCTACATGGTGAAACAGCCACTGTTTACAAACCAAACAGGTTCTAAAATCTGGTGCTCCTCAAGCAGCTGTATTGCAGAATCATAGAATCATATACTCCTGGAATCATCAGCCCCAAACCTAACCTAACCCGCTGAAGCGTTCGTGTCAGTCACTCGTTTGACACCATTCTGTTTTCCTCTCCATTGAAAGCCAGAGGGGAGTAAAAAAGGCGTCCAGCCCGAAGCTACCCTGTTCCCGCTGAATGGGCTGGGTTAAGATCTGAGCTATGGAATCATACAGCACAGAAGGAGGCCATTTGGCCCATCGTGCCTGCCCCAGTTCTTCGAAAGAGCTAGCTAATTAGTCCCCCTTCCTTGCTCTTTCCCCATAACCCTGCACTTCTTTCTTTTTGAGTATTTATCCAATTCCCCTTTGAAAGTTACTATTGAATCTGCTTCCACCGCCCTTTCAGACAACACATTCCAGATCGCAACAACTCGCTGCACAAAAAATAATTCTCTCCATCTCCCCTGGATTTCTTCTGCCAATTATTTGAAATCTGTGTCCTTTGGTTCCTGACCCACCTGCCAATGGCAACAGTTTCCCCTCATATACTCCATCAATACCCCTCATAAGGAGACCTAGGCCTAGAAATTCAGTTGGCGCCGCGCCAGGGCTTTAGCGCCGGAAATTTAGCGCCGGCGCTAAGTCCCCCTGCGCGCGCCAAAAATTCAGTAGCGCCGCGCCCAAACGGCTGCCGGCGCTACAGGAGGGTGTCAGCGCCTCGAAATGGGCGCTGACTGCCGCATTGCGGCGCAATTCCGGCGCTGCGGCACCCGATGCGGTGCGGCAGGCTGGGGAAGTGCAGGCCTCCTCCTTCAGTTAAGGAGGAGCTGCCTGCACCCGCCCGCTGGCCGTTGAAATCTTGAAAAAAATGAGCCCGGCACCTCGGAGAAGTGCCGGGCTCGCAGGCCAGACGCATCTGTTCCGCAGGGGGGGGGTGGAGGAGTCTGGGGAGGGAGGTGCGGGCAGGCGGCCGGCGGGAAAGCGGCCGGCCGCCGCGCGACCTTAATGCGCCGGCACTAACTCGCGTAGGACTCTGCTGAAACATCGTTGGTTGCGGCTGCCACGGGCGAGGCGGCCGCAACTCAATTTCGGCGTTGGGGCCCGTCACCACGGCAACCGGGACGCTGCGCACACCGATGACGTCATCGGTGCCGGCGCAGCGCAACCGGTCTAACGCCGATGGCAGGGCCCCACTGAATTTACAAGCCGGCCATAACTCCGGCGCTAGGCCCTCTAGCGCCTCAAATGGGGCGCTAACCCTACTGAATTTTCAGCCCCTAATATCTTATACCTGGCCAATAAGAAGGGAAGGTTAGGTAAAGCAGTAAATAGATTGGTCCGGAACAGAGTTTAAAAGTGTCAGATAAGAAAATCAAAGATCATGTATCAGAATTGCGAGTTTGTTGAATTTATTAGGCAATACCCATCTGTACTGTGCGTTAACAGGACTCGGATGAAAAGATTGTCATTGATTTTCACATGACGTGCACAGCGTTGGAACGGATTTTGTGCTTTTCCCCACAAGTGGAAACATTCTCACTGTATCCACTCTATCAAAACCTTTCATAATTTTAAAGATTCAGGAGAAAAGGGACCCAGCCTGTTCATCCTTTCCTGATATGTATACCCTCGCAATTCTGGTATTATCTGGTCATGATGCCACGATCTAATCTGACTCCAATAACCTTTTAATTTTTATCGAGTTAAAAGTTAAATCTCAGTTTAAGGACAGTGAAATAGAACTGATTGCTGAAGAAAACATCTCACGGTTTAAACAGAAAACAGGGAGTGTGAGTAAAGGGTAGCTATTCACAGTGGCAGAAGGTGGGTTGTGGTGTTCCACAAGGATCAGTGCTGGGACCACTGTTGTTCACAATTTACATTAACGATTTAGACTTTGGAATCAAAAACACTATTTCTAAATTTGCGGATGATGCCAAATTGGGGGGATAGTCAATACTGAGGAGGACTGCAACAAATTACAGGAGGACATTAATAAACTTGCAGAATGGGCATATAATTGGCAAATGAAGTTCAACACAGATAAATGTGAGGTATTACATTTTGGTAGGAAGAAGAGGGAGGTCACTTATTACTTGGTGGGTGCGAGTCTCGGTGGGGTGGAGGAACAAAGGAATCTCGGAGTACAAATACACAAATCACTAAAAGTTGCGCCACAGGTTAGCAAGGCCATAAAAAAAGCAAACCAAGCACTAGGGTTTATTTCTAGAGAGATGGAATTGAAAAGTAGGGAAGTTATGCTAAACCTGTATCGAACCTTGGTTAGACCACACTTGGAATACTGCGTACAGTTCTGGTCACCATATTATAAAAAGGATATAGAGGCACTGGAGAGGGTGCAGGAAGATTTACAATGATGATACCAGAAATGCGAGGGTCTACATATCAGGAAAGGATGAACAGGCTGGGTCTCTTTTCTCCTGAAAAAAGAAGGCTGAGGGGTGACATAATAGAGATTTTTTAAATTATGAAAGGTTTTGATAAAGTGGATACAGAGAGAATGTTTCCACTTGTGGGGAAGAGCATAACTTGAGGCCATCAATATAAGATAGTCAGCAAGAAATCCAATAGGGAATTCAGAAGAAACTTTAACCAGAGAGTGGTGAGAATGTGGAACTCGCTACCACAGGGAGTGGTTGAAGCGAATAGTATGGATGCATTTAAGGGGAAGCTAGACAAACATAAGAGGGAGAAGGGAATAGAGGGTTATGCTGATAGATTTAGATGAGGAAAGACGGGAGGAGGCTCGAGTGGAGCATAAACGCCGACATGGACTGGTTGGGCCGAATGGCCTGTTTCTGTGCCGTATATCCTGTGTAATCCTATGTATGTAATCCTATGTAAACATCTCTCCAGCTCTCTGTAATAACGTTATCCTTTCTTTTAGGACATAAAATCTTTTCTTGCCAGGTATGTGATCTTTTCACCATATTCGGATGACAATTATATTTCTTGATGCAACCTTCTCCGTCAATATTCCCATTCATATTAATATGCTTGCAAATGTATAATGTATTTGAGCACTGTACTCCATTCTGGCAATCACAGGCAGCAACATATGCACACACTGGACAAAGTGTACATAAAGTCGACGCCTAGTGTAAAAGCGATGAGCTTCAGTGCAGTGCAGT
The DNA here is from genome assembly GCF_052327205.1 of Somniosus microcephalus. Lineage (NCBI taxonomy): Eukaryota > Metazoa > Chordata > Chondrichthyes > Squaliformes > Somniosidae > Somniosus > Somniosus microcephalus. Next base: position 120,195,550 of record NW_028225179.1, read on the forward strand.
GCTGAGGGAGTGCTGCACTGTTGGAGGTGCCGTCTTTCAGATGAGGCATTAAACCGAGGCCTCATCTGCTCTCTCGTGTTTGCACATTCTCCCCGTGTTTGCTCCGGTTTCCTCCCACAGTCCAAAGATGTGCGGGTTAGGTTGATTGGCTATGATAAATTGACCCTTAGTGTTAGGGGGATTAAATACGTGGGGTTACGGGGATCGGGTGGGATATGTGTTGGTATGGGGTTACGGGGATCGGGTGGGATATGTGTCGGTGCAGGCTCGATGGGCCGAAATGGCCTCTATCTGCATTGTGTGGTTTCTGTGATTTCTGTGTTGATGTAAAAGATCCCATGGCACTATTTCGAAGAAGAGCAGGGGAGTTATCCCCGGTATCTTGGCCAACATTTATCCCTCAACCAACATCACTAAAAACAGATTATCTGGTCATTATCCTGTTACTGTTTGTGGGAGCTTGCTGTGTGCAATTGTCTGCCACGTTTTTACAACACTATTCTCCACTTGCCTGGATAAGTGCAGCTCCAACAACACTCAAGAAGCTCGACACCATCCAGGACAAAGCAGCCCACTTGATTGGCACCCCATCCACCACCTTAAACATTCACTCCCTCCACCACCGGCGTACCGTGTCTGCAGTGTGTACCATCTACAAGATGCACTGCAGCAACTCACCAAGGCTTCTTCGGCAGCACCTCCCAAACCCGCGACCTCTTCCACCTGGAAGGACAAGGGCAGCAGGCGCATGGGAACACCACAACCTCCAAGTTCCCCTCCAAGTCACACACCATCCTAACCTGGAAATATATTGGCCGATCCTTCATCGTTGCTGGGTCAAAATCCTGGAACTCCCTCCCTAACAGTAGTGTGGGAGTACCTTCACCACACGGACTGCAGCGGTTCAAGAAGATGGCTCACCACCACTTTCACGAGGGCAACTAGGGATGGGCAATAAATGCTGGCCTTGCCAGCGACTCCCACATCCCATAAACGAATAATTTTTAATAAGTACTTCATTGGCTGTAAAATGCTTTGGGACTCCCTGAAATAGACTGACTGCCTGAGGGTTTTGTGCACTGTCTATAAAAGCTTCAGGAAAAATAAATCTGAGCTTCAGGGCCATTTTGTATTTTTGTTTCAAGTTTCAGGTTTATCATCTCCATTTTACAATCTCGATTATATTCTTCATTTCAACCTTTGCACAGGTCTGCGGCGCAATGTAAGAAGACCACAAGAGTTCCCATTGCTCTCAGTCTCGGTGAGTTTAATGGCCCTCTACAGTACGCAGCTTGGAAACGGATGCTGAAGCTCATCGACCCAGGTAAAGTTGTCTTTTTCTGGTAGGAGCGGCGGGGCAACTATGGTCAAATGCTGTTGAAATATACTTGTTCTGCCATAAAATAGTTTTATTTTGTGAATTGATGCAACAGTTTCAGGAAATGTAGGCAGATTTGTTTACTTATAAAAAGTTAAAGCAGGATTTAAAAAGCAGAGGCCAGGGTGTGCTGCTGTCACTCAGTTCCTGTGTCAAAGTCAGACATTCTGTCTATGTTTTTATCAATTTCCGTTATAAATTCATACGTTGGCACATTGTAATGACGCCTCCTCCAGGTGTTGACTCTGCTCCACCTCCACTGGGCAGCGAAGAGTAATTAAAATAGTTTACATCGGCAGTTTGCAATCTAAATCTGGATATAGGGATTTATAATGGGGAAAAGTTGACAGGAAGCAAGTGTTTTTCACATGTTTGTAGTTAATACTAGAATTACATAGAAATCACAACCCGGAACGGACAGGTTTGGCCAGCCAGTCTATTTTCGTGTTTATTCTCCACACGAGCAGTAAATCCTAATCCCACGTGCTCGATCTTTTCCCAAATCCCTTTGCTACCCTTTCCTTCCAGCGCCTATCTAAGCTATTCTTGAATGTTAATCCGGTCTCTGCTTCAATCGGAGCTTCAATGCCATTTTGTTTCATCTCCCGGCAAATTGTTGTTTCAAGTTTTGGGTTACGCGGAGTGACGAGGGAACTAGAGCTGGGATTGTTCTCCTTGGGGCAGAGAAGGTTAAGGGGAGATTTAACAGAGGCGTTCAAAATCATGAAGGGGTTTGATAGAGTAAATAAGGAGAAACTGTTTCCAGCGGCAGACAAGTCAGTAACCAAAGGACACAGATTTAAGGTGATTGGCAAAAGAACCGGAGGCGAGATGAAGAGATTTTTTTTTACTCAGCGAGTTGTTGTGATCTGAAATGCGCTGCCTGAAAAGGCGTTGGAAGCAGATTCAATAGTAACGTTCAGAAGAGAATTGGATAAATAATTGAAGAGGAGAAAATTGCAGGGCTATGGGGAAAGAGCAGGTGAGTGGGACTGATCGAATAGCTCTTTCAAAGAGCCGACACAAGCACGATGGGCCGAGTGGCCTCCTTCTGTGCTGTAAAATGCTATGATTCAATGATTCTAATCACTAGCTCTGGGACTTATCCCAGGGACTCAGCTGCCTGTTTAAAAAAGAGTCGCTCACTCTCAAACCCCTTTCTCTTAGTTTAATTGTGTCCCAATATTGTATCATTCTCTACTCCTCAGTCACAGAATATAGCTTGTCACTATCTAGTCTGTTTGATGCCGTTAAAATTTATTACGTCTATCAGTTCACCCTGTTACCTTGAATAAAATGCTGGAAACACTCAGCAAGTCGGGCAGCATCTGCGGAGAGAGAAACAGTGTTTAGGGAAAAGTGTAACCTAACCCGCCCGGTTTTACTCTTTTTTGAAGTCGACGGGGAGTAATCTGGGTCGGGGTCTAAAACCAGCATTCCACCCGCCCCCGGGGGTTTCTCGCCCAGCGACATAGGTTACGATTCAGCTCGTTGATCGTTCATCAGCGCTGGGAAGATGCTGACGGTGAACAGCTTTTCAGCATGTATGGAGCCAGGGGGAAAAACAGACAGCAAGGACGCAATAGAATGGTTTATGGTAGGGTGGAGGGCAGGAGCGATTGAATGAAAAAAAGGGAATCACTCCTGGTATCCTTTAAATCCCGTTATGTATTTGGAAACATAGAAAAATAGGAGCAGGAGTAGGCCATTCGGCCCGTCGAGCCTGCTCTGCCATTCAATATGACCATGGCTGATCCACTATCTCAATAACATATTCCTGCTCTCTCCCCATACCCCTTGATGCCTTTTGTGTCTTGAAGGCCATCACTGCCCATGTGTTATCTGCAGCCATTGAGCCCGAATCTGCGCCCTGCCCATGTCGGCAGAGAGAGAACATTAAACCTGCATTAAACAGTTTACTTCCGCGGCTGTTCTGATATTTTTTTTCTTCCTTCAGTTCCAGCTCCTCTGAATCTGGATCCGAACACGGCGCATCCCAGACTTGTCCTGTCGGAAAACCAGACTCGCGTGAGCTTTGGTGATGGCAAGCAGCAGGTGCCAGACAAGCCAGGGAGGTTCATGCACTGGCACAGTATCCTGGCGTGCCAGGGATTCCGAACCGGGAGACACCACTGGGAAGTGGAAGTGGGGAATAACAGGACCTGGGGCGTCGGCGTGGCTAAGGAGTCGGTGCCAAGAAAGAAGGACTTCACGCCGGAACCGAAAGCTGGGGTTTGGGTCTTGTGGCGGTTGGGGGAGGAGTACACCACTCTGACCTCACCTCGTACCGCCCTCCCCCTGAGAAACAAACCCCGGAAATTGGGAGTTTACCTGGACTATGAGGCAGGGCAGGTGTCACTGTACAATGCCGATGACATGTCTCATCTGTATACTTTCACTGATACCTTCACTGAGAAACTCTATCCTTTCTTCTTAACCGGCTGCACCATCGATTCATTGAAACTGGTCCCCTTACAGATATAGAATCATTTAATTATTATGGGTAGATGCTGCGAGGATGTTTCCCCTCGTGGGTGAATCTAGAACTAGGGGGCATAATTTCAGAATAAGGGGAAACCCTTTTAAATCAGAAATGAGGAGGAATTTCTTCTTTGAGGGTCGTGAATCTTTGGATTTCTCTTCCCCGGAGAGCTGTGGAGGCTGGGTCATTGAATATATTTAAGGTGGAGATAGACAGATTTTTGAACGATAAGGGAGTCCAGGGTTATCGGGAGCGGGCAGGGAAATGGAGTTGAGGCCAAGATCAGATCAGCCATGATCTTATTGAATGGCAGAGCAGGCTCGAGGGGCCAAATGACCTACTCCTGCTCCTACGTCTTATCTTCTATGTTCCCAGCGTGGCTGAAATGGGGAGTCACTGAAACTGCATAAGGAACTTATGCCTTCAAATGTCTGGAGCCCAAAGCTCTGGAATTCCTCCCTAAACCTCTCCGCCTCTCTACAACATTATCCTCCTTTAAGATGCTCCTTTAAACCTATCTCTTTGACCAATGAGCATTCAATGGCCTATGGATCTTGGCTTTCTTTTATGTTTCTCAACCTAAAAAGTGTACTAAATTCAGGAATGCAATTACATATGGTTCGAATTAATAGTTTCAGTTACCCGAAATGATCACGCATCCAATGCAGAGTGTGGTTGAATTTAGAACTTTGTAATACATTGACTAATACATCTTTAGCATAAAAATAAGTTGCACATCTTTTATACTATGATTTGGACAAACAAATCTGGGAACTCGGAAAGGTTAATTAATGCAGTTGTTCCTTTCAGCTCCTAACTTGCTGCTCAGAATACTGACCTGAATAATAATCTTCCCAGAACATTTTAATTGATGAATCAAAACATTATGACAAAAACAACAATGCAAAAATGATTTGGATGAAATACTAGTAGGAGCAATGCATAGATTGTCCCCAAACCACGGGTAGAATTATTATCAATATATTCTTATTGTATAATGCCAAGTTGGACTTCAATGAATTCATTTCTTTTACTTTCGTGAATTTGCATTTTTAACTGCAATCAACTTGATTTGAAATGCCTTCTTCTGTTGCATTATCTGTTCCATTTAACTTCTCTCTACAATCATTTTTGTTGCTTTGCGACTCAATGTTACTCATTTAGTAATCAATAAAAATCATATATTCACATTTTTGGTTGTGATTAATTGATTGTTTCAGAGGACTTCAAGGGTTAAGTTACGAGGAGAGATTACACAAATTAGGGTTGTATTCCCTAGAATTTGGAAGGTTAAGGGGTGATCTGATTGAAGTGTTCAAGATATTAAGGGGAACAGATAGAGAAACTATTTCCACTGTGTAATGAAATCTGTTTGTCTTGCCTGTTCTTGCCTGTATTCGTTTTGCACTCATGTATATTACCCTCCCCCACACGGTGTATAGTTTCACTTCCTCTTTCCTGACTAACCTGGAAGGTTCCAGGTCTCGGCTCTTGGCTCCGCCCCTGACTTCTCTTACATAAAGATCCCAGGATTTGTATGACTCATTCCTGCGAGCCAGTCGGTGTGTTGAGATGTTAGCTCTGATCTTAGTGATTAAAAGCCAACTTGTTAAAGTCTATAACTTCTAGTTTTGTGGTTATTGAAGCCACATCAATTTTAATCACTAAAGAATACTAGGATGGATCGACTCCTAAAACCAGAGCGTCTGGACTTGGATCCACATTCTGCTGAAGCATCAAATCAATTTGGACACTGGCTCAAATGCTTCGAACTCTTCGCGAGGGCCTCATCTGCTAGCGAGGTAGATAAACTGAGTCTACTGACTACTCGCGTTAATCATCGGATTTATTCGTTCATCCGGGACGCCACCTCTTACACGGAGGCCATCACTATCCTGAAGGCCCAATACCAGAGGCCAGTAAACGAAGTGTACGCCAGACATCTGCTGGCTACACGCAGGCAGCGACCTGAGGAATCAATGGACGATTTCTTACAGGGCCTAAAGGACTTGGTCCGGGACTGTAACTGCAAGGCCGTGACGGCCAACGTGTACTCTGACGAATTGGTCCACGATTCCTTCATCACGGGCCTCAAATCGAATTATATCCGGCAGAGACTGCTGGAGAAGGAGGTCCTGGACTTAAAAAAGGCAGTGGCCACTGCGCGATCGCTGGACGTGGCCCAGAAAAACTCTGACTCTTATTCTTCCGGCCATGCGGCCCTCACCGCCTCGTGCGCGCCGAGCGGGCCGCCATCTTGGAACCAGCCATCTTCCCCATCCAGGTCTCAGACCAGCTCTACTCCGCCGGAGTCCCCACACAGAAGTTCACCCAGGAGTCCTACTACAGCGGCAATGTCTCGAGGCCCGAAATGCTACTTCTGCGGCCAGGCCAAGCACCCCAGACAACGATGCCCAGCGAAGGATGCTACATGCTTCAAATGTAAGAAAAAGGGGCATTTTAGCAAAGTCTGCAGGGGGATTCCGATTTCCAACTCCGTCACCGCCTCGTGCGGGCCGCCATCTTGGGATCCGCCATCTTTTCCCGACTCAACGGCCGCCCAGGGCCCAACAGTGGCTTCGATCACGGTGGATCAATCCAGGCCCCACCTGTTGACAAAATCCATGATGGACATACAGGTAAACGGGAATTTAACGAAATGTTTAATTGACTGTGGGAGTACCGAGAGTTTTATCCACCGTAGCCTGGTACGGTGGCACTCATTAACGGTAACCCCTACACGGAGCAGAATTGCTATGGCTGCTAAGCCCCACACTTCGGACATTTTGGGCTACTGTGTGGTAACACTGACTGTAAAAGGCACGGACTACAAGGATTTTAAACTCCTCGTGATGCCAGAACTCTGTGTTAATGTAATCTTGGGCCTGGACTTCCAGTGCCACCACGAAAGTGTCACGCTAGCATATGGCGGGTCCCAGCCGCCACTCTCAGTCTGTGGCCTATCAACCTTAAAAATCAGCCCGCCCTCTTTATTCGCTAATCTCGCTCTGAACTGTAGGCCCATAGCGACCAAAAGTAGACGGTACAGTCTGGAAGACAGACACTTTATCAAGGTGAAAGTGGACAGACTCCTGCAGGAAGGCATTATTGAATGCAGTACCAGTCCGTGGCGTGCCCAAGTAGTCATAGTTAAAAATAACGAAAAGAAACGGTTGGTAATTGACTACAGCCAGACTGTTAATATTTATACCCAGCTGGACGCCTACCCTTTACCCCGCATATCAGAAATGGTCAACCAGATCGCGCAATACCGAGTCTTCTCGACTATCGACCTCAAATCCGCGTATCACCAGCTCCCCATTAGAACGGAGGACCGCCCATACACCGCCTTTGAGGCGAACGGACGCCTCTACCATTTTCTCAGAGTGCCCTTCGGGGTAACAAATGGGATCTCGGTCTTCCAACGTGAGATGGACCGCATGGTTGATGAGAATAAACTACAAGCTACCTACCCCTATCTGGACAATGTCACTATCTGCGGGCACAACCAGCAAGACCACGATCTAAATCATGCGAGATTTTTAAAAACTGCCCTAAAGCTGAATCTAACCTACAACGAAGACAAATGTGTCTTCAACACAACCCGTCCCTGTATCCTCGGCTGTGTGGTGGAAGATGGGGTAATTGGACCGGACCCTGACCGATTACGCCCCCCTAAAGGAACTGCCCCTGCCACACAATCCCAAAGCTTTAAAAAGGTGCCTGGGATTTTTTTCGTATTATGCCCAATGGGTGCCCAATTACTCTGATAAGGCCCGACCCCTCATTAAATCGACGTCCTTCCCACTATCAGCTGAAGCTCGGGAGGCTTTCACCAGTATCAAACAGGACATTGAAAGGGCTGCACTGTGTGCAGTGGACGAAAGCATTCCCTTTCAAGTCGAAAGCGATGCGTCAGACTTTGCTTTAGCTGCGACCCTCTATCAGGCTGGAAGACCTGTGGCCTTCTTCTCCCGAACCCTTCAGGGACCTGAAATCAGGCACTCTTCTGTCGAGAAGGAGGCACAGGCTATAGTGGAGGCAGTGCGGCACTAGAGACACTACCTATCCGGCAAACGTTTCACCCTGCTCACCGACCAGCGGTCGGTGGCTTTCATGTTTAATAACAAACAAAGGGGGAAAATCAAGAATGACAAAATACTCAGGTGGAGGATCGAACAATCCACGTTCGACTATGATATTATGTACAGGCCGGGAGCCCTTAATGAACCCCCAGGCGCCCTATCACAGGGAATGTGTGCCAGCATTCATACGGACAAATTACAGGGTCTCCACAACGACCTCTGTCACCCAGGGGTCACCCGACTATACCATTTTATAAAGTCCAGCAATCTGCCCCACTCCATCGAGGTGGTCAGGGCAATGACCAGAGCCTGCCGCATCTCTGCGGAATGCAAGCCTCGTTTCTACAGGCCTGACGGTGCACACCTTATCAAAGCCACACGGCCATTCGAGCACCTAAGTCTGGACTTCAAGGGACCCCTTCCCTCTGCCGACCGTAACGTATACTTCCTCAATATCATCGATAAATATTCCCGCTTCCCCTTCGCCATTCCCTGCCCAGACATGACCAGTGCCATGGTCATCAAGTGTCTCGGTAATCTATTCTGCATGTTTGGCATGCCGAACTACATACACAGCGATAGGGGGACGTCATTTATGAGTGACGAACTGCGCCAGTTCTTGCTCTCAAAGGGGATAGCCACTAGCAGAACCACTAGCTACAACCCCCGGGGTAATCGGCAAGTGGAAAGGGCGAATGCTACTGTGTGGAAGGCTGTCACGTTAGCCTTAAAGTCAAAAGGCCTTCCGACCTCCCGCTGGCAGGAAGTCCTCCCAGACGTGCTCCACTCCATAAGGTCTCTGTTATGTACAGCCACTAACGCTACCCCTCACGAAAAGATGTTCGTATTCCCCTGGAAATCGACCTCGGGCATATCTCTACCCGCGTGGCTGACGTCTCCGGGGACAGTACTATTGCGGAAGCACGTGAGAGGCCATAAAACGGACCCCCTTGTGGAAAAGGTACAGCTCCTCCATGCAAACCCTCAGTATGCCTATATCGAATACTCTGACGGGCGAGAGGACACTGTTTCCATAAAAGACCTCGCTCCCTCGGGGAGTGGAGAGAACGATGGGAGACTACCCGAGGAAGACCTACACCAAAAAGAGACAGGACGCCCAGAGGTATCAATACCCAACTTTAACCTGGAGGACACTGCAGATAACCTGGAAGACACTGCGGAGGCCTGGACAGTGGAGGAACCAGAATCCACTCCCCTAGAGGCACCCCAACCGGCTTTGCGCCAATCACTGAGAACCGCAAAACCTCCTGACAGACTCACTTATACCAACTTTTAAGAAACATCACCCCGATGGACTAAATCTAAAGAAGGGGTGAATGTAATGAAATCAGTTTGTCTTGCCTGTATTCGTTCTTGCCTGTATTCGTTTTGCACTCATGTATATTACCCTCCCCCACACGGTGTATAGTTTCACTTCCTCTTTCCTGACTAACCTGGAAGGTTCCAGGTCTTGGCTCTTGGCTCTTGGCTCCGCCCCTGACTTCTCTTACATAAAGATCCCAGGATCTGTATGACTCATTCCTGTGAGCCAGTCAGTGTGTTGAGATGTTAGCTCTGATCTTAGTGATTAAAAGCCAACTTGTTAAAGTCTATAACTTCTAGTTTTGTGGTTATTGAAGGCACATCACACTGGTTGGGGTTTCTAGGACTAGGGGATATCGTCTAAAACTAACAAGACCTGGACGACGTTCAGGCTTGGGCTGATAAGTGGCAGGTAACATTCATGCCACAGAAGTGCCAGGCAATGACTATCTCCAACAAGCGAGAGTCTAACTGTAGTGTATGTGCTTTAAGTCAGAACTACTTTTTACAGCTCCTGTATACTGTAGTACCAGCAGTAACCACACCGGTATATAAGCTGTGCGCATGCCTCTGTACTCCAGTCTAGAGATTGCCCTCCTCCAGTAAAGACCTGTTATTTGTTATGTACAGCATCCGTGTAATTATTTATCCACTAAACCATGGCTCTAACAGTGGCGACGAGTGTTGATGCGAATCTACCTGCAACATTAAACAAAAACAAAACAAAAAAAATAGTCGAGTCCAGGAACACGGGCGTCGACCGCGAGCAACCGCCCAGCAGTCAGGCAGAGATCCAACTTCACTGGGGAGGCTGTGGAGAGCCGGGCTTGGTTCCCCAGCCACAACGAGCAGTAAGAGATCGACGACAGGTCCAGAGCAGACCCCGAGCAGCGGTGGCTGGAGCCGACCGACGGCAGAGAGAGAGAGCCGGGCAGCGTCGATGGGGTAAGAAAAAGGGTGAAGAGAGCAGGGCGCAGCCGGGGGTTGATCACCGAGCGGCGTCGAGGAAAAGTACTGCAAAACCGGAGAGAGAGAGAGGGTAAGAAACAGCTGGGTTCTAGACTGAGCGGCGTCGACAATATCAGGAGAAGAACGCGCAGAGCACAGCCAGGGATCACGGGCTGATCAGGGTCCGCGGGGCGAAGCAAGGGGAGATGCCATTGAGCCGTGGAGAAGCAGGGAGAGTGCGGGAGATGCCATTGAGAAGCGGGGAGAGCGCGGGAGGCGCCATTGAGCCGCGGAGAAGAAGGAAGAGCACGGGAGACGCCATTTTGCGAAGCCGCAGCGGAGAAGACGGGCGAGCGCGGGAAGGAAGGAAAGTGCGGGAGATGCCATTTGTGCCAGCGGAGAAGAAGGGGAAGCGCGGGAGGCGCCATTGGCGATAGTTAACGCACAACCAAGGATGCCGAAGAGTGGCAGTATCTCTACGTTTGACAATGAAGTCGAAGATTGGGCAACATACGTGGAACGTATTGAGGTGTACTGCAGGGCGAATGAAGTGCCAGATGCTAATAAAGCACTGGTTCTGTTAAATTCCATGGGTGCAAAACTTATGGGTTACTGCGAAATCTAATAACCCCAGAGAAGCCGGTAAACAAGAATTTTGAAAGCATAGTAGAAATCCTACAGGACCACTTAAACCCCACACCGCTGCTGATAGCAGAACGATTTAAGTTCCATAAAAGGAACCAACACAAAGACGAAAGCAATGCTGAGTACCTAACGGAACTGCGCAAGCTATCGAAATACTGCCAGTTTGGAGCGGGACTAGCAGACACGTTAAGGGACAAGTTTGTGTGGGCTACAAAGTGAAGGAACCCAGAAACGGCTTCTATCAGAAAAGGACCTTACGCTGGACAAAGCTTTCAGTATGGCAGTATCACATGAAGCAGCCGCAAGGGGTGCTGCAGAGAAACAATGGAGACCGCAAGAATATGGCACCAACTAAATGACCTATGGAACAGGGAAGTGCTATCGCTGCGGCAGAACAACACATGGCCAGAAGGATTGTTGGTTCAAGGACCAAGTGTGCAGACAGTGTGGGAAAGCAGGACACATAGCAAGAGTCTGCAGGTCTGGGAAGAAAACCAACAGTAAGAAATCTCCACAGGAGAAGTACAAAAAGGTACACCAGGTGATGGACAGTGGTTCAGACGAACAGAAAAGTGACACAGACTCCGGAAGCAAGGAGCTGGGTTGTCTGAAACTACATAAGGTAACCGAAATGGAGGATCACCAGACTATCTGGGTTACACTCAAGATAGACGGAGTCCAAGTGGAAATGGAATTGGACACAGGGTCAGCTCTAACAGTCATAAATCAAAGAGACTACAAGCGGCTATTTTCACACATACCCTTGAAAGCTACAGAGATTGTCTTGAAGATGTATACGGGGCCAAAAGTCTACCCCAAAGGAAAAATAAGGGTGAAAGTGACATATAAAGGTCAGGAAATACCTAAAATGGATATATATGTATTGCCAAATGAAGGACCACCACTGCTAGGACGTGAATGGATACGGAAGATACATTTAGATTGGCATTCCATACAGGCACTGAAGGTGGAGGCCAAAAAGGATGACGACGTCACACCTGGACGACTGTCAAAAATGCTAACTGACGCAAAAGAAGTGTTCCAGGAGGGACTAGGAACACCAAAAGGAATAACAGCAACAATTAAAATAGAGGAGAATGCAAGCCCAAAGTTTCTGACGGCCAGACCAGTGCCTTATGCGATCAGACCAGCGGTTGAAGCAGAGCTGGAAGGGTTGGAACGTTCAGGAGTACTGTTCAAAGTGGACTGGAGCGAGTGGGCTACACCCATCGTTCCTGTAATGAAGAGGTCGTTGAGTAATATGCCTGGGGAACCAAAGAAGGTCCGCACCTGTGGGGATTTTAAGGTGACAGTGAACCCAGTCCTTCACACGGTGCAATATCCGCTTCCACGAATTGAGGATATTTTCACCTCACTATCTGGTGGTAATCGCTTCACAAAAATTGATCTAGCCCAGGCGTACTTGCAAATGGAGGTAGAAGAAGCTTCGAAACATTACCTTACGATCAACACCCATAAAGGTCTCTATCAATACAACGGGCTGGTGTTTGGAGTAGCCTCGGCTCCGGCTATCTGGCAAAGGGCGATGGATCAGGTCCTGCAAGGGATTCCAGGGACCCAGTGTTATTTGGACGACATCTTGGTCACGGGCGAAAATGACGGTGATCACCTCGTTAACTTGGAGAAGGTGCTCGCCAGATTAAAGGAATATGGGCTACGAGCTAATCGCCACAAGTGCGAGTTTTTCCAGAAACAGATCTCATGTTGCGGCCATGTCATCGATGAAGAGGGGTTACATAAGTCCCCTGACAAGATAGAGGCAGTAGTCAAGGCTCCAGCACCGGAAAATGTGTCACAACTGAGGTCATTCCTTGGGCTGGTAAACTATTACCACAAGTTCTTACCAAATTTGTTTACGGTATTACACCCGTTGAACACCCTACTGCAAACAGGAGTACCATGGAAGTGGGATGACGAACGTAGATGAGCTTTCCAGAGGTGTAAAGAATTGATCACATTAAAAGAGGTGTTGGCCCATTTCAACCCAGCACTACCAATTCGTTTGGCATGTGATGCATCACCCTACGGCATTGGAGCGGTGCTGTCGCACAAATTCCCGGACGGTTTGGAGAGGCCAGTAGCCTTTGCGTCTCGGTCACTAACCTCAGCCGAGCGCAACTACGCCCAGATTGACAGGGAGGCCCTCAGCCAATATGGCGAGTAAAAAAATTCAACCACTATGTGCATGGACAGAAGTTCACCTTGCTGACTGACCACCAACCACTTGTCTCCATCTTTAATCCTAAGAAGGGCGTGCCAGTAATGACTGCACAGCGGTTACAAAGATGGTCCCTGTTTCTAGGGGCGAATCAATATGAAATAGAATATAAAGGCACGAGACAGCATGGGAATGCTGATGGGCTATCGCGCCTGCCACTGCCTACTGTGGAGGAAGCACCAGCAGTGGACCCTATCGAGATATTTTATTCGTCGATAAGTGAACGATTGCCAGTAACAAACGCGGATATAGAGAAGGAGACCCGCAATGAACCGACGCTGTCACGGGTATATGAATTGATGGTGAGGGGATGGCCAACACATGGCAACTCACTGTTGCCAGCATTCTTATCCAGAAGAGAACAGCTGTCCGTATGCCAGGGGACAGTGATGTGTGGATCCAGAGTGGTGATCCCACCCAAGTTAAGGGAGAGAGTGCTAAATGAGCTACATGAAGGTCATCTGGGGGGAGTGAAAATGAAAAGCCTAGCTAGGGCTTATGTGTGGTGGCCGGGAATCGATCAACAAATCGAAGACCTAACTAAGAGCTGCTCAGGATGCCAGAAGGTCCAAAATGCACCACCACATGCCCCTCTACACCCATGGGAGTGGCCCTCCTCTCCATGGCAACTGGTGCACATTGATTTTGCTGGTCCATTCATGGACTCAATGTTCTTAATAGCAGTGGATGCTCATTCAAAGTGGCCTGAGGTGATAAAGATGTCTTCAACCACTACAGAGAAAACGATTGCAGTCCTACGGACCATATTTGCCAGAAACGGGTTGCCAAAGCAGATTTGCTCTGATAATGGACCACAGTTTGTGTCCGATGAGTTCCAAAAATTCATGAAAAGGAATGGGGTAAGACATTACACATCCGCCCCGTATCATCCAGCCACCAATGGATTGGCTGAGAGGTTCGTACAAACCTTTAAGAAGGCGATAAAGGCCATGTGCGACGAGGAAATTCCACTACAGCATAAGATGGACAATTTCTTATTAGCCTACCGAAACGCGACACATGCAGTTACCAACCAGACACCGGCCATGATGTTCTTTAACCAAAGGTTGAGATCTCGTCTGGACTTGCTCAGACCAAATGTGCGAAGAAATGTTGAGGACAAACAGTTCCAGCACATCAACGAGAAGCCGACAAGGAGCTTCAATGTAGGGCAACCAGTCTTGGCCCGGGACTATCGAATAGAGAAGTGGCAACCCGGAACAATATGTACAAGGCAGGGGCCATTAATGTACACAGTGGATGTCGGGGAGAACATTGTGAGACGCCACGTCGATCAGATCTTAGCATCACAGGAATGCGTCAACCCCATGCCTCGAGTACCTGGGGATGAACCCAACATACCGGTAGTATCTACTTCAGACCCAGTAGCAGTGGAACCCGATGAACTACCCGATGAAAGGGGGTCAGAATCGCCTCTGCACCAAGAACAAGAACCTCCGGAGAGGCGCTATCCCGAAAGGGTCAGGAAGCCGCCCCAAGACTGAATCTATAAATGGACTTTTGTTATTGAATGTACATGTAAAAATGTAATTGTTATTTGAATATTAAGGGGGTATTATTAATCTAAAAAGGGAGGAATTGTAGTGTATGTGCTTTAAGTCAGAACTACTTTTTACAGCTCCTGTATACTGTAGTACCGGCAGTAACCACACCGGTATATAAGCTGTGCGCATGCCTCTGTACTCCAGTCTAGAGATTGCCCTCCTCCAGTAAAGACCTGTTATTTGTTATGTACAGCATCCGTGTAATTATTTATCCACTAAACCACGAATCTAACACTAACCACCTCCCCTTGACATTCAATGGCATTACCATTGCTGAACCCCCTCCTATCAACATCCTGGGGGTCACTATTAACCAGAAACTTAACTGGACCAGCCACATAAATACTGTGGCAACACGAGCAGGTCAGAGGCTAGGTATTCTGCGGCGAGTGTCTCACCTCCTGACTCCCCAAAGCCTTTCCACCATCTACAAGGCGCAAGTAAGGAGTGTGATGGAAAACTCTCCACTTGCCTGGATGAGTGCAGCTCAGTGTGTACCGTCTACAAGATGCACTGCAGCAACTCGCCAAGGCTTCTTTGGCAGCACCTCCCAAACCCACGACCTCTACCACCTAGAAGGACAAGGGCAGCAGGCGCATGGGAACACCACCATCTCCAAGTTCCCCTCCAAGTCACACACCATCCTGACTTAGAAGTATATTGCCGATCCTTCATCACTGGGTCAAAATCCTGGAAATGCCTACCTAACCGCACTATGGGTGTACCATCACAACATGGACTGCAGTGGTTCAAGAAGGCCGCTCACCATCACCTTCTCAAGGGCAACTAGGGATGGGCAATAAATGCTGGCCTTGCCAGCGACGCCCACATCCCATAAACGAATTAAGAAAAAAATTAGAGCCAGACCTTTCAGAAGTGAAATGAGGAAACACTTCTACACACGGAGGGTTTGGTACTCTTCTGCAAACAGCAATGGATGCTAGATCAATTCTTAATATTAAATCGGAGATTGACAGCTTTCTGTTAACCAAAGGTATTAAAGGATATGGGACAAAGGCGGGTATCTGGAGTCAGGTCGCAGATCAGCCATGATCTCATTGAATGGTGGAACAGGCTCGAGGGGCTGAATGGCCTCCTCCTGTTCCTAGGTTCCTAGAGGTTCTACCATAGATAAAAGTAGTCATTCTGTTTTGTTTCATATGTGTTATTCAGAAACAAAAGAGGCAGGCAATCTACAGGCTTTTTAAATGCACTACAGAAAGTTACTTTCCATATGTTTATATATTTTTTTCAATATTAATACTTCCATCTCTTAATTACTACTCAAATATTACGTTATTTACTCACATACAGGTCACATCAATGCTGGAAATCTAGTCATTTTTTATAACCCTGCCGGTTGCACAATACTCGGGAGCGGGAGAAGCAGGCCACCACACGTGGAGCGGGCAACAGTGAGGAGGAGGGCGCGGTGAAGAGGAGGACGGAGCGGCTGAGGGACATCGTGCTCCCACTGCCACGGGAAGCCATTGTATTGATTCTGAACGCGGCGCTGTATGTATAGCTGACGCGTCCCTACGGGGAATAAGTATTCCATTGTACTTGTTACATATGGCAAATAAATCTAATCTGAATCTGAATCTGAATCTAATGACCAACTAATTCAGTTATGTCGCAGCTGTAGAGCTGAAGCAGTGTGGGTGAGTGGACGTTACAAAGTGGTTGTATAGGTCTTCAGAATCAGTTCATTTGAAGTCGGAGAGGCCTGGTGCTCCTTCTCCACATAAAGAAAAGAAAGACTTGCATTTATATAGTGCCTTTCACGACCACCGGACATCTCAAAGTGCTTTACAGCCAATGAAGTATTTTTGAACTGTAGTCATTGCTGTAATGTGGGAAACATGGCAGCCAATTTGCACACAGCAAGCTCCCGCAAACAGCAATGTGACAATGACCCAGATAATCTGTTTTTTGTTATGCTGGTTGAGGCATAAATATTGGCCAGGACACTGGGCAGAACTCCCTTGCTCTCCTTCGAAAGAGTGGCCGTGGGATCTTTTACATCCCCCCTGAGAGGGCAGATG
Source organism: Somniosus microcephalus (assembly GCF_052327205.1). Lineage (NCBI taxonomy): Eukaryota > Metazoa > Chordata > Chondrichthyes > Squaliformes > Somniosidae > Somniosus > Somniosus microcephalus. The sequence goes on from NW_028225179.1 coordinate 120,212,260, forward strand.
GCACCTCAGTTTAACGTCTCATCTGAAAGATGGCACCTCTAATAGTGCAGCACTCCCACAGTACTGCACTGGGAGTGTCAGCGTAGCTTTATGTGCTCAAGTCCCTGGAGTGGCATGTGGAGAATTGCACCCTTAAGACTGCTCTTCTCAGGCAGTCCCTCGGAACCAGGATGACTTGCTTCCACACTAAAAATGAGTTCTCAGGTGACTGATGAGTCCAATGCGGGACCTACAGTCTCTGTCACAGGTGGGGAAGACGGTGGTTGAAGGGGCGGGTGGGTGGGGTGCTTGGGTTGACGTGCGCTCCTTCCGCTGTTTGCACTTGGCTTCCGCTTGCTCCCGGCGAAGAGACTCGAGGTGTTCGGTGCCTTCCTGGATGCTTCTGCTCCACTTTGAGTGGTCTTGGGCCAAGGATTCCCAGGTGTCAATGGGGATGTTGCATTTTTTCAAGGAGGCACGAAGCGATTCCTCTGCCCACCTGGGGCTCTCCTGCCATGTCAGAGCTCCGCGTAGCGTGCTCATTTTGGGAGTCTCGTATCAGGCACGCGGACGATGTGGCCCGTCCATCGGAGCTGATCGGAGCTAAAGACCAAGCTTCACAAGAGGTGTTCGCCCAGGGTCAACTTCAGTGCATCTAACCTGTGGTCATGATACAAGGTGCACAAACCAATTACCAATCTTCAAAATCAAACTGGGTTAAGGCAAACATGATTATTTAAACACGTTAAAAAAAGGATAGCAAGTGTTTGAGATTGCATGCTTTGCTGGACATGTATGTCTTCTGTTGCCATCACAACCTGTGTCTACCTCTTTTATGTTGTGAGCCATGATTGATGCCATCGTCAATTAAAATGTAGCAGGCGCCCTCTTCTTACAACCAATAAACTGTAGCTTAAAATGCAAATTTTAAGTGATGAAGCACTCCAGACTCTCCAGCGTCCAGCGGTTGCGGAAAGTTTCAAGCGTATCGGTGGACACCACATACTCTGTCTTCAGGGACACCTGGGTGGGAGCGTAGCCGGGGAAGAGAGGCAGGCAGGCAGTTGGGCCGAACGATCCCCTGCAACCTGAGCCTAACACCATGTGATAAGTATGGGAATGCATTACCAAATATGCGGGCAACCAACATATGGAATTTGAACTATATAGGACATAAAGGTTCCTATTTTCACCTAACCCACCATATGGAAATATGACGGGTGCAGGTCGGTGGTCTGTTTTCCCCTCCTCAAGATTTTACTTCCAGACAGGTTGTAAAATAGGCACCCAGACTAAACCCGCCCCTTTCCTTCTGGGCGGGTTAGGTTAAAATCGGGGCTAAAGTAACTAGTTCTGTCCCTAGATTGTGCTGACCTAGTTGTTCCAAGCAGGGTAGCAGTTGACTGCTGCACTTGGGCTCGGGGGCTCTGCGTTAGTCAAAGGAATGATGGGCTGGATATTCCGACCCCTACGGGTGGGTACGCACTGTCTACTCACCCGTAGGGACATCGGAAATGCCGGTTTCAGGCATGCACAGCGCAGCACAAGAATGCTCTTGACAGATCGGACGCCTGCCCTGGAGAAGGGCCTTTGCAGGGGGGAGAGTTCCACTTTCTGGAGACCCTCCGCCCGCAGAAAACCCTTACAATTCTTGCGCCTGGTAAAAGCAGAGACATAAGGCCTGCTTTTACCAGGATAAGAGTTGAAAAAAGTTAAAAAAAAATGTTTCACTGATTTATCATTTAAAAATACTTTTAAAAAAGGTATGTTTATTTTTAGCCCCATAAAAAACTTTAATTAGCTTTTTCAAAAATTTAAATTTTTGTTTAAAATATTTAATTTATTGTAATTTCAAGTCATTTTAAAAATGTGATAATTAAAAAAAAATGTATTTAAAATTTTACTATGTTTTTTCATTGATCGCCATTCATATATTTGACAGGTCTTCCTGTCAAGTGTATGAAGGGAGATTCCCTTCTGTGATTGGCTCCCCATGGCCCATGTGATCCCAGGGATGCTGCGAACTACCTGCACCCCTGGGATACATGGGCCTGCGCACTTGGAGTTTGGAGAGGCCCAGCAACGGAATTGTGCGCGTCCTGGGAGCCCTCAGGTAAGGGCGCAGATTTTTCCAGATCGCAGCCCTCTGCCCGCGGGAGGCCTGCGATTGGAATATCTGGGCCATTGTCTCAAGTTCTGATCCTGATCAGCATTGAACGAATCCTGCTGCTAATAGCAATCAAAACAGGTTGGGGTAAAATTCAAGTTTGGTGGGATCTTACAATGGACGCTAGCCAGCCATTGTACACGATTTTCCTAGCCATTGAACCGCTAAGGCCTGTTTGGAGCCCGGCCGAAGTTGAACTTCGCCCCCATTGGATTGTGATACTTCTATAGATAAAGATTGATCCCTTGGGTGAGGCACTAGAAGGCTTTCCATAGAAGGTCTATGGGACGGTGCTGAAGCATCAGTGTCAGGAGTGGATGACATAAGATTGTGTGAAACACAGGATCATCTACAAGGCACAAGTAAGGAGTGTGAGGGAATACTCTCCACTTGCCTGGATGACTGCAGCTCCAACAACACTCAAGAAGCTCGACACCATCCAGGACAAAGCAGCCCGCTTGATTGGCACCCCATCCACCACCTTAAATATTCACTCCCTCCACCACCAGCGTACAGTGGCTGCTGTGTGCACCATCTACAAGATGCACTGCAGCAACTCGCCAAGGCTTCTCCGGCAGCACCTCCCAAACCCGCGACCTCTTCCACCTAGAAGGACAAGGGCAGCAGGCGCATTGGAACACCACCACCTCCAAGTTCCCCTCCAAGTCACACACCATCCTGACTTAGAAGTATATCGGCCGATCCTTCATCGTCGCTGGGTCAAAATCCTGGAACTCCCTCCCGAACAGCACTGTGGGAGTACCTTCACCATACGGATTGCAGCGGTTCAAGAAGATGGCTCAACACCACCTTCTCAAGGACAATTAGGGATGGGCAATAAATGCGGGCCTTGCCAGCGACACCCACATCCTGTGAACGAATGAAAAAAAACTGGGAAAAGTAACTCATTCTCCTCCTCTCAACACCAGCTGTTCTAATTGCACAGAGGTGATGTGGCAACATTCAAAACAATATTATTACCTGCTCTAGAGGTGGCGTTACAACATCTCAGCTTCTTACTACAAATACAGCTGAGGACTAACCATTTCCTCTGATAAGCACGAGGAAGGCCATCCGCTAGCAGCTATGATATATTAAAATCTATCAGTCAGCACAGCTGCCGTGACTTGAGCATCTAACAATAATCGGCGACACTGTGAATTTATGGCTTTAGCAATAGTAGAAACACAGATTAAAACCAAGAAGTTTGCAGCGAAGAATAACGGTGCAAATTGTGCCGTGGATCTGGAAAACCCCCCAGATAGAACATTGGTTGAGGAAGAGTAAACCGACTAACTGTAGACCAGTTGGTCTAAGATTACTTTTGGGGAACATCTTCGAAGCCATAATTGGAAACAAAATAAAACTGTTTTTGAGATTCGTGGGTTAACCACAGAGAGCCTGCACAGATTGTGTTGTGGCGAAATAAAATTAATTAAATCCACACATTAGTCTGTAATGGTAAAAAGCCAAGCAGTTTATTTAAAACACACAACATTTCAACAGTACAATACAAACAGTCTGCGGCGGTATCTACAGGCTGATCAGGGAGTACAGCTAGAGCTCCTTAGCTCGTTCCTGGCTGTCTCCTCGATTGACTTCAATTTCTATTATTTAAGTGTACAAAAGCTGTGGATACCTCGTGCACAGCTCATGACATTGTTCTAATTGGCTTAAAGCCCGCATGCACAATTCGTTACATTGTTTTAATTGGCTTGAAGCCCGCATGCACAATTGCTGATTGTCACATGATCTTTATGATCTCATCTGTTGTTCCCTACGTGACTTTACTTCCCCAGTTCGTGGCTGGTGCTTCTGTCTCCGCTGTCCTCCTGTGTGCAAGCTGCACTGTTAACCCCTTAAGTCCTGAAGGGCACCTATGTTACCCTTCACTAAAAATCCACTTCAAACCCCCCTTTGGTCCTTGGCTACCCCAGCTCAAGAGACCACACTAAACTAAGTTGTGCCAATTCGTCCCGCCCCCTGTTCGGTGATCAGCCGATGGGTTAGGGAGGAATAGGTGCTTGATGCCAGTGGTTAAATTCCACTACTCATCAGATTCTTCCTTTCCTCAAGTACCTTTACTATCTGCTGGGCGCGGCGACTGGCCCGGTGTCTTCTGCAGGCTGAGCAAAACATGAAAGCATAACCAAGAACTAAGACTAATTGTGCTGCCACCAATATGTGTGATATGATACATATCCACGGGTGGATATTAACATTTAGTCCCCAATTCCACGCCTTCATATCCCACGGAATGTAGCGAAGGTCTGTCTCAATGTCCTTGCCCAGCTGGCGCAGCTCCTTCTTGAGAACGTGGTATCTCTTATTCTTGGGCAGGTGGGGTATTGGTGCAGCCAATTCACTCTCATACTGGTACAAATCGTATTTCAAATCATCTGCTACATTCAGGATAGTGGTTTGCCACACATATATGGACATCATTCATGCTTGTCCGATCGTGACCGGTAGCCTCAGGGTAAAACAGAAATTAGGATTAGTAGGGCTAAAAATTGGGTGACTAGTGCCACAGTTTAGCGCCTAAAGAGGCAGTCAGTGGCTGTAGCGCCACTGGCTGCGCCTCCCGTGATATTCAACGGGGATGCTAATGGTGGCATTAGCCTGTTGCGCTGCGCCTCCACCGATGACGTCATCAGTGTGCGCAGCGCCCCGTTAGCGCCCCGATCGCGAAATTTGTAGCGCCATTCGCAAACAGCGCCAGGTTCCTGGGGCCTTGCTGCGCCGGCAGAGGCGCAAGTTAGGGTGGAGGTGCGGGGCGGCCACTTTTTTCGGCGGCCGCCTGCCAGCACCTCCGTCCCTGGCCTCCTGGCACCACCCCCCCCCGCGGCAATGCTGGCTGTTTCCCGAAAGCCCGGCACTTCTCCTTGGTGCTAGGCTCTTCTGCCGGCACCCGCGATCGGGGATGGCGTTGTTGCAGGCCCCTCCCCCTTAACAGTGGGATGAAGGCCTGCAGTACCGCAGTGCGCCGCGCCGCAGCGTCTGGCGCTGTGGCACGTTGCGCTGCAAAATTCAGTTTCAGTGCCCTAAGAGGGACACGGAGCGCCTCGAGCCTCGCCCTGTGTCCCTCTTGGGGCGCTCAAGCTGAATTTGCAGCGATCGCTAATGCGGCGACCGTGGCGCAAGTTCCAGCGCCCAGGTGAACTTTGCGCCGCTTGGGCACCTCAGGCCAATTTTTAGCCTGTAATGTGACATTCCAGACCATCATAGCCATATGTTCACTGATTTGTGACTACGCAGTATTCCCCCTTTCCGCGGCAGGCTGAGTGTGTGCGTTCGCACTCTGATGGGCTTATTTCAAGGGCACAACCGATTGTTTGGTTGAATCCGCACCCATCCTCACTTCTCCAGCCTACTGGATGTGGACATATAGTTAGGCTTTCTACCCTGCGGCACCCTGTTTATAAGACCCCTCTCATGGTTCCGTTCCATTTGATCCCATACTGATCCATAGGGTAGTACTGCATGTAGTTCTCGCCCCGGATGAGTCCCAAGTTCTCTACCTCAACCTGGGGATATGGTCCCGATTCTCCCCTTGCCATCACCGGAATCATTAGGACCATTACCACCAGGGCCGAATGTGAGCCTGTGCACGCACCAGTCACGGGAAAGACCCGAGTCATTCCCTTCAAGGTGCACGCGTCTAACGACCCTGGTGTTGTGCTAGGTGGAACAGGTGGGTACTGTTTATCCAATCTGGGACTTCACCTCGGTGTATTTGGTTGAAGTACTCTCTGACCTGTCCAACCATCCATCCCCCGTAAGCATGGCAGAGATCCCTTTGGGCCTCCGTTCTTTCAGAATCAAATTCTCGATCGATTAGGCGATTAATGGTGGCAGCATGGCCCTCCAGGACTATAATCCCTTTGGCTAAGCTCCCTGCTGCCCCATCGCCTTCCTGCAAAGCTCCTTTGACTGCATCTGCCTGCCCCTGCAGCAACTTTCTGACTGTGTCTTTAAGAATGTACGATTGTTCCTGTATAGCTTGTACATCTAGGGCAGTTATAAAGGAAGTTCCTGTATTGACCCCTGTGAAGATGTCATTGATTAGACACCATTTCTGTCTATGGGTCCGACCCGCTCTCAGAGAGCTCCGATATCTGGATGCCACTGAGGCATCTAGGGATTCTCTCAGTATTATTCTAAGCAGTCGGTTTTACAGTGCTCGTATCTTCGGGTCACATTTCTTTGGTAGCCCTATGTCCACCAAGCTTACCATTACAGGCAAAATTTCATGATGCACATTTTCGTACAGCAACAGCCCTTCTGACCTCCACACCAGTCCACTTGGGGGCCCGTCTGTATGTCTTGGGCAACCCTTGGATCCTGAGGGCGGTCTTTATACATATGGCCATGGGTTGTCTCTGTAATGGTTCAGAGCAGCTATACATGAATATTACAACATTCCCCTGTAATACCACGCACCGCCCTTGGCCACTCGCAGAGTGGCTCACTATCTGGTCTCCGGATGCAACCTCGCGACTCAGTAAGGTCGGGTAGCAGATCGGGCATGTCACACAAAATAGTTTATCCGAAAATACCTTTATTATATTAACCCTTAGCGTGCCCGTACAGATTACCCATTTCCCCATTTCTGTCTTCGCCTCCTGACCCCGTTGGCCAATATCGGGTTGAGGATTTCATCCCGGTATTCAGATGTTTGGACTCGGTAGTAGTGTCCTTCTACGGCCATGCTGGGTTTGAACCTTACTCGCCCCCTGTGGAGATGCGTCGCTTCCGTTTTTTTCATGAGGATTGCCCCGCAAAGTATCAGGATCACGAGTCTTCCGCATAGTTCCTTCATTCAGTTAATTCGATATAGGCCCCCAAGCGGGGTGTGTTAGATTCATTTTAGTTGGGACCAGTGTTTCCACCGTCCCACACCATTCATATCCACACATGCACACGTATCACCACTGAGCAATATCTCGTATGGTCCTGACCACCGTGGTGCAAATCCGGTTCACCCCGGTAATCATTTAACCATTACTTTCTCCCCCACTTGGGGAAGATCTGCCGGGAATTCTACTTCTTCTTGCTGTCGTTCTCTTACTTCTGTTAGATACGTGTGTTAATGGAGACACGGAATGCAGGAGTTGATTTAACAAGTGTTTACTGAACAAAGTCTGGAGGTGAACTAACTACACAAGACGCTATACAGGCTTATATACCCGAGTGGTTACTACTGGTACTACAGTATACAGGGGCTTCAAAAACGTAGTTCCTCTTAAAGGTACATACACTACAATTCCTCCCCTTTAGATAAATAGTACATAACATTTTAAGTAATCATTAAATAACATTTTTAGAAGAACAATAATATACACATTTGCTGAAGTTAATCAATTACAAATTCAGTCTCTCTGGAGGCTTCCTGACTTGGTCCGGATAACGCCTCGGTGGTGTAGTAGGTTCTTTTGGCAAGGTTGATTCGGCTTCAATGCCAGTGTCGGGTTCATATGGTTCCAGTATCACCGGATCGGAGGTAGATACTATGGGTATCTCTGCTTCATCACTAGACGTATAGAGTTGTGGTGTAGGTTGTCCTTTTTCGGATGACTCTATGATCTGGTCAGCATGGCACCTTATTATGCTTTCTCCAATGTCCACGGTATACATCAGCGGTCCTAGTCGTGTGCAAATAGTTCCAGGCTGCCATTTCTCGGTGCGGTAGTCCCGGGCCAAAACTAGTTGACCTATCTGGAAGGTTCTAGTTGGCCTTTCATTCATGCTTTGAAATTGCTGGTTCTCTACGTCCCTTCTGACGTTTGGCTTGACCAAATCCAGCCGGCATCTTAGGCTTCTATTGAAAAACATCATGGCGGGGGTTTGGTTTGTAACCACATGTGTTGCATTCCTGTACGCGAACAAGAAGTTATCTACCTTATGTTGTAGATTTATGTCTTCATTACCCATGGCCTTTATGGCCTTCTTGAAGGTCTGGACAAACCTTTCAGCCAATCCATTGGTGGTGGGATGGTATGGGGCGGACGTGTAGTGCTTAACCCCATTGTTTTTTAAGAACTTCCTGAATTCTTCGGATACAAATTGCGGTCCATTATCAGAACAGATCTGTTCAGGCAGCCCATTCCTGGCAAATATGGTCCTTAATACTGTGATGGTTTTTTCCGTGGTGGTGGAGAACATCTTTATTACCCCGGCCACTTGGAGTGTGCATCCACCGTGATTAAGAACATTGAGTCCATAAATGGACCAGCAAAGTTGATATGTACCCTTTGCCATGGAGATGAGGGCCACTCCCATGGATGTAGAGGGGCTTGTGGTGGGGCGTTTTGGACCTTCTGGCATCCTAGACAGCTCTTGGTCATTTCTTCGATGTCTCCATCGATACCTGGCCACCACACAAACGCTCTGGCTAAGTTCTTCATTTTCACTCCACCCAGATGCCCCTCGTGAAGCTCCTTTAGCACTCTATCCTTGAGTTTGGGTGGAATCACCACTCTGGATTCACACATCAAGGTTCCTCGGCACACTGACAGCTGTTCTCTTCTTTGCGAGAATGCTGGCAACAGTGGTTTGCCATGTGCTAGCCATCCCTTCACTGTTAAATCATAGACTCGTGAGAGAGTCGGGTCATTTCACGTTTCCTTTTCAATGGTAGAATTTGTCACCGGTAGACATTCCACTATGGTCGAGTGGAACATCTCCACTGGGTCCACTGTAGGCGCCTCTTCCACCGTTGGCAATGGTAGGCGCGATAACCCGTCAGCATTCCCATGCTGTTTTGTTCCTTTGTATTCTATGTCATATTGGTGTGCCCCTAGGAAAAGGGACCACCTCTGTAGCCTTTGCACTGTCATAATGGGAACGCCCTTTTTAGGGTTGAATATGGAGACGAGGGGTTGATGGTCAGTCAACAAGGTAAATTTTTGTCCGTGTAGGTAATGGTTGAATTTCTTCACCCCCCACACCAGGCTGAGTGCCTCCCTGTCGATCTGGGCATAGTTACGCTCAGCTGAGTTCAATGAGCGTGACGCAAAAGCTATCGGCCGCTCCGAGCCATCAGGGAATCTATGCGATAATACCGCTCCCACGCTGTAAGGGGATGCATCGCACGCCAGTCTGATTGCCAGTGATGGGTTGTAATGAGCCAACACTTCCCTGGACGTGACCAAGCCTTTGCATTTATGGAAGGCACGTTTACAGTCTTCGCTCCATTTCCAAACTACTCCCGCTTGTAGCAGTGCGTTAAGAGGGTGCAGAACCGTCGACAAGTTCGGTAAAAATTAATGATAGTAATTTACTAATCCCAGGAACGACCTTAATTGTGAGATATTTTCAGGCGCTGGGGCCTTTACGACCGCTTCAATTTTTTCAGGTGACTTATGCAACCCTTCTTCGTTAATGACATGGCCACAATATGATATTTGTTTCTGGAAAAATTCGCACTTGGGGCGATTTGCTCGTAGGCCCCGTTCTCTCAGCCTTGTGAGCACCTGCTCCAAGCTGGCAAGGTGCTCGTTGTCGTTTTCTCCTGTTACAAGGATGTCGTCTAGGTAGCATTGAGTCCCCGGAATCCCTTGCAGGACTGACTCCATAGCTCTTTGCCAGACAGCCGGAGCTGATGCCACTCTGAAAACCAGTCGATTGTACTGGTACAGGCCTTTGTGTGTGTTTATCGTGAGATACTTTTTAGGGGCCTCCTCAACCTCCATCTGTAGATATGCCTGTGCTAAGTCAATTTTGGTGAAACGTTTCCCTCCGGATAGTGAGGCGAAAATATCTTCTATCCTCGGAAGAGGATACTGTACCATGTGAAGAACCGGGTTTACAGTCACCTTGAAGTCCCCACAGATGCGAATTTTTCTCTGTTCTTCAGATTTATCATTATTCAATGTTTTCTTCATGACTGGGACAATGGGTGTTGCCCACTCGCTCCAGTCTACCTTGGATAACACGCCTGCTTTTTCCAAATTCTCCAGCTCTGCCTCGACGGCTGGACAAATTGCGTATGGCACCAGCCTTGCCTTAAAAAACTTGGGAATTGCCGCATCTTCCACTTTTATTGAGGCGGTGGCGCCTTTCAGGGTTCCTAGTTCCTGTTGAAACACTTCTTTGGTGTTAGCCAAGATTTCTCTTAATCGTCCAGGTATGATGTCATCATCGTTTTTTTTCTTACTGGTCACCGTCAGTGCCTGAATGGAGTGCCAGTCTAAACATATCCTTCTGATCCATTCACGTCCCAACAACAGTGGACCACCATCTTGCAGAACGTATAAATACAACTTCTGTATTTCCTTGCCGTTGTATACAACAGGCACCCTTATTTTCCCTCTGGGGTATACTTTCTGCCCCGTATATGTCTTCAAGATAATGGATGTGTCTTTCAAAGGTATATGCTGAAATAGCCGCTCGTAATCCCGTCGACTCATGACGGTCAGAGCTGATCCTGTATCTAGCTCTATTTTGACTGGGGACCCCGCTATCGTGAGGGTAACCCAAATGGTCTGGTAATCTTCTTTGGCAATTACATTATGTAATTTGAGACAGCTTAGTCTCTTGTTTCCGGAGTCGCTATCGCTCTTCTGGTCTTCGGAGCTACTGTCCATCATCATTTGTACCTTTCTGTACTTTTCCTTATTGACCTTTTTACTGTCAGCGGATTTCTTTCCAGATCTGCATACACGTGCAATGTGTCCCATATTTCCGCATTGCCTGCATGCTTTGTCCTTGAACCAGCAGTCCTTCTGGTCATGGGTGGATCTGCTGCAGCGATAACATCTCTCGAAACCCCGTGTCATTTCATGGGTGCCGAAGTCCTGTGGCTTTTGCTGTATCTCTGCAGCTCCTCTTGCTGCTGCTTCGTATGATACAGTCACACTGAAAGCCTTGTCCAGTGTCAAATCTTTCTCAGAAAGTAGTCTTTTCTGTGTTCCTTCGCTTAGGAGACCGCAGATGAATTTGTCTCGTAGAGCATCTGCCAGCCCTGCCCCGAATTGGCAATGCTTTGACAGCTTTCGTAATTCGGTGAGGTAATCAGCGTTACTTTCATTCTTGTGCTGATTCCTCCTGAAGAATTTGAATCGTTCCGCTATCAGCAGCGGTGTTGGGTTTAAGTGCTCCTGTAAGGTATCAACAATCTCCTTAAAATTCTTGTCCATCGGTTTGGCTGGAGTGATCAAGTTTCGTAACAGCCCGTATGTCCTTGCGCCCATCAGATTTAGAAGTACCGATGCCTTTTTATCATCCGCTACTTCATTCGCCTTGCAATATACCTCCACTCTTTCCACATATGTGGTCCAATCTTCTATATCACTATCAAAAGCAGTAATATTGCCAGTCTTCGGCATCTTGAAAATCTAAATTGGCGCTTCCCGTGCTTTCCCGCCACTGCCGCTGCTGCCAACACTGTTCTCCCCGGTTCCCGTTGCGACCTGCAGCTTTTCGTGGTATTTCTATCTTTTTTTAAAATATATATTGCTTCAATAGTTTCTCCGTTACTTGGAGAACTGTTCCCGTCGTGGAGCGGACCCTGTGGGACTTTCCCCTCCCTCTGCTCGGTCTGAACGCCGACCTGCTTTGCAGCACCGGCCGTGCCCTGAGTGCTCCACCCTCTCTCTCTCCTTGCTTCTGCTTCCCGACTTGCTGCCCGGCCCCGTTGCAGAGCCACCCGATCGAGCTCTAGCCTGCCGCAGCCCAGGAAGGATCAGTGCACTACCTGCCAGCAGCCCGTTTAGCTGGTGAAATCACAGCTTCCCTTTCTTTTTTCTTGCCTCTGGCTTCGACCTTCGTCTGAGGAATCGATTTCCTTGAGGTGCTGCCGAATTGCAGGTAAGTTCGTTTCTAACTCGTCACCACTGTTAGATCCGTGTGTTAATGGAGACACGGAATGCAGGAGTTGATTTAACAAGTGTTTACTGAACAAAGTCTGGAGGTGAACTAACTACACAAGATGCTATACAGGCTTATATACCCGAGTGGTTACTACTGGTACTACAGTATCCTCTTAAAGGTACATACACTACAACTTCCTGTCTCATATCCTTAAGTTGCTTGCTTAACTCCATTACATATCTTTTTATTCTGGGGGCACAATCTTATTCACACATTCTTAAAACTTCCAAAATCCAAGACAAGACAAAAGGGTTAAATGCTTTTTTTAACACAGAGAAGTGGCTGGAGCTAAAACAAACATGACAGAATCTTTCTTTTAAAGACAGACTTTCAGACAAAAGAAATACTGAAACTTCTTAAACATTCATAGTCAGGAAAAGTTTCACACTTTAACACACATTCTCATACAAACTGAAATTCCAGCATATTTTTAAGGTTCCTTTCACTCAGCAAATCTTGTGTTTTATTTGTCTCGGCACAGATGTTAATAACTTCCATGTTGGTAAAGCTTTAAGTTTATCTTTTTTTCTTTTTACATCGGTGACTCAGTAGCTTTTCCTGGCTTTCCAAATCCCTGTTTTTGTTTTGCTGAGTTTTCAAATTGGTTAGCCTGCAATTTGTGGCATAGTGGTTAGCACTGTTGCCTCACAGCGCCAGGGACCCGGGTTTGAATCCGGCCTCGGGTGACTGTCTGTGTGGAGTTTGCACATTCGCCCCGTGTTTGCGTGGGTTTCCTCCGGGTGCTCCGGTTTCCTCCCACAGTCCAAAGATGTGCGGGTTAGGTTGATTGGCTATGATAAAATTGACCCTTAGTGTTAGGGGGATTAAATACGTGGGGTTACGGGGATAGGGTGGGATATGTGTAGGGGTTACGGGGATCGGGTGGGATATGTGTCGGTGCAGGCTCGATGGGCCGAAATGGCCTCTATCTGCACTGTGAGGTTTCTGTGACTCTGTGAAATTAGATCATTTTCCTTCTTTATCTCTCCCTTCTATTTCAATTCCTTACATTGTTTCTGGTAACAAGCTAAGATTACCATTGCCCCTTTTCCCTCTTTATCTTTGGTTTGTCCCCTCCACCAAGCCCTGTGGATCGATTAACGCTCCCAATTGTTCGAGAATGTTGATTCCTAATATTGTACCCTCCTTATTGGGACAAACATAAAATTGTGCAAGGGTTAGATTCCCTGCCAGCTCCAATAATATTACTTCACTTAAATGCATTCTTGTGGCAGATCCCCCAACCCCGGTGATCAAAACTGTTTGTTTATTTGCTGCCTGTGCTCCTTGTGTCACCGTCAAAGGTGCAACGGCAAGGCCTTCTCCCTCCTCACTATCATCATCATCTTCTCCTTCCTCTGTTTTACAGAGGAGGTGTACATGATCGGGGGCCAAAGAGTCCCCTTTCACTCTGACTCTCCTGAATTTCTCAGTTTTTTTTATTTCTGTTCTGGCTGCTTTTAATTCCTCTATTTTTGGTTTCAGTTTATGGGTACATTGTAAAAGCTGTCGTACTATTATTACACCAGTCTTTTGGGTACGTTTAGTTTTCTCTTTTTGCCACCAAGTCTTTTGAATGATGGGGTCCTGATTTGGATCCCATCCGTCTCTTAACATTTTGTTGATTAAGCCCTTCTGGTCGTCTGCATAGAATCTAGTAAGGGTTCCTTCTTCACCCCAGTCTAATTCTTTCCCCAATGTCATTTTGTGGTCTGACCTTCCCCGGCTTTACATACAACTTCTACTTGAGTTTATGTCCGTTCGACCTCTCCACATGACTTAAATCCTATCCCAAAATGTATTTACACTTTAATATACATAATAAAAGACTCACTGTCAACACTCATGCATTTACCTTTCAGTCTGACCGGCTTTTATCGCAACGACAATGTCCCTTCCAATACTTTGTCTAATGTTTACGCGTAATATATCAAGATTTTACTCACTACACGTCCAAACGCATCCGTCCTTTTACCACTTTACAGACTCATCACGATTCGGATACTCGTTCCGCAGACAGACGGGTGACCACCTGGATCACGTAATTTTTCCGGGTGGTGTCCCAAATCTACTCACCCCCTTGTGTTCTCTTGGCCATTGTCCATCTACATTCCGATGTATCCTGCCCACTACGCCAAATGTTGTGGCGAAATAAAATTAATTAAATCCGCACACTAGTCTGTAAATGGTAAAAAGCCAAGCAGTTTATTTAAAACACAAAACTATTCAGCAGTACAATACAAACAGTCTGTGATGGTATCTACAGGCTGATCAGGGAGTACAGCTAGAGCTCCTTAGCTCGTTCCTGGCTGTCTCCTCGATTGACTTCAATTTCGATTATTTAAGTGTACAAAAGCCATGGATACCTCATGCACAGCTCATGACATTGTTCTAATTGGCTTAAAGCCCACATGCACAATTCGTTACATTGTTTTAATTGGCTTGAAGCCCGCATGCACAATTGCTGATTGTCACATGATCTTTATGATCTCATCTGTTGTTCCCTACGTGATTTTGCTTCCCTAGTTCACGGCTGGTGCCTCTGTCTCCACTGTCATCCTGTGTGCAAGCTGCACTGTTAACCCCTTAAGTCCTGAAGGGCACCTATGTTACCCTTCACTAGAAATCCACTTCAGATTGGTTAAAGACAAGTGGTGCTTGAGACATTTAAAAGCCATTATGGAAAGGATATTAAACCCTTAATACGATGTCTATTCACCAGGTTGTCTATTCAGCCTTTCAAGGAGGCGGCTCCCCACCACCTTCTCAAGGGCAATTAGGGATTGACAATTAATGCTGGCTTTGCCAGCGATGCCCACATCCCAGGAAAGAATAAAAATATCAGAGAAAGGATGGTATCAGTTTGGTGAATGACTTGATATACTGAGACTGTCTAAATCAGGGCCCATAATGCTAAAAGAAGAGGGGATAGGGGTTTTTCAAACTATGAACCGTTTTACATTTAAAATGGGAAGAGACAATGTCCTCTGGTTGGGGCGTCAGTGACAAGGGGTTATGAATTTAAAATTATCACTAAGTGATGAGGAGTGAGGTTGGCAAACAAGTCTTTACACAGAGTGTTTTTGCAGCAAATAATCTATTCTCACGGTGCTGGGTGAGGGTTGAATGTTGGCCAGGGTATTGGGATAGCCACATGCTCTTCGAATAGTGCCATGGGATCTTTTACATCCACCTGCATAAACAAGAAGAGCTTAGATTTAACCAAAGCCGGACCTTGGACAATGCAGCACATTATTTATACGTCAGAAGTGCTGTCTTTCGGATGAGACGTTAAACCGAGGTCCCGTCTGCTCTCTCAGGTGGACGTAAAAGATCCCACGGCCACTATTTCGAAGAGGAGCAGGGGAGTTCTCCCCGGTGTCCTGGCCAATATTTCTCCCTCAACCAACATCACTGATACAGATTATCTGTGAGAAGTCACACAACACCAGGTTATAGTCCAACAGCTTTATTTGAAATCACAAGCTTTCGGAGCGCTGCCCCTTCGTCAGGTGAAGTGAAGAGATGCATATACGCACAGCATATATAGTCAGAGAACACTGCCAGATGATTACAGGTAATCTTTCTAACTGCCCTTTATCCCACTTTGGCAGAGAGATAATCACAGCAATCAAAGGTGTGGATGGTGTCCAAACAGGTCAGTCAGAAAAGCATTACATCAAAGACCAATGAGGTGGGGTCACAAGGGGTCAAATGTTGAAGATGCTGGGGTCTGTATGAAAAACAAAAAACAAACAAAGAACAATAAAAAAAAAGAAAAAAAAGAACAAAACATTTTTTTTGCTGGAAATCACAGCAGGTCCGGCCACATCTGTGTAGAGAGAGCAAGCCAACGACCACTCGAGTCTGGATGACTCTACGTCAGGTGGGGTTATATGTAGTGTGACATGAACCCAAGATCCCAGTTGAGGCCGTCCTCATGAGTGCGGAACTTGGCTATCAGTTTCTGCTCGACGATTTTGCATTGTCATGTGTCTCAGAGGCCACCTTGGAGAATGCTTACCTGAAGATCGGAGGTTGAATGTCCTTGACTGCTGAAGTGTTCCCCGATTGGGAGGGAACACTCCTGCCTGGCGAATGTTGTGTGGTGTCCGTTCATCCGTTGTTGCAGTGTCTGCATGGTCTCGCCGATGTACCATGCTCCGGGGCATCCTTTCCTGCAACGTATGAGGTAGACAACGTTGGCCAAGTCACATGAGTATGTACCATGTACCTGGTGGGTGGTGTCCTCACATGTGATGATGGTATCTGTGTTGATGATCTGGCATGTCTTGCAGAGGTTGCCGTGGCAGGGTTGTGTGGTGTCGTGGTCGCTGTTCTCCTGAAAGCTGGGTAATTTGCTGCGAACGATGGTCTGTTTGAGGTTAGCTGGCTGTTTGAAGGTGAGTAGTGGTGGCTTGGGGATGGACTTAGCGAGGAGTTCATCATCATCGATGAGATGTTGAAGGCTGCAAAGGCTGCGACACGGACATCAAGTTTCTACAGAGATGCAAGAAAGCAGACAAGATCCCGAAAGGACGACAGATCACGAACCCACTCAAGTCGACCTACAACACAGACTATGCTGAGAGACTCTGCCATCGTACCTCTCGCACACTCCTCAACCATCTCGTACACCAGCTCTACAGCAGACGCCGCAACCTCAAAACCAAGATAGAGTCCATGTTCTCAGCTTGTGCTCAGGACACAGCAGACCAGCTACGAGACACCACCAAACAGATGAGGCAATGGAACTACGCTGCCTACATACACACCAAGAACAGGAAGCTTGAGAAACTCGGCATCACCACCAGCAGCAACCAAGCCTCCCCCGGTACCATGGTTGAAACCACAGGGAAGTCCATCATCAACTTGTCCGACCACACCCTTCAACCAGACGAAATCGAAGTTCTCAGCCGAGGGCTCAATTTCTGCCCCACCACCAAAATGGACCCCATCGGTCTCGCGGCAGACACAGAGGAATTCATCAGGAGAATGAGGCTCCGGGAATTCTTCCACAAATCTCAAGATGTCAGCAGCAAACCCAATGAGACAAGCAATGATCTGAAACAGCAGACAGAGGGATCCGCAGTGCAGCAACTGAAGAAGAAAGAGTCAAATTGGACCCCTCCGGAGGGTCGCTGCCCTAAGCTTGACATGTATGCTCAAACTGTCAGGAGATGCATCAACGCCAGATTCATCAGCCGCACTCACAAGACAGTCCAGAATGTCACCCGAGCACAACACAATGCCATCCACGCTCTCAAGACCAACCACAACATCGTCATCAAACCAGCAGACAAAGGAGGAGCCATCGTCATACAGAACAGAATGGACTATTGCAAAGAAGCATACCGACAACTGGACAACCAGGAACACTACAGACAGTTACCCGCAGATCCGAACAAAGAACACACCCGCCAACTCAACAGACTGATCAAGACCTTCGATCCAGACCTTCAAAGCATCCTACGCATTCTCATCCCACGTACTCCCCGCGTGGGAGACTTCTACTGCCTCCCAAAGATACACAAAGCCAACACACCCAGACGTCCTATTGTATCAGGCAACGGAACCCTGTGTGAGAACCTCTCTGGATACGTCGAGGGCATCCTGAAACCCATCGTACAGGAAACCCCCAGCTTCTGTCGCGACACTACAGATTTCTTACAGAAACTCAGCACCCACGGACCAGTTGAACCAGGAACACTCCTTGCCACGATGGATGTCTCGGCACTCGACACCAGTATCCCCCATGATGACGTCATTGCTGCGACAGCCTCAGTACTCAACACCAACAACAGCCAATCTCCAGACGCCATCCTACAACTCATCCACTTCATCCTTGATCACAATGTCTTCACCTTCGACAACCAGTTCTTTACCCAAACACACGGAACAGCCATGGGGACCAAATTCGTACACCAATACGCTAACATTTCATGCACAAGTTCAAACAAGACTTCTTCGCTGCACAGGACCGCCAACCAATGCTATACACCAGATACATCGACGACATTTTCTTCCTATGGACCCACGGCGAAGAATCACTGAAAAGACTACACGATAACATCAATAAGTTCCATTCCACCATCAAACTCACCATGGACTACTCCTCAGAATCAGTCTCATTCTTGGACACACGAATCTCCATCAAAGATGGACACCTCAGCACTTCACTCTACCGCAAGCCCACGGACAACCTCACGATGCTCCACTTCTCCCGTTTCCAACCTAACCACGTTAAAGAATCCATCCCCTATGGCCAAGCCCTGCGAATACACAGGATCTGCTCAGACGAGGAGGAATGCGATGGACACCTACAGATGCTGAAAGATGCCCTCAGAAGAATGGGGTATGATGCTTGACTTGTTGATCGACAGTTCCAATGGGCCACAGCGAAAAATCGCATAGACCTCCTCAGAAGACAATCACGGGACACAACCAACAGAGTACCCTTCGTCGTCCAGTACTTCCCCGGAGCGGAGAAACTATGCCATGTTCTTTGCAGCCTTCAACATATCATCGATGATGATGAACACCTCGCTAAGGCCATCCCCACACCACCACTACTCGCCTTCAAACAGCTGCCTAACCTCAAACAGACCATCGTTCGCAGCAAATTACCCAGCTTTCAGGAGAACAGCAACCACGACACCACACAACCCTGCCACGGCAACCTCTGCAAGACATGCCAGATCATCAACACAGATACTATCATCACACATGAGGACACCACCCACCAGGTACATGGCAAATATTCATGTGACTCGGCCAACGTTGTCTACCTCATACATTGCAGGAAAGGATGCCCCGGAGCATGGTACATCAGCGAGACCATGCAGACACTGCGACAACGGATGAACGGACACCGCACAACAATCGCCAGGCAGGAGTGTTCCCTCCCAGTCGGGGAACACTTCAGCTGTCAAGGACATTCAACCTCCGATGTTCGGGTAAGCATTCTCCAAGGCTGCCTCCGAGACACACGACAATGCAAAATCGTAGAGCAGAAACTGATAGCCAAGTTCCGCACTCATGAGGATGGCCTCAACCGGGATCTTGGGTTCATGTCACGCTATATGTAACCCCACCTGACGTAGAGTCATCCAGACTCGAGTGGTCGCTGGCTTGTTCTCTCTACACAGATGCGGCCGGAACTGCTGTGATTTCCAGCAAAAATTTTTTTTTCTTTTTTTACTTTTTTTTTCTTGTTCTTTGTTTTTTGTTTTTCATACAGACCCCAGCACCTTCAACATTTGACCCCTTGTGACCCCACCTCATTGTTCTTTGATGTAATGTTTTCCTGACTGACCTGTTTGGACACCATCCACACCTTTGATTGCTGTGATTACCTCTCTGCCGAGGTGGGATAAAGGGCAGTTAGATAGATTACCTGTAATCATCTGGCAGTGTTCTCTGACTATATATGCTGTGTCTATATGCATCTCTTCACTTCACCTGATGAAGGAGCAGTGCTCCGAAAGCTTGTGATTTCAAATAAAGCTGTTGGACTATAACCTGGTGTTGTGTGACTTCTCACATTTGTCCACCCCAGTCCAACACCGGCATCTCCACATCACAGATTATCTGGTCATTATCACATTTCTGTGTGTGGGAGTTTGCTGTGCGCAAATTGGCTGCCGCTATTGCAACAGTGACTACACTTCAAAAGTACTTCATTGGCTGTAAAGCGCTTTGAGACATCCGGTGGTCGTGAAAGGCACTATATAAATGCAAGTCTTTTTTCTTTTCACATTACCTTATCAGTCTAGATTATCTATTGAAGTTCCGGAGTGGGGCGTTGGACCCGCTATAAGGAACAGTTAATATATTACTGATTGAAGTTGCCAGCTGGGGTGAGGCTGAATTATTCTTAACAAGCAAATTGATACACTCGAGCTTCAAATCAATCAATCAAATCAACTTTTATTGTCATTGTTAGTGCACAAGTGCAGTACAATGAAATGTAGGCTTGCGGCTCCCGAGAGTGTACAATTTGGATTCGGACACTTAAACATTTCAACATACATTTGTACATATATATTAGCATAAATATGACCATAATAAAGTGCATCGGCAGATGTGCAGGCTTTAGTGTTTATTTGTGGAGTTCAGTAGGATGACAGCCCTGGGAAAGAAGCTGTTCCTAAATCGGGTCGTACGGGTGCGAATGCATCTGTAGCGTCTTCCAGATGGTAGGAGGGCAAACAGACTGTGGCTGGGGTGGGTAGGGTCTTTGATGATGGACCGTGCCCTCCGTAGGCAGCGTTTCTGATATATATGTTCTATGGTCGGTAGCTGGGTGCCGGTAATGCATTGGTCAGTTTTGACTACCCGCTGCAGGGCTTTCCGGTCATGGGAGCTACAGCTGCCATACCATACCGTGATACAGTTTGTCAGGATGCTCTCTATAGTGCAGCGGTAGAAGTTAGAGAGGATTGGGGGTGACAGATTACATCCCTTCAGCCTCCTCAAGAAATATAGGCGCTGCTGGGCCTTCTTCACCAGAGAGGAGGTGTTGAGGGACCAGGAGAGGTCTTCCGTGATGTGGACTCCAAGGAACTTAAAGCTGGCCACCCTTTCCACCTCCGCCCCATTGATGTGGATGGGGGTGTGACTTCCGCCTTTGGACTTCCTGAAGTCCACGATTATTTCCTTTGTTTTCTTGGTGTTAAGGGCCAGGTTGTTGTCGGCGCACCACTTCACGAGATGCTGGACCTCCTCCCTGTAGGCTGACTCATCGTTGTTGGTGATCTGGCCTACTACCGTGGTGTCATCTGCAAACTTGATGATGGTGTTGGAACCATTAACAGCCACACAGTCGTGGGTGAAGAGGGAGTAGAGGAGGGGGCTCAGCAGATAGTAGATAATTAAATCAAAGCACACAACTCACACAGAACATTTTGTACATCAGATGTCAGAAAATAGCACAATGTCCTTTGGCAATATGAAATGATATGTACAGTCATTTTAATATTTTACAATCTGATGAATTAAAGGCAGTGCAAACTTTATTGGAAAAGTCGGTCCTATTGGCTGCAAGCCCCATAGAAACATATAGAGAGCCGTGCAGTGATTTGCTTGTTTATTGAAGACATGTGAAATATACCACCTCAAGGCACTGGAGAGGTACCATCAATGCTGCCTCCGCAAGATTCTGCAAATCCATTGGCAGGATAGGCACACCAACATCAGTGTTCTTGTTCAGGCCAACATCCCCAGCATTGAAGCTTTGACCACGCTCGATCAGCTCCGATGGACAGGTCACATTGTCCGCATGCCCGATACGAGACTCCCAAAACTAGTGCACTACTCAGAGCTCCAGCACGGGAAGAGAGCCCCAGGTGGGCAGAGGAAATGCTTCAAGGACACCCTCAAAGCCTCCTTGAAAAAGTGTAACATCCCCACCGACACCTGGGAATCCCTGGCCCAAGACCACACAAAGTGGAGGGGAAGTATCCGCGAAGGCGCAAACACCTCGAATCTCTTCGCCGGGAGCAAGCGGAAGCCAAGCGCAGGCTGCACAAGGAGCGCACGTCAACCCAACCACCCCACCCACTCGCCCTACAACCACCGTCTGCCTCACCTGTGATGGAGGCTGTAGGTCCCGCATTGGACTCATCAGTCACCTGAAAACTCATTTTTAATGTGGAAGCAAGTCATCCTCGGTTCTGAGGGACTGCCTAAGAGAGAAGAGAATACTGTGGAACTAGATAAACAATTGGGTCTAAATTGACCATTGTAACGTTTATCTCTTTATATATATACTTGCTGGAGTGCCCGGCGGTGACGAGGGTTTTTTGAGGGCATGTTGTTATGAAAAGAGTACAAATAATTTTTATATATATAAATGAGTTTGTCTGTCTGTCTGTCTGTGTGGGAAGGAGAGAGAGAGAGAGGGAAAGAGAGAGAGAGAGTGAAAGAGAGAGGGGGGAAGGAGAGAGAGAGAGAGTGGGAAGGAGAGAGAGACAGAGACAGAGAGGGAAGGAGAGAAAGAGACAGAGGGAAGGAGAGAGAGAGAGAGAGAGGGAAGGAGGGAGAGACAGAGAGAGAGAGGGAAGGAGAGAGAGAGGGGAGGAGAGAAAGACAGAGAGAGAGAGGGAAGGAGAGAGAGACAGAGAGAAAGAGTGAAGGAGGGTGAGACAGCGAGCGAGAGGGCAGGAGAGAGAGAGAGGGAAGGAGAGAGAGAGGGAAGGAGAGAGAGACAGAGAGGGAAGGAGAGAGAGACAGAGAGAGAGAGGGAAGGAGAGAGAGAGACAGAGAGGGAAGGAGAGAGAGAGAGAGGGAAGGAGAGAGAGAGAAATGGAAGGAGAGAGAGAGAGAGCGGGAAGGAGAGAGAGAGAGAGAGAGAGAGAGGGAAGGAGCGAGAGAGAGGGAAGGAGAGAGAGAGAGAGGGAAGGAGAGAGAGACAGAGTGAGAGAGGGAAAGAGAGAGAGACAGAGAGAGAGAGTGAAGGAGGGCGAGACAGCGAGCGAGAGGGCAGGAGAGAGAGAGAGGGAAGGAGAGAGAGAGGGAAGGAGAGAGAGACAGAGAGGGCAGGAGAGAGAGACAGAGAGAGAGAGGGAAGGAGAGAGAGAGACAGAGAGAGAGAGAGGGAAGGAGAGAGAGAGAAATGGAAGGAGAGAGAGAGAGAGCGGGAAGGAGAGAGAGAGAGAGAGAGAGAGGGAAGGAGCGAGAGAGAGGGAAGGAGAGAGAGAGAGAGGGAAGGGGAGAAAGAGAGAGAGAGTGAAGGAGAGAGAGAGAGAGGGAAGGAGAGAGAGAAAGGGTTGGGGGAAAGGGGTGGGTGGGAAAAAGGGGTGGGTGGGGAAAAGGGGTGGGTGGGGGAAAGGGGTGGGTGGGGGATGGGGGTGGGTGGGGGAAAGGGGTGGGTGGAGGAAAGGGGTGGGTGGGGGAAAGGGGTGGGTGGGGGAAAGGGGTGGGTGGGGGCAAGGGGTGGGTGGGGGAAAGGGGTGGGTGGGGGAAAGGGTGTTGGGGGGAAAGGTGGTGTGTGGGGGGGAAAGGGCGTGTGTGTGGGGGGAAAGTGGGGGTGTGGGGGGATAGGGGGGAAAGAGGGGTGGGGGGAGGAAAGGGGGTGGGGGGAGGAAAGGGGTGGGGGAGTAAAGGGGGGTGGGGGGAAGGGGGGGTGGGGGGGAAAGGGGTGAGGAAAAGGGGGTGGGGGAAGGGGGGTGGGGGGAAAAGGGTGGGGGAAGGGGGTGTGGGGGGGAAGGGGGTGTGGGTGGATGGGGGGAAGGGGGTGTGGGGGGGAAGGAGGTGTGGGGGTGGGGGGAAGGGGGTGTGGGGTGTGGGGGGAAGGGTGTGGGGGAAGGGGGTGGGGGAAGGGGGGCTGGGGGGGAAAGGGGTGGTGGGGGAAGGGGGTGTGGGGAGAAGGGGGAAGGGGGTGTGGGGGGAAGGGGGTGGGGGGAAAGGGGGTGGGGGGAAAGGGGGTGGGGGAAAGGGGGTGGGGGGGAAAGGGGGTGGGGGGGAAAGCGGGTGGAAAGGGGGTTGTGGGGCCTTGGTGACGCGGAGCCCTGCTCACTTTCAGTTCGGCTCTCGGGCCGCGTGGTTGACGCCGCGGGGAAGGCCATGCACGGTGGCTCCTGCTCTGGACCATCGCAGCAGCTTGCCTGCGGCCTAGTCGAGGGGGGGAAAGCCTGAGTCCCCGGCCCACGGCCGCAAACAGAGCCGAGCCCCGGGACCGGGCTGAGGGGGGGAAAGGCCGAGTCCCCGGCCTGTGGCCGCAAACGGAGTCGAGCCCCGGGACCGGGCCGAGGGGGGGAAAGCCCGAGTCCCCGGCCCGCGGCCACAAATGGAGCCAAGACCCGGGACCGGGCCGATGGGGGGAAAGCCCGAGTCCCTGGCGCGTGGGCATAAATGGAGCTGAGCAGCAAAAAAATCCCCTGCACACAGACACAAAGTCGGAAAAATGAAGCTGTTAAAATGTGAATAAAACTAAAAGCTGAGGTAAAGATGGCCTAATTAACGGCAGTTTGAAAGATTAGGCCCCGCCCACACACACCATGAAATGCCCCCCATGACACAGCGTGCTCCCCCCGTCGGATTGGTCAACCTTCATGTCACTCAACGCTAAGGAGCGGTAGGATTGGTCAACCGCTAATGATCGGATTTTGTCCGTTTTTTGATAGTTTTTTGTATACTGTCCGAACAATATTTGGCCGACCAAAACGTAAATATGCCTATGACACTCCCTAACCATCAGCTTTCTTTTGATACAACATATATGTAGGTACACACTATAACTTTTGAGTGATGCCCGGACATACACAGACAGACAGACAGACAGACAGCACAATCCTTTTATTATATACTAGCTGAAGTGCCCGGCGGTGCCGAAGGTTTTTTGAGGGCATGTTGTTGTTGGAAGAGAGAGAGAGAGACTGGGGGGAGTAGAGAGAGAGAGAGACTGGGGGGAGTAGAGAGAGAGAGAGACTGGGGGGAGTAGAGAGAGAGAGAGACTGGGGGGAGTAGAGAGAGACGGGGGAGAGAGAGAGAGAGAGAGAGAGATGGGGAAGAGAGAGAGAGAGACAGGGGGAAGAGAACATAAGAACATAAGAAATAGGAGCAGGAGTAGGCCAATCGGCCCCTCGAGCCTGCTCCACCATTCAATAAGATCATGGCTGATCTGATCCTAACCTCAAATCTTCTATCACTCTGCATCCATCTGAACCCATGTGATCTCCCGGGAGAGGTGAAAAACCAGATAAAAGACCCAATGGCCAATTTGGGAGAAATATATCTGGGAAATTCCTCTCCGACCCATCTAGGTGATTGAAATTCTTCCAGGAGATCACTCTGTCCCTATATTTTCTACAGTACTTACCTTCTGTACAGGCGATCTCCGCCCCAGCCAGGAACAGGAATAAAACCATCTCCTGAAATCTAACACAGAATTAGAACACAGTAGGAGCAGAACCAGGCTACACGGCCCCTGGGCCCACTCCACTACCCACAGGGCCATGACCATTCCGAACCTAGACTCATGTCCAATTTCCTGCCCGCTCCCCGTAACCCTTAATTCCCTTTACTTCTAGGAAACTATCTATTTCTGTTTGAAATTTATTTAATGATGTAGCTTCCACAGCTTTCTGGGGCAGCAAATTCCACAAACCTACCACCCTCTGAGTGAAGAAGTTTCTCCTCATCTCAGTTTTGAAAGAGCAGCCCCTTATTTTAAGATTATGCCCCCTAGTTCTAGTTTCACCCTTCATTGGGAACATCCTCACCGCATCCACCCGATCAAGCCCCTTCACAATCTTATATGTTTCAATAAGATTGCCTCTCATTCTTCTGAACTCCAATGAGTAGAGTCCCAATCTACTCAACCTCTCCTCATATGACCACCCCCTCATCCCCGGGATTAACCGAGTGAACCTTCTTTGTACTGACTCGAGAGCAAGTATGGCTTTTCTTAAGTATGGACACCAAAACTGTATGCAGTATTCCAGGTGCGGTCTCACCAATACCTTGTACAACTGCAGCAATACCTCCCTGTTTTTATATTCCACCCCCCTAGCAATAAAAGCCAACATTCCATTGGCCTTCTTGATCACTTGCTGCACCTGCATACTAACTTTTTGAGTTTCATGCACCAGGACCCCCAGATCCCTTTCCACTACAGTACTTTCCAGTTTCTTGCCATTAAGATAATAACTTGCTCTATGATTTTTCCTGCCAAAATGCATAACCTCACACTTTCCAGTATTGTATTCCATCTGCCAAATCTCTGCCCACTTACTTAGCCTGTCTATGTCCCTTTGCAGGTTTTTTATGTCCTCCTCATTCACTACTTTCCGTCCCATCTTTGTATCATCTGCAAACTTTGATATGTTACACTCGGTCCTCTCCTCCAAATCGTTAATATAGATTGTAAAGTGTTGGGGATGCAGCACTGACCCCTGTGGAACACCACTAGTTACTGGTTGCCAATCTGAGAACGAACCATTTATCCCAAATCTCTGCTTTCTGTTAGAGAGCCAATCCTCCACCCATGCCAGAATATTACCCCCAATCCCGTGATTTTTTTATCTTGAGCAATAACCTTTTGTGTGGCACCTTGTCAAATGCCTTTTGGAAGTCTAAATACACTACGTCCACTGGCTCCCCTTTATCCACCCTGTATGTTACTTCCTCAAAAAGTAAATTTGTCAAACATGACTTCCCCTTCATGAAACCATGCTGAGTTATTCCTATTAAATTATGTTTATCCAAATGTCCCGTTACTGTCTCCTTAATAATGGACTCTAACATTTTACCAACCACAGATGTTAGGCTAACAGGTCTATAGTTTCCAGCCTTCTGCCTACTACCCTTTTTAAATAAGGGTGTTACATTAGCAGTTTTCCAATCTGCCGGGACCTTTTCTGAGTCCAGGGAGTTTTGGAAAATTATTACCAATGCATCCACAATCCCTACCGCCACTTCCCTCAAGACCCTAGGATGCAAGCCATCAGGTCCAGGGGATTTATCTGCCTTGAATCCCATTATTTTACCAAGTACCACTTCCTTAGTGATTTTAATCGTATTTAGTTCCTCACCCCCTAGAGTCCCCTGTTTGTCCAGTGTTGGGATATTCGGAGTGTCCTCTACTGTAAAGACTGATTGTTCTGGACCAATGGACTTTTTACATGCAGTGAACATTTTATGTGTGCAGATAACACCCTCTGGTGGTGGTTATTGTGTTAACAGTTTGTATGCTGGAAAGGTCATCTGATCTTTCTTCCTGTGTGAGGTCATTTGACCTTTGTTCCTTTCTTCCTGTGTAACACAGGAAGTAGAATTCCAGGAAGAACCTGGCAGTAATGGAGGATTCCATAAGGGTTTTACAATCCAATGTAATCTGTTTTCATATATTAGGCCAAGCGCAATATCTGTGAGTATCTTTGTTCCTTAGCGTAATAGCAACGTTGTCAGAGTAATATTTTGATAACACTATGTTTATAAAAGGTTAATATTTGATAGTTATAGAAGTTAGTCCAAATGTTAGTTAGTTATACAATTAGTCTATTCTACTGTTGTAAATATGTTTATATCTTATGTAATATCGAATGTATAGTACTCAGTTATGTACAAAACATACTTTGTCTTTGTTTACAGTTTCACAAATTTGTTCAAGTAAAGCTTCAAAACAGCAACCGGCTTCATGAAGAATTATTCTTGAATAAGTGTTTAACTTGCTGGATAACTAGATAGGAACACGTCTAGCGTGGCCATTACAGTGAAAAGATAGCAATACGGCTAGCTGTGAAGAGCGGAGCAGGAGGAACCCAGAGTAAGCCTTAACCTCGTAGAGCACATCTACCTCACATCAACATGTCAGAAGATAATAATGAAAATGCTTTGCAGCAAGTAGAAGACCTTAAACAGGCAGACGAAACTGTAGAACATGACAATCGGTCTATAAGCTCCGGTTACTACAGATCGCAAGTTGATTCACGGTCATCGGGTGGTTCTAGAGTAAGCATAGCCATCGCCAAAGCGCGGGCTAAGCTAATAGCAGCTCAAGCCAGAGCTGCGCATGCGGACAATGAAATAGAAATAAAAGTAAGACAGGCCCGTCTCCAAGTTGAATCACAAGCCGAACAGGCCCGTCTCCAAGCTGAATGACAAGCTGAACAGGCCCGTCTCCAAGCTGAACGACAAGCTGAACAGGCCCGACACCAAGCTGACCTGGCCAATCACCAGGTTGAACGACAAGCTGAACAGGCCCGTCTCCAAGCCACATTAGACGCTCTGCAGCAACAAAAAGAGATAGATGCTGCATTAGCCGAGACACAAGTATTCGAGGCAATTTTGGAGGAAGCTGTTCCTGAGACAGCTTACAAACCTTTAATTCCCGTTCCATGGCAGAGTCCACGACAGCGCACCATAGATTACGTGAGCGACCATGCCGACATACGGTTTACAGGAGAAAGGGATGGAGGCCCGCACATCCCTACAGATGCAAGCACTTCGTATAACATGCCACAAGTTGCCAATCAAGGTCAAAGCAGACGGCATGCCTCAAGCCGCAGAGTCTCCCCCAGCAGAACGGAAGACACGGTGCAAAGGAATAGGACGCTGAATAGAGAAAGTCAGAGGCAAATCCCCTCTCGGTTCCTTGAGACCCCCAACAGAGCCCCCAGCCAAGGCAACCCTGGCACAGGTCCCAGCACCTACGACCTCGCCAAATACCTTGCACGCACCCAGCTGGTGACTTCGGGGTTAATCAAGTTTGATGACAGGCCGGAGAATTATCGGGCTTGGAAGTCCTGCTTACACGATGCCATATCGGGCTTAGACCTGTTGGCAGGAGAAGAGCTCGGCCTCCTTATCAAATGGCTCAGCCCAGAGTCCACCGGACAGGCCTGCAGGATAAAAGCGGCCAATGTGGGGCAGCTGCCAGAGGGGTTGAAGAAGGCTTGGGCGAGGCTGGAAGAAAGCTACGGATTGCCCGAAGCCATTGAAAGGGCTCTCTTTGACAGGTTGGAGAACTTTCCGAGGTTGACGAGTAAGGAACCCCAGAAGCTCCGCGACCTTGGAGATCTGCTGTCGGAACTCGAAGCCGCAAAGCAGGACAGCTACCTACCCGGTCTATCGTGCTTAGACACTTCCAGAGGGGTAAGTCCCATCATTGAGAAGCTTCCATTTAACCTGCAGGAGAAGTGGATAACGTTTGGATCAAAGTTCAAGCTAAAGCACAACGTGGCGTTCCCACCATTCTCTGCGTTCGTTAAATTCATCCATAAAGAAGCCAAAACCAGGAACGACCCCAGCTTCAACTTCTTCTCCTCCCACCCAGCACTTGCCAGAAGAGACAAGTTCGACAGACATGGAAAGACACCAATATCTGTCCACAGAATGCAAGTGTCCTCAACTGAGCACACAAAGATTCAGAAGAAACCTGAGGTTATGAGCAAACAATGCCCTATCCACAACAAGCCCCATCCTTTAAAGAAGTGCAGAGGCTTCAGGGAGATGTCCCTGGAAGATTGGAAACAATATCTTAAAGAGAACTCTATATGTTTCAGGTGCTGCTCGTCCACGAGCCATCTCGCCAAGAACTGCAAGGTGGATGCAAAATGCACTGAATGTGAAAGTGATCGGCACGTTTCAGCACTACACCCAGGCCCAGCTCCTTGGGAGTCAGAGTCGCCTCCTCCCGCTTCAGAGCACGGCGGGGAGAGAGAGGGCGTTGTTGGTCCGGAGATTACATCCAGGTGCACCGAGGTGTGTGGAGAAGGAGTGAGCGCAAGAGCATGCTCCAAAATATGCCTCGTTAATGTGTACCCTGTAGGACGTTGCCAGGAATCTGAAAAGATGAAAGCACACTTCCTAGAATTTGTCAAGAAAATGCTTGTCAACGATTATGTAGAGATAGCTCCTCCACTCCAGGAAGGCCAAGAGTGTTGGTACCTCCCTTCCTTTGGAGTCTACCACCCCAAAAAGCCGAAACAGATCCGCGTGGTGTTTGACTCCAGTGCACCATATCAGGGCGTCTCTCTCAACGACGTACTCCTCACAGGGCCCGATCTTAACAACAGCTTCTTGGGAGTGCTCATGAGATTCAGGAAAGAGCCCGTCGCCATCACTGCCGATATCCAGCACATGTTTCATTGCTTCATGGTGAGAGAAGACCACAGAGACTTCCTCCTCTTCCTGTGGTATCGGGACAATGACCCCAATAGAGACATTGTGGACTACAGAATGCGTGTCCATGTCTTTGGGAATAGCCCATCCCCTGCTGTCACCATATACGGACTAAGGAGGGCTGCCAAGGAAGAAGATGACGACTTTGGCAGTGATGTGAGAGGGTTCATCAAATGAGAGTTCTACGTCGACGACGCACTGAAGTCATTCCCGACCGAAGCAGAGGCCATCAGTACCCTCGGATGAGCCCAGGAACTACTTGCACTATCCAACCTCAGGCTGCATAAGATAGCCTCTAACAGACCAGCAGTGATGGAGGCATTCCCCCCTGAAGATCGTGCTAAGGATGTCAAGGACCTAGACCTCTTCACTGATGACCTCCCCCTACAGCGTAGCCTAGGGGTGTCGTGGAACATAGCAACAGACACGTTCACGTTCCAAGTCCTAGATGCCAAAAAAACCTTCACACATAGAGGAGTGCTCTCTACAGTCAACAGCCTATACGACCCTCTCAGCTTCTTAGCCCCTGTCACCATACAAGGCAGGCTGCTCCTCAGGGAACTCTCCACATGCGCTGAAGAGTGGGATTCACCTCTCCCTGAAGAGATGGAAGCAGAGTGGGACAGATGGAGAGACTCACTCCAAGACTTACAGGAGATCTGAATACCTCGCTGCTATTCATCTTTCTCTTCCTCAAATGCCCAATTCAAAGAGCTTTGCGTCTTTGCAGATGCATCCGCTAAGGCCATTGTAAGTGTGGCTTATCTGAAGGTCACCACTCAAGAAGGTCAAAGCAAAATCGGCTTCGTCTTTGATAGAGGCAAGTTGGCGCCCCAGCCAGACCTCACCATACCCAGATTGGAACTGTGCGTAGCAGAACGCAACCTACCCCCTCACAGCAGTCTACGGAAGCTGCATCCTATCGTCGACACCAACGGACTGTCTGAGGTGGTTCTTCTTTTGTCGCCAGAAGACTCCAGTGACAAGTAGAGTTCGGACTATGTGGAGTCGTTAACGCCCCCAGACGGGGAGTGTTCTGGACCAATGGACTTTTTACATGCAGTGAACATTTTATGTGTGCAGATAGCACCCTCTGGTGGTGGTTATTGTGTTAACAGTTTGTATGCTGGAAAGGTCATCTGATCTTTCTTCCTGTGTGAGGTCATTTGACCTTTGTTCCTTTCTTCCTGTGTAACACAGGAAGTAGAATTCCAGGAAGAACCTGGCAGTAATGGAGGATTCCATAAGGGTTTTACAATCCAATGTAATCTGATTTCATATGTTAGGCCAAGCGCAATATCTGTGAGTATCTTTGTTCCTTAGCATAATAGCAACGTTGTCAGAGTAATATTTTGATAACACAATGTTTATAAAAGGTTAATATTTGATAGTTATAGAAGTTAGTCCAAATGTTAGTTAGTTATACAATTAGTCTATTCTACTGTTGTAAATATGTTTATATCTTATGTAATATCGAATGTATAGTACTCAGTTATGTACAAAACATACTTTGCCTTTGTTTACAGTTTCACAAATTTGTTCAAGTAAAGCTTCAAAACAGCAACCGGCTTCACGAAGAATTATTTTTGAATAAGTGTTTAACTTGCTGGATAACTAGATAGGAACACGTCTAGCGCGGCCAGTACACTGATACAAAATAATTGTTCATTGTTTTTGCCATCTCCATGTTTCCCACCATTAATTTCCTGGTCTCATCCTCTAAGGGACCAACATTTACTTTAGCCACCCTTTTTCTTTTTATATAACTATAGAAACTTTTGCTGTCTGTTTTTATATTTTTTGCTAATTTACTTTCATAATCTATCTTCCCTTTCTTAATCAATCTTTTAGTTATTTTTTGCTGTCTTTTAAAGACTTCCCAATCTTCCATCCTCCCACTAGATTTGGCTACCTTATATGCCCTTGTTTTTAGTCGGATACTATCCTTAATTACTTTACTTAGCCACGGATGGCTATCTTTTCTTTTACACCCTTTTTTCCTCAGTGGAATATATATTTTTTGGAAGTTGTAAAATAACTCCTTAAATGTACACCACTGATCATGTACCGTCTTACCCTTTAATCTATTTTCCCAGTCCACTCTAATCAATTCCGCTCTCATACCTTCATAGTCTCCTTTATTCAAGCTCAGCACATTTGTTTGAGATCCATCCTTCTCACCCTCTAATTGAATATGGAATTCAACCATGTTATGGTCACTCATTCCAAGGGGATCCTTTACTAGGACATTTTTAATTAATCCTGTCTCATTACACAGGACCAATTCTAAGGTTGCTTGCCCCCTGGTCGGTTCAGTTACATACTGCTCAAGAAACCCATCCCCAATACACTCAATGAACTCATCCTCAAGGCTGCTCTGCCCAATTTGATTTGTCCAGTTAATATGATAATTAAAATCCCCCGTAATTATAGCTGTTCCCTTATTACAAGCCTCAACTATTTCCTGATTAATACTCCATCCAACAGAGTTGCAACTGTTCGGAGGCCTATAGACTACACCCACTAGTGTTTTCTTCTCCTTGTTATTCCTTATCTCCACCCAAACTGTTTCACTATCCTGCTCTTTGACCCAATATCATTTCTCTGTATTATAGTGATTCCTTCCTTAATTAACATAGCCACCCCACCTCCTCTCCCTTCCTGTCTGTCCTTCCTGACTGTTAAATAACCTGGTATGTTTAATTCCCAGTCATGGTCACCCTGCAGCCATGTTTCTGTAATGGCCACGAGATCATACCCATATGTCATTATTTGTGCCATTAACTCATTCATTTTGTTACAAATGCTACGTGCATTCAGATAAAGAACTTTCAAATATGTTTTGTAACACTTAGTTCCTGTTTTTTCCCTTTTTAGTACTTTACTTTTTACTCCATACCTTCTGTCCCTTCCTGACACATTCTGTTTTTTAATTCCCCCACTGCTACCTAAGTCTATGGCCTTCTCTGTTGTCATTTCTATTATTTGCTCTCTAGAAACCTTCCCCCAATAATTAGTTTAAAGCCCTCTCTACAGCCCTAGTTATATGATTCGCCAGGACTCTAGTCCCAGCACTGGCCAAGTGGAGTCTGTCCCAATGGAACAGCTCCCTCCTGTCCCAGTACTGGTGCCAGTGTCCCAAGAAGCAAAACCCATTTCTCCCACACCAGTCTTTGAGCCACGCATTTAACTCTTTAATTTTATTTATCCTAGCCAAATTCGCTCGTGGCTCAGGTAATAACCCAGAGATTATTACCCTTGAGGTTCTGTTTTTTAATTTGACCCCTAGCTGCTCATACTCCTTTAACAGAACCGTCTTCCTTGTCCTATCTATGTCGTTTGTACCAACATGGACCACGACAATTGGATCCTCCCCCTCCCACTCCAAGTTTCTTTCCAGCCCAGAAGAGATGTTCTTAACCCTGGCACCAGGCAGGCAACACAGCCTTCGGGACTCCCGCTCTTGACAGCAGAGAACCCTATCTATCCCCCTAATGGTACTATCCCCTACCACTACAACATTTCTTTTCACTCCCTCCACTTGAATGGCCCCCTGTACCACAGTGCTGTGGCCAGGTTGCTCATCCTCCCTGCAGTCCCCGCTCCCACCCTCACAGGAGTAAGAACTTCGATCCTGCTGGACAAGAGCAAGGGCTGCGTCTCCTTCAACACTACATCCTGGAACCCTGTACCTTCCTCACTCGTAGTCACACCATCCTGTCCCTGACCACGGACTACATCTGCAGTAATTAACTTCATAGGTGTGACCATCTCCTGAAACATAGAGTCCAGGAACTTCTCCCCCTCCCTGATGTGTCACAGTGTCTGAAGCTCGGTCTCAAGCTGCATAACATGGAACTTGAGTTCCTCTAGCAGCAAACACTTGTCGCAGATGTAATCACCGTGAGCCTCAATGGGGTCCACCGGCTCCCACATCTCGCAACAGTAACACATCACCTGCTCCATTCTATATAATTAATTAAATTTCTTTTTATTAGTTATGAAGACCCTGCCCGGATATAGATGATAATATCACACCACTATTCAATAGGACTTACCAACTTAAAGGTATAAAAGAGAAGAGAAGGAAGAAAACCAACCAACAAGCTGATCACCAACCTCCTCCTTGAATACTGTCTGTGGGGCCTGTTTGGTTGACTCATCTCGCTGCTCCACTTCCGCAGTGCTGCCTAAGCCTGGGAGTGGGGGGAAAAACAGAGCAAATAACACACCCTCACCTCCCACTTGCCCGAACTCTCCCACTTACCAAAACTCCAGCAGCACTCAATGCACAAAGCACACCATGCACAGCAATAGCCCTGCCCCTTTTATACCCAGATTCTACTTCTGGTTTAAACTGCCCAATAGTTTAATATACCCTTAAAAAATTAAACTTACTTCAAATAATTGACTTTTTAACACACTAAAATTCACAAAATACACTTAAATGATTTTTCTCCCACTTACCAAAACTCCAGCAGCACTCCGTGCACAGCACTAGCCCCGCCCCTTTTATACCCAGATTCTACTTCCGGTTTAAACTGCCCCATAGTTTAATACACCCTTAAAAAATTAAACTTACTTCAAATAATTGACTTTTTAACACACGAAAATTCACAAAATACACTTAAATGATTTTTCTCCCACTTACCAAAACTCCAGCAGCACTCAATGCACGAAGCACTCCGTGCACAGCAATAGCCCCGCCCCTTTGATACCCGGATTCTACTTCCGGTTTAAACTGCCCAATAGAGAGAGAGAGAGAGACGGGGGAAGAGAGAGAGAGAGAGATGGGGGGAAGAGAGAGAGAGAGAGAGACGGGGGAAGAGAGAGAGAGAGATGGGAAGAGAGAGAGAGAGACGGGGGGAAGAGAGAGAGAGAGATGGGGAGAGAGAGAGAGACGGGGAGAGAGAGAGAGAGACACGGGGAGAGAGAGAGAGAGATGGGGAGAGAGAGACAGGGAGAGAGAGAGAGAGAGGGACGGGGGAGAGAGAGAGATGGGGCGTAGAGAGAGAGAGAGATGGGGTAGAGAGAGAGAGAGACAGGGGAAGAGACACAGAGAGAGACGGGGGGAGAGAGAGAGAGAGATGGGAGAGAGAGAGAGACGGGGAGAGAGAGAGAGAGACACGGGGAGAGAGAGAGAGAGAGATGGGGAGAGAGAGACAGGGAGAGAGAGAGAGAGAGGGACGGGGGAGAGAGAGAGATGGGGAAGAGAGAGAGAGAGATGGGGAGAGAGAGAGAGAGATGGGGAGAGAGAGAGAGACAGGGGGGAGAGAGAGAGAGATGGGGGAAGAGAGAGAGAGAGAGACGGGGGAGAGAGAGAGAGAGACGGGGGGAAGAGAGAGAGAGAGAGGTGGGGGAAGAGAGAGAGAGACGGGGAGAGAGAGAGAGAGACGGGGAGAGAGAGAGAGAGAGACGGGGGAAAGAGAGAGGGAGAGATGGGGAGAGAGAGAGAGAAGATGGGAGAGAGAGAGAGAGAGACAGGGGGAAGAGAGAGAGAGAGAGACGGGGG
>NW_028225179.1:120247915-120307368 GCF_052327205.1 Somniosus microcephalus
GGGAGGGAGAGAGAGTAAAGCAGGGAGAGACTGGGGGTGGGAGAGAGAGAGGGTGAGGGAGGGAAAGAGTGAGGGGGTGGGAGAGGGAGGGCGAGCTCGCCTTCTTCCTTCCTTCCTTCCTTCACATGGTCCATCGGGCCAGGCCTGAGGCGTTCCTTCCCCCCTCTCTCTCCAGGCTAATCCCGGAACTAAATCCAGCAGTCTCTCTCTCTCTCTTCCCCCCGTCTCTCTCTCTCTCCCCCCCGTCTCTCTCTCTCTCTCTTCCCCCCACCTCTCTCTCTCTGTCTTCCCCCATCTCTCTCTCTCTCTCCCCCATCTCTCTCTCTCTCTCTGTCCCCATCTCTCTCTGTCTCTCTTCCCCCATCTCTCTCTCTCTCTCTCTCTCCCCCCTCTCTCTTCCCCCCCCCGTCTCTCTCTCAAATCAATTCAATTCAAATCGCTTTATTGGCATGACAAGGTACATCTTATGTTGCCAGAGCATCGAAATACGTTTATGGTTGAACATATAAACGCGGATCTATCCATACACTGTATAAACAGATATATCCCTGAGTGTATAAATATACATTTGTATAATTTGTATATACTCCTTTCTTAGATTTAATGGTTGTCCCTCTGTTTATTGCAAGCTGTAACATAGTGTGCCGCTAAGCTTACACAATTTCTCTGTTCCCCTAGCAGGTATGGGAGTTTTTGGTCGTCATTCAAATTTCTGAATTCAGGGCATATTTTTGTGAATTTTGGGTAGAAATTCTCCCTTATGCCCTGATATTTTCCACAAGCTGTGAGGAAGTGCATCTCTGTCTCCACCACTCCCTGATTGCAGTGAGAGCATATCCTGTCCTCTCTTGGCAGCCTGATCTGCCTGTGTCTGTCTTTTTCAATTGCCAGGCTATTTTCACTAAGTCTATACATTGTCAAGGTTTTTCTCAGTTTGCTATCCTTTACCATGGTCACGTATTCAGCCATGTTGTATTGTCTGTTTAGGGCCAAGTAGCAGTTGAGTTTGTTTTGGGTTTTTGTTGTTTCTGCCCAATATGACAGTTTTTTTTCCTTTTCCTTAGTGACAATTGTGTTGGGTCGAATTCTCTGTGTTACGATGTCACTGTCCTGGGGCTGGTTATTGTTAGTAGTGTTAATAGTTACTTCACTGAGTCCCAGGACTAGTTGACTGAGGGTATTCTTCTTTATGATCCTCTCTTGGCATTTCAGGGCTTCGTAATGATAGCAGTGGGGGTTGCTCATTTTTAGGTGTTTCCAAATTTGGTGGCACTTTTTTGGATAGTAATTATTAATGGATATTGGCCTAGTTCTGCCCTGCATGCATTGTTTACAGTTTTCCTTTGAGTCCGGAGGATACTTTTACAGAATTCTGCATGTAGGATCTCAATTGGGTGCTTGTCCCATTTTGCAAATTCTTGTTGTGTTAGCGGTCCCCACACCTCACTGCCATAGAGTGCAATTGGTTCAATTACTGATTTAAAAATTTTGAGCCAAATGCTAATTGGGATTTCTATTTGGATTGATTTTTTAATGGCATAGAAAGCCCTTCTTGCTTTCTCTTTCAGTTCATTCACAGCCAGATGAAAATTTCCCGTAGAACTGATTTTTAAGCCCAAGTATGTGTAGTTAGTGGTTTGTTCAATTTTAGTTGTTCCTAGTGTGAAATTTATTCTGGGTCCCTGATGTCTGGATCTTTGTTGGAACACAAGGACTTTGGTTTTTTGGGGGTTTATTGTCAGGGCCCAGGTCTGATAGAACGACTCTAGCAGATCCAGGTTCTGCTGTAGAAACCTCCTTAGTTGGTGACAGCAGAACCAGGTCATCTGCATAGAGGAGGAATTTAACCTTGGATTCATATCGGGTGAGGCCGGGGCTGCAGATAGTTGAAGTAGTTTCGCCAATTCATTTATGTAAATATTAAAGAGTGTCGGTGAGATGGGCAAGCCTTGCATCACACCATGCCCCTGTGGGAAGTATTTTGTTTGTTTGTCTCCAATTTTAACTGCACATTTATTGTTTGTATACATTGATTTAATTACATCATATTTTTTTCCCCCTACACCACTTTCAATAAGTTTCAAGAATAGACCATTGTGCCAGATGGAATCGAAAGCCTTCTGGAAATCTATAAAGCAGGCAAAAATTTTGCTTTTGTTTTGATGAACATGTTTGTCAATTAGGGTCTGTAGGGTGAAGATATGATCTGATGTTCTATACTTTGGTAGGAATCCAATTTGGCGTTTACTCAAGACATTGTGCTCTTCAAGGAAGTTTATAAGTCTTTTGTTTATGATACTACGGAATACCTTCCCCAGGTTACTGTTTACACAGATGCCTCGATAGTTATTTGGGTCAACTTTGACTCCACTTTTGTATATGGGCGTTATGAATCCTTTGTTCCAGATATCAGGGAAGTAACAAACACTCAGAACCAAGTTGAAGAGTTTTAGGATAGCCAATTTCATTTCCCCCCGTCTCCCTCTCTCTCTCTTCCCCCATCTCTCTCTCTCTCTTCCCCTCCATCTTTCTCTCTCTCTCTTTCCCCCATCTCTCTCTCTCTCTCTCTTCCCCACGTCTCTCTCTCTCTTCCCCATCTCTCTCTCGCTCTCTTCCCCCCGTCTCTCTCTCTCTCTCTCTTCCCCCCGTCTCTCTCTCTCTCTCTCTTCCCCATCTCTCGCTAGCTCTCTCCCCTGTCTCTCTCTCTCCCCGTCTCTCTCTCTCTCCCCATCTCTCTCTCTCTCTCTTCCCCCATCTCTCTCCCTCTCTCTTCCCCGTGTCTCTCTCTCTCTTCCCCCATCTCTCTCTCTCTCTCTGCCCCAATCTCTCTCTCTCTCTCATCCCCCATCTCTCTCTCTCTCTCTCCCTGTCTCTCTCTCTCTCTCTCCCTGTCTCTCTCTCTCTCCCCCCGTCTCTCTCTCTCTCTCCCCCCGTCTCTCTCTCTGTCTCTTCCCCATCTCTCTCTCTCTCTTCCCCGTCTCTCTCTCTCTCTCTCTTCCCCATCTCTCTCTCTCTCTTCCCCATCTCTCTCTCTCGCTCTCTTCACCCCATCTCTCTCTCTCTCTCTCTTCGCCCATCTCTCTCTCTCTCTTCCCCCCGTCTCTCTCTCTCTCCCCCGTCTCTCTCTTTCTCTCTCTTCCCCCGTCTCTCTCTCTCTATTCCCCATCTCTCTCTCTCTCTCTTCCCCCCCGTCTCTCTCTCTCTCTCTCTTCCCCATCTCTCTCTCTCCCTCTTCCCCATCTCTCTCTCTCTCTTCCCCCATCTCTCTCTCTCTCTCTTCCCCCGTCTCTCTCTCTCTCTCCCCGTCTATCTCTCTCTCTCCCCGTCTCTCTCTCCCCGTCTCTCCAATTCCAATTCCAATTCCAATTCAAATGCTTTATTGGCATGAAAGTTTACAGAGAACCATATTGCCAAAGCTTACATAGCGAAAAGGTACAGTTTTCCAACATTCTGTAGGTGTCAATCGATTTGACATTTGTTGGGTACATACAATATTACTTTTAAACAATATTAATTTTAAACAGTCTTTGTACTTCATTTGGTACGTTCAATATTAATTTTAAACAGTCTTAATTTTAAACAGTCCTCAGGTTGTGACATGTTGTTACATATTTGGCCCCAAGGTATGGTCTGTCTCCTTCTCCTAGGACTAATCTCAATTTTGACAGGTCATCCAATTCCTTGAAATCTGGGGTTGTTTGGCTTAGCTTGTTGAATAATATGTTTCTTGATGTGTTGAATTTTTCGCATTTTAGGAGGAAATGCATTTCTGTTTCAACCTCGCCGGCCAGACATTGATCGCATATTCTATTCTCTCCAGGCTGCCAGGATTTCTTGTATCTGCCTTTTTCAATTTCCAGTTGGTGGTCGCTTAGTCTGTACCTGGTGAGGGTCTGTCTCTGTTTTGTGTCTCTGATGGTCGTGAGGTAGTCTGCCAGTTTATATTCTCTTTTTAGGGCCCGGTAACATTCTAATCTGCTTTGGCTTTTGGTTATTTTGTTCCAATGTTCCAGGGAGGTTTCTTTGCATTGTTTAATGATTTGGTTCACTCGGATTGGTGTTTGGACGGCTGTGTTGGTCTGGGGCTGGTCAGGGTTCGGCTGAGTACTTAGTTTCAGTAGCAGCTGACTCAGGGGACTCTTTTCTGGGTTTAGCTCTTGGGTCTGAAAGGCTTTGAAATGAAGGGTGTCTGGGGAGCTAGATTTGAGGTGATTTAGGAAGTTTAGTGCTCGTTTTTGGATGTTTATTATCAGTGGGTATCTGCCTAGTTCGGCTCTGCATGCATTTGTTGGCGTTTTTCTTTGGGTGCGAAGGATGCTTCGGCAGAATTCTGCATGTAGGGCTTCTATTGTGTCTCTATTGTGTCTCCCTGTCTCTGTCTCTCTCTCTCTCCACCCGTCTCTCTCTCTCTCCCCCTGCCTCTCTCTCTCTCTCCCCGTCTCTCTCTTTGTCTCTTCCCCCGTCTATCTCTCTCTCTCCCCCGTCTCTCTCTCTCTCTCCCCATCTCTCTCTCTCTCTCTTCCCCCATCTCTCTCTCTCTCTTCCCCCCGTCTCTCTCTCTCTCTTCCCCCATCTCTCACTCTCTCTCTTCCCTCGTCTCTCTCTCTCTCTTCCCCCATCTCTCTCCCTCTCTCTCTCCCCCCCTGTCTCTCTCTACTCCCCCCAGTCTCTCTCTCTCTCTACTCCCCCCAGTCTCTCTCTCTCTCTACTCCCCCCAGCCTCTCTCTCTCTCTCTTCCAACAACAACATGCCCTCAAAAAACCCTCATCACCGCCGGGCACTCCAGCAAGTATATAATAAAAGGATTGTGCTGTCTGTCTGTCTGTCTGTCTGTGTGTATGTCTGGGCATCACCCAAAAGTTATAGTGTGTACGTACACATATGTTATAGCAAAAGAAAGCTGATGATTAGGGGAGTGTCATAGGTAAATTTACATTTTGGTCAGCCAAAAATTGTTCAGACAGTATACAAAAAACGTTCAAAAAACAGACAAAATCCGATCATTAGAATTTGAGTACAGGAGCAAGGATGTCTTACTACAGTTATACAGGGCCTTGGTGAGACCACACCTGTAGTACTGTGTGCAGTTTTGGTATCCTTACCTAAGAAAGATTATACTTGCCATAGAGGGAGTGCAGCGAAGGTTCAGCAGACAGTTTCCTGGGATGGCAGGTCTGTCGTATGAGGAAATATTGGGTCGACTAGGCCAGTATTGACTAGAGTTTAGAAGAATGAGAGGGGATCTCATTGAAATGTATAAAATTCTGACGGGTCTAGGCAGACTGGATGCAGGGAGGATTTTTCTCCTGGCTGGGGGTCTAGAACGAGGGGTCACGGTCTCAGGATATGGGGTAGGACATTTAGGACGGAGATGAGGAGAACTTTCTTCACACAGAGGGTGGTGAACCTATGGAATTCTCTACCCCAGAAGGCTGTGGAGGCCAAGAACTGAATAGATTTAAGAAGGATATAGATAGATTTCTAGACACAAAAGGCATCAAGGGGTATGGGGAGAAAGCCGGAATATCGTATTGAGATAGAGGATCAGCCATGATCATATTGAATGGCAGAGCAGGCTCGAAGGGCCGAATGGTCTACTCTTGCTCCTATTTTTCTATGTCTCTATGTTTCTAAACCTCTCCACCTCTCCACATCTCTCTCTCTCTTCCTTTAAGATGCTCGTTAAAACCGACTTCTTTAATAAAGCTTTTCAAGACGTGTCCTCATGTCTCCTTATGTGGTTCAGTGTCAAATTTTCTTTGACGGTCACTACTCTGAAGCACCTTGAGAGTTTTTACTGTGTTAAAGATGCAATATAAATGTAAGTTGACGTGCAAAGTAAATCAAACAAACTGCACTGATCCCATGCCTACAATGGGATTCAAAACAACAAACAGGAGGAGAGCTACATCAAACTAACCAGTGCATCTTTTTTGGTCAATGACCAGTTTAAATACGGACCGGAAATTTGAGAATAATAATGCAGTATTCAGCATTCCGAAAATACTGGAAAATTGTGCTCCAGAGGTGACATTAATTACCTACACACGAAGTAAATAGCTCACTGCATCATAAGAGGTTTCTGCAATTGACTGAATGGGGAGAGGGGGGATTGGAGAATACTTTCCGTGTTGAACTATTTCTGCTTTGCCTTTGCTTTTTTTACTCTGCCTTGTTCATTCTCAGTGTCGGTATGTTTCTGATTCTTTCCTCGTGGATTTATTTCAATTTCTCTGGAGGAGCGGGGGTTAAACTGCAGCTATTCCATTTTCAGCTCTTGTTTTTTGTCCAGTTCCAGTTTGAAGTTTGTCTTGTGTTAGAACGTAAGAACATAAGAAATAGGAGCAGGAGTGGGTCATGGCTGATCATCCACCTCAACTCCATTCACTCGCCCAATCGCCATATCCCTTGATGCCCTTACTAGTCAGAAATCCATCGACTTCTGTTTTGAATATAGCCAATGACTGAGTCTCCACAGCACTCTGGGGTAGAGAGTTCCAAAGATTCACCACCCTCTGTGTGAAGAAATGTCTTCTCACCTCAGTCCTGAATGGCCTACCCTTTATCCTAAGGCTGTGGCCCCTCGTTCTCATCTCCACAGCCAAGGGAAACATTCTCCCAGCATCCACCCTATCAAGCCCTGTAATAATTTTGTATGCTTCAATGAGATACCCTCTCATTTTTCTGAATTCAAGAGAATACAGCCCTAGTTTGTTCAATCTCTTCTCATACGACAGTCCCGCCATCCCAGGAATCAACCTGGTGAACCTTTGCTGCACTCCCTCTATGGCAAGTATATCCTTCCTTAGGTAAGGAGGCCAAAATTGCACACCGTACTCCAGGTGTGGTCTCACCTGTACTCTTTAGTCCTGGACTCAATTCCTCTGTAATGAAGGCCAGCATACCACTTACCTTCCGAATGGTTTGCTGCATCTGCACATTCACTTTCAGTGACTCATGTACAAGGACACCCAGCTCCATTTGAGCATTTGCATTTCCCAATCGTTCACCATTTAGGAAATACTCTGCCTTTCTGCTTTTCTGCCAAAGTGGATAACTTCACATTTAACCTCATTATTTTCCATCTGCCATGTTCTCGCCCACTCACTGAGCATGTCAAGATTCCTTTGAAGCCTCTTCACATCCTCTTCGCAATTGACACTGCCACCTAGCTTTCTGTCATCAGCAAATTTGGAAATTTTACCTTTAGTCCCCTCATCCAAATCATGAATATAGATTGTGAATAGCTGGGGCCCAAGCACCGATCCTTGTGGCACCCCACTTGTCACAGCCTGCCATCCTGAAAATGTCCCGTTTATCCCTGCTCTTTGTTTTCTGTCTGTTAACCAATTCTCAATCCATGCTAGTATATGACCCTCAATTGCATGTGCCCTAATTTTGTTCACCAACCTTTTGTGTGGAACCTTATTGAAGGCCTTCTGAAAATCCAGATACACCACATTTACCGGTACCCCTTTGTCTATTCCACTAGTTACATCCTCATAGAACTCCAATAGTTTTGGCAATCAGGATTTCCCATTCATAAATCCATGTTGACTCTGCCCAATCTTACTATTAGTTTCTAAGCGCCCAGTTATTGCATCCTCCATAATAGATTCCAGCATTTTCCCAACTACAGGTCTGTAGTTCCCCGCTTTCCCTCATTATTCTGGTTAATTTTCGCTGTACCCCCTCCAAGGCCAATATATCCTTCGTGGGGTGTGGCACCAGAAATGAGCACAATACACCAGGCAGGGTCTAACCAGAGCTCTCTAGTGGAATTTTTTTGAGGATGTAACTGGTAAAATAGATAAGGGAGAACCAGTGGATGCGGTGTATTTGTTCTTTCAGAAGGCTTTCGATAAGGTCCCACATAAGAGATTAGCGTGTAAAGTTAAGGCACATGGGATTGGGGCAAGGTATTGACTTGGATAGAGCACTGGTTGGCAGACAGAATGCAAAGAGTTGGAATAAACGGGTCTTTTTCCAAGTGGCAGGCAGTGACTAGTGTGGTACCGCAGGGATCAGTCCTTGGACCCCAGCTATTCACAATATATATTAATGATCTAGACAAGGGAACTAGATGTAATATCTCCAAATTTGCAGATGACGTAAAGCTGGGTGGGCGTGTGTGCTGTGAGGAGGATGCTGAGAAACTCCAGGATGATTTGGACAGGTTGGGTGATTGGGTAAAAGCATGGCAGATGCAATATAACGTGGATTAATGTGAGGTTATCCACTTTGGTGGCAAACACAGGAGGGCAGCTTATTATCTGAATGGCAATAGATTGGGAGAAGGGGAAGTGCAACGAGACCTGGGTGTCCATGTGCACCAGTCGCTGAAGGTAAGCATACAGGTGCAGCAGGCGGTTAAGAAGTCAAATGGCATGTTGGCCTTCATAGCGAGAGGGTTTGAGTACAGGAACAAGGATGTCTTGCTGCAGTTATACAGGGCCTTGGTGAGACCACAACTTGAGTATTATGTGAAGTTTTGGTCGCCTTATCTGAAGAAGGATGTTCTTGCCATGGAAGGAGTTCAGCGAACATTCACCAGGCTGATACCTGGGATGGCAGGAATGACGTACGAGGAGAGATTGGGTCTATTGGGCTTTTACTCGCTGGAGTTTAGAAGAATGAGAGGTGATCTCATTGAAACTTATAAAATTCTGACAGGACTGGATAGGCTAGATGCAGGAAGGATGTTCCCAATGGTCAGGGAGTCCAGAACCAGGGGTCACAGTCTAAGGATAAGGGGTAGGCCATTTAGGACAGAAATGAGGAGGAATTTCTTCACCGAGAGAGTGGTAAACCTGTGGAATTATCTACCACAGAAGGCAGTGGAGGCCAATACATTAAATATATTCA
Source organism: Somniosus microcephalus (assembly GCF_052327205.1). Lineage (NCBI taxonomy): Eukaryota > Metazoa > Chordata > Chondrichthyes > Squaliformes > Somniosidae > Somniosus > Somniosus microcephalus. Next base: position 120,256,781 of record NW_028225179.1, read on the forward strand.
AGAAGGAGTTGGATATATTTCTTAAGGCTAAAGGGATCAAGGGGTATGGGGAGAAAGCAGAGACCGGGTACTGAATTTGGATGATCAGCCATGATCGCATTTAATGGCGGAGCAGGCTCGAGGGGCCGAATGGCTGACTCCTGCTCTTATCTTCTATGTATCTATGTTTCTATGTTTCTACAGGTGTAACCTAACTTTGCCACTTTGTGTTCCAGCCCTCTTGGGATAAAGATCGACATTCCATTGGGCTTTTAAATTAGTTTTTAAGAACATAAGAAAAAGGAGCAGGAATAGGCCATTTAGCCCTTCGAGCCTCCTCTGGTATTCAATAAGATCATGGCTGATCTTCTTCCTCATCTCCACTTGTAAGGGGGGCATCTTTTAACTGGTTTATGGTAATTTACCTGGCCAGCAGCCTTTTGCTGCTGCACTCTAAACCAATTTACAAACAGCGGTTTCGAATCGCTACCCCTCCTTCAGTTCTGAGTGGAGGAACTTATAATTAATGATATTAAAACGGACAAGTGGTTTGGATGAGAGAAACAAGTTTTATTACCTAAATAAATTATGATCAAAAGAATAATCTATACAACATGAACACAGTAATTACAGGAAAACTATATAACAGGGGGTTGCAGATGGCGAAAACGAGGGATACAATGGCTGCAATGTTATTTAAACAATCTTAGCAATTCCCTTAAATCACCACCCCAGCTCCTGCTAGGTTGCCTTGCCGAGGAGTCAGAACACCCTGCTCACCTGTGGTCCAGCGAAGTAAAGAGCGAGATAGCTTCTCAGCAGCTATCTTTATACCGGGTGAGGTCCTGCCGTTCTGCCCTGCAAGGGCTGTGTGCAAAATTCCCCGCCCAAAGGGTCCAATACACAAGAGAAAGCTCTGATTGGCTAACTCAGAGTGGTTAGACTGGGTTAATGTGTCTTCCGGAGCTCCCTGGGCTGAAACAAAAGGGAAATACAACTGCTCTATTGTCCAGTGCTGGGTGATTTAAAAACCCATTCAATTCTTAACCGGATCCCATTCAAGATACAAAAGTCTCTTCTGCAGTTTAGATGGATCCACTCGAATTACAAACAAATGCTAATAGCATTCAATTGCTTTGTAAACAAAGCATTGTCCTTTGTCTTCGGCCATGTGGTGACAGCCATTTTTATCCCTGGAAATTTAAAAGCACAACGCCCAGGGATTCTTTAATCAAAAAAAAATTAATCTTCAGAACTGTAAATTATTGCGAATTCTTACACACTTTCCTGCACTATCCCCATATCCCTTGATTCCTTTAATATCCAAAAATCGTTTTCTACCTGTCCAATAGCATTTACTGATTTCTGTACTGGGGACCCTAAACCTCTCTGCTGCTCCACAGTTCCTCGCTTCTTGCCATTTATAAAATACTTTGATCTATCTTTAGTTAGGTCCAAAATGGAAGACCTCACAATTTTTTACCTTGAACACCATCTGCTACAGTTTTACCCACTTAATTAAACTATCAATGCCCGTTTCGAATTTTCTGCACTGATATATGCTATTTACTGTGCCACCTAAGTTGGTTTCATCAGCCAACTTATATATACAGCTCTCTAATTCCTTTATCGAAGTTAGTTATAAATATAGTGGAAAGGTGTGCCCCAATACCGCTCCCTGGGCTCACAACTAGTCACACTCTGCTAATGTCGTTCTGATCTTTTCATTTCCCGGTTTCAATCTCCTCCTCAGCTTCTAAACATGTTACTGATAGAGTGCTTTGTAATAGCTTAAACTTTACAACGTTTCGCAACTGTTCATCTTTCTTCGAAAACACAGGGGGATCATATTCCCATGGGTGCTTGACAAAATGCAGACAGTTCCTCTTTTCCCTAAAAGTGAAGATATCCAATAGACAACGGGTAGATATACTTTGGTCCTTATGAGTGTATGCATTATCTACACAATGGAAATATTCCCTTCAGTCTTGATGAGTGATGATATTATACACACAAGGGGAAGATGTCCTTTGGTCCCTATGAATGAAGATATCATATGCACAGCCAATGAAACTTTCGAAGAGGGGTCATTTGAATTTGACCAGGAGAGTGGACCCCGCCCAATATATCCACCCCTCCCCACCAATCCTTGAGCTTTGAATCTAATTGCTGAACTCCTACCACCAAAAATCTAACCATGACCTCCTAATTTGAACGACTCTTCTACAACCAAAGCTCAGCTTCACGGATTGGTCAGCTAGTGCAGTGGCCATGTTGCTGGACGAGTAATATCAGAGCCTCTGCGTTCAAATCACACCATGGCCGTCTGAAAATCTTACTTTTGTTTATGGAACGAATCTGGAAATAAAAAGCAGTAAAGGTGACCACGAAGCTCGCCCATTGTAAAAACCAAATTGATTCGTTGGTGTCCTATAGGGAAGGAAACCTGCCCTCTATATTAGTCTATTAGTGCCTTCCATCCCACAGCAATGCGGTTGACTCTTTACCTGCCTTCAGAAGTGACCTACACCTGGATAGAGGATTGGCTATCTAACAGAAGGCAGAGAGTTGGGATAAATGGTTCATTCTCAGACAGGCAATCAGTAACTCGTGGTGTTCCGCAGGGGTCAGTGCTGGGTCCCCAACTCTTTACAATCTATATTAATGATTTGGAGGAGGGGACCGAGTGTAACATATCAAAGTTTGCAGATGAAACTAAGATGGGAGGGAAAGTCGTGAGTGAGGAGGACATAAAAAACCTGCAAGGGGACATAGACAGGCTAAGTAAGTGGGCAGAGATTTGGCAGATGGAATACAATACTGGATAGTGTGAGGTTATGCACTTTGGCAGGAAAAATCGTAGAGCAAGTTATGGGCCCAGAAATTCCAGAACGGGGCTTGCAGCGCGTGCAAGCCCCGTATTTACACTTACCCCACGCTACTGCCGATCAGCTCCAGGGACGCCTGGAATTGGTGTTTCCAGAAGAAGAATCCCGGGCAGCGTATCACGTCACGCCGCCCAGGAGTGCAGCCAGCGCGAAGCCAGGAGCGTGCAGTGCAAGTGAGACACGCCCCTTGAGGTCTCAGTTTCACTGGACACGCCCCCAATGTTTCTGTCAAGCTGCTAACCATTTTTACATGCAAAGCAGCAGTTTAAATAGGTTTTTGGAAGTTTTTTGAAGATTTTGGTAACTTTTATAAACTTTTTTAAATGTTTACATTATTTTGAGTAATCTGAAGTAGTTTTAAACAGAATTAAAGCAATTTAAAGACTTTTAAAAGCCCTAAAAGAATTTTTTTAATTCCATTTATTTATTTAGCAATGTCGTCGTCATACGTGTCTTCACACTGTTCCCTTTGGGGAACTGTATGAAGTGGTGGAAGGATTTATGGCCATGATTAACGCTCATTCCGTGACCATAACCATCTTTGAACCAGGCATTAGGGCGGTTAGTCCAATGGTGGGAGGGTTTTACGGGCTCCCACAAGCTATACAAGGAGGGGGGGCCACCCACACCCACGGACGCAAATATCCCACTGGGTGTCAACCCAGAATTTAGAGCCGGAGCTCCGACTCCACTTGCCGGGGCTGTCTGGAGCGGGATTCGAAACCCTACCCTGATCTGGCCCAGCGGCGGGGATCCTACCGCTATGACAAAGGCCCAATCCGATTAGCAACGTGAAATGGCAGCATAGGGCTCCAGTCACGGGGAGGGAAAAGGCGCAGGAAACGTATGGGTGTCACCTTTTGTGCGGAGTGGGCCTTTTGCGTAGCAGTAAGCATCCCCGCCGCTGGGCCAGAAGGAGTAGGGTTTTGAACCCCACTCCAGACAGTCCCGGCAAGTGGAGTCGGAGCTCCAACTTTAAATTCTGGGTGGACATCCAGCGGGATACTTGCGTCCATGGGTGTTGGTGGCCCCCCCCCTCAGATGGGTTGTGGGAGCCCGTAAAACCCTCCCGCCATAGGACTAACCACCCTAATGGCTGGTTCAAAGATGGTTACGGTCACGGAATGAACGTTAATCACGGCCATAAATCCTTCCACCACTTCATAAAGTTCCCCAAAGGGAACAGTGTGAGGATACGTACGATGATGACCTCTTGCGCAATGCACCTCCTTGGACCCTCAGTCGCAGATGTGAGGGGGCAAGTCGTGCAATTGTTAAATTTTTCATTTTATTGACATGTAAAATGTTGGCCCAGTAATTCCCTTCCAAATGCGCGAGCACGGTCGGGGTACTTACGCATCTGGCTGGATGAAATGCCGGTTTTCAGCATGCACAGTGCATGTGGGGAAAACCAGCATTTCCTGTCCTCTGAACGAAGGGGTTCAGAGGCAGAACGCGTGTGACTGCACATGCAGCGCGTGCGCAGTATAATTCACCGCTTTCATTAATGCTTTCAGTGAGGTCAAGTCATTACAACTTACACATGAAAAAAGCATGGGTACAGTTGCTCCAGAGGCTGCGGAGGAAGATATTTATTATCGTGGAGCTTCTGAAAGTATGTATGTCTGTATATATTCCTTTGCGTGTTATGTATATATTCCTTTACTTATGTGCATGAATGTATTATTTAATTATGACTTTCAGAGAAAGTAACTTATTGGAAAATCATAATTAAAAACATACAATCATACACGTTAGTAAAGGAATATAAAACATACATACATATACGTAAAGGAATATATGTGGACATACATACATAACTCATTCTCACATTCCATTCACACAGCCACAATTGCTCCTTCTACCTACCGTTCTGAAAACCCTTTTAAAAAAAAAAATTTTAACTTTAAAACTTACTTAAAATTTCTTAAAATAACTTCCCTCCCTTTCCCAAACAAAAATATTGCATTTCAGAAGCTCCACGATAAAATGTTTCTTCCTCCGCAGCCAATGAACCACTTAACACTTGCTTTTTTCAAGTGTAAATTCTGAGGACTGACCCTCACGGATTTCATGAATTAAATCTACGAAGTTCACTGTGCAAGCGCTGCCTGTGCAGTCGCACGCGCTCGAGGTCTGGAAATGCCGGCGTTCCCCGCATGCGCTGTTCATGCTGAACGCCGGCATTTCCAATGGCCAGATGCGTGAGTCCCCCGAGCGCACTCACGCCTTTGGGGGCGAATTTCTGGCCCATTATCTTAATGGCAAGAAACTGGAAAGTACTGAAGTACAAAGGGATCTGGGGTCCTGGTGCACGAAACTCAAAAGGTTAGTATGCAGGTGCAGCAAGTGATTAAGAAGGCCAATGGAATGCTGGCTTTCATTGCTAGGGGGATAGAATATAAAAATAGGGCGGGATTGCTTCAATAGTACAAGGTATTGGTGAGACTGCACCTGGAATACTGCATACATTTTTGGTGTCCATACTTAAGAAAAGACATACTTGCTCTCGAGTCAGTACAAAGAAGGTTCACTCGGTTAATCCCGGGGATGAGGGGATGGACATATGAGGAGAGGTTGAGTAGGTTGGGACTCTACTCATTGGAGTTCAGAAGAATGAGAGGCGATCTTATTGAAACATATAAGAATGTGAAGGGGTTGGATCGGGTGGATGCGGGGAGGATGTTCCCGATGATGGGTGAAACTAGAAATAGGGGGCATAGTCTTAGAATAAGGGGCTGCTCTTTAAAAACTGAGATGAGAAGGAATTACTTCACTCAGAGGGTGGTAGGTCCATGGAATATGCTGCCCCAAAAAGCTGTAGAAGCTACATCATTACATAAATTTAAAACAGAAATAGACAGTTTCCTAGAAGTAAAGGGAATTAAGGGTTATGGGGAGCGGGCAGGAATTTGGACATGAGTCTAGGTTCAGATCGGACATGGCCCTGTGGGTAGCGGAGCGGGCCCAGGGGCCGTGTAGCCTGATCCTGCTCCTATTTTGTGTTTCTAATTCTGTTAGATTCAGGAGATGGTTCTGTGATAGTAGATTGGCGGTTAGGATCAGATCAGCCATGATCTTATTGAATGGCGGAGCAGGCTCGAGGGGCCGATTGGCCTACTCCTGCTCCTATTTCTTATGTTCTTATGTTCTTATGTAAGCCACTCAGTTGTATTAAACTGCTACCGGCGGTTCTAGTTGAAGGTCAATCACAACCTGATCAGAGCAACTAGGGATGGGCAATAAAGGCCAGACTTGCTGTTAGGTCAACTGCTTGTCAAACTCCTTCCTTCTCTGGTTTCCAACAACACGCTTCGAGTAAGCACGAGACACTTGATGCTGGCGCGTACAGAACAGACTTTATTCATATACAGCATAGGTGATCAGTCTATACTGTATACAGAGAGTAGCTTTTCAGTTTCTCTATAGAGATCTCCCATTAGTTGTTGAACACCCTGCTCCTTTATACACCTTACTCTGCCTGCATCAAAGGTACATGTAACAGATAAGACCTCCTGATGTATCTGTTCCCGAATCCGTGGAAGATAGTCTATCTACATAAGCAGCCTTAATTGTTTACTTCAAAGATATTTCGCTCAAACAAGACTTCCTGACCCAGATACTCTGGATTCGATTGAGGAGTCGTTTTCTTAACAGCTTAGCTTCCTAAACATCCTTTCTACACTGTAGTTAATAAATACATTGCCTATTGTTATTTCACAAGCCACTAAAGTTATACTTTAATCACTCACGGTCGATGTTGTCCAAGTCACTTATTACTTTGCTAAGGCATTCTGCTGTTTTTTTAATTCATTCACAGGACCTGGACATCTCTGGCAAGGCCAGCATTAATTGCCCATCCCTACATGGCCTTGAGTAGGTGCTGGTGAGCTGCCTTCTTGAACCGCTGCAGTCTGTGTGGTGAAGGGTAGTTAAATGTCAACCACATTGCTGTCAGTCTCGAAGTCACATACAGGTCAGGATGGCAGTTTATTTTTCCTAAAGGATATCAGGGAACCAGCTGGGTTTTTTTATAACAATCCGGTAGTCTCATGGTCACCATTGCTGATACTTTTAATTCCAGATTTAATTAATTGACTGAATTTAAATCCCCCAGCTTCTGTGGTGGGATTGGAACACACCTAATCCAGGTCATAACTCCAGGCATTTGATTCACTAGTCTGGTAACATAACCACCATGCTACCGTAATCCTGTTTATGGTGGAAAGTCTTTTGCTCTAAGATACAAGGCGGTTCGATTGTTAACACTTAACTCAACAAGATAGCCAACACTTTTCAGCGAAGCCCACATTCTAAGAATAAATTCAATTAAAAGATAGTCCAGATTCCCATTATTTTACAACATGGTCGCGCGCACCCATTGATGTGACTTCCTGTGTCTGTCAATTTCCAGTCAGGACAACGGTCTGGAGCTTTGTGAGAATAAAAAACACTTTTTGTTCCTTACACTTTTGAGAAATACATATCCTATCGTCATGTTTCCGATATCTTCACACACACAGAGACCATACTGGTTTCCTTACAGACTGGATGCAGAAGCAATATTCACAATGAGTCCCTGATGTCCTCACACACGAACCTGATGGCAAGTTCCCATTGTATCTCTGAAAGCTTCGGCCATCGGGTCCGTAAGGGGTTTTCTACATTATGTCAAGGGCCAATGGGGATCCTTGTCTGCTGTGTATTCCTCTCAAGATGAAGAATGGAGAAAGGTTGTGAAGTCGCCGTGGCGTGTTTCACAACAGCAGCAGAACTACCGTCTCCTTGCAAATAAGGGAAGTGGGACAACTGGTGATGTGGTGGGATGAGAAAGAACGTGCGGAACCTGCCTCAGCCAAACTGATCAAGCAACAACAAGCTGGATACCGGGAAAGAGGGTTTATTTTATGTGCAGTTACTTTCATTACTTGCATAATTTAAGAATGAGAATAAACGGGTATTTCACCATATTTTTCAGCTCCTCCCGGAATCTCCTCTGGGTCAACGCATAAATGCAGGTGTTTGTGCAGGAGCTCAAATAATTCAACAGAAGGGTGATTCTGATCGCCAAATAAAGTGAGTTTGAACCAGTGAATGTAATTGTCTCCGTGACACTGACAGAAAAGTGTATTTTAGTAACCGGCGCCGTCAACACAATAAAGCTCCCCGAGATAGTGAAGAGCAGAATGATGGATGTTCTTCGGTCCTTCATCTCAGGATCACTGCTGCTCTCCCCAGTGTTGCGGCTCTTCAGGGCTCTGCGAGCTCTACTGGCCACTAAGATGTGCCTGGCAGTGAGAGAGTTCAACAGTAACATCGCAGGGTATGGAAGTAATGGGGAAGCTAAGGTGCTAATCCACTTGTAAGCTATCCATCTCAGCAAAGAGACATATCCCGTTACTGTACGACAGCCCCACTCTATATCCCCAGCAATATAGTAGGGCTCATAACGGAAATAAATGGGAATATGCATCAAAAAGCTGAGAACACACACCGCAGTTAGAACCACAGTGGCAATTCTTCCGGTGCAAAATTTTAATTTTACTTTCTGACAACAAATGGCTATGAAGTGGTCAAAGGTGAACGACAGTGTAGACCAGACAGAGAGTTGGCTACTAACTACTTGTATAAGGGCACTAAGATGACACGCTGTGGTGTAGCTCAAAAATGAATGCAGGAAATTATACCGAAAGATGCTTTCCACGCTTACATTGAAGAGACAGACCATGAGATCTGCTATTGCCATGGCCGCCATGTAACGAGTGATTCCTTTGGAGAGGCCGCACTTTCCCTGGGACAGGATCACAATTGACATCAGGTTCGCTGCAAAAATTGGAAAATCAAAACAGAGGAATTAAAGAAAATCACACCCGCTCGGAATTGCGTATTTTTCAACTTTATTCACTTATGGGATCTGGGCGTCACTGGCAAGGCCAGCATTTATTGCCCATTCCTTATTGCCCTTGAGAAGGTGGTGGTGAGCCGCCTTCTTGAACTGCTGCAGGCCATGTGGTGAAGGTACTCCCACAGTGTTGCTAGGCAGGGCGTTCTAGAATTTTGACCCAGCGACAATGAAGGATGAGCGATATACTTCTCAGTCAGGATGATAGAAACCTAGAAAGAAACAGAGAAAAATAGGAGCATGAGTCGGCCATTCGGCCCTCGAGCCTGCTCCACCATACAATATAATCATGGCTGATCCTCTATCGCAGTACCATATTCCCGCTCTCTCCCCATACTCCTTGATTCTTTAAATGGCGTGTGACTTGGAGGGGAATTTGGAGGTGGTGGTGTTCCCATGTGCCTGCTGCCCTTGTCTTTCTAGGTGGAAGAGGTTGCAGGTTCGGGAGGAGCTGTCGAAGTAACCTTGGCGAGCTGCTGCAGTGCATCTTGTAGATGGTACACACTGCAGCCATGGTGCGATGCTGGAGGAGGGAGTGAATGATTAAGGTGGTGGATGGAGTGCCAATCAAACGGGCTGCGTTGTCCTGGATTGTGTCGAATCGTGAGACCGAAGCCATGTTACTGAAACCGATCCCTCCCTGGGTCTCCCTTGGTGCGTTTCTGAGTCAACAAGAACCAAAAATGAACACAGAAAATGCTGTAAATACTCAGCAGATCAGGCAGCATCTGTGGAGAGAGAAACAGAGTTAAGGTTTCAGCTCGATGACCCTTCGTCAGAACCAAGTTCACTCGCTGCTCTCTGCTCATTTAACTGGCCTCAATCGAGAGAAAAAACCATGAGTGCAGCTTAAAAGTTGCTGGAAATTGACCCGCTCATTTGTCACACATGATTTGAGTGACAGCTTCAAGATTTGTTCAATGATCTTTTGGGAGACCCATTACTGATCAGAAGCCTTTTCATTGTGTTAAGGTGGAGAACACCGTTGATTAAAATAGGTCCTAAGCCACTTCTTTGATTTCAAATTCAGACACAGAAGGTGTAATTTTAACCTATGGATCGATTGGAGCGCAGGTGCTATAGCCCATCGACTTCAATGAAGAGTACAATCGGTCGGGGAGTCAGACCAGCGTTTCACCCGCTCCCGTCCATTTCCCCAAGGCCGGGTTATGTTAAAGTTGCCCACAAAGTCAATTCACATCGTGAGAAAAGTTTAGTGAGTCAGGGGAAATAAAATCTTGGGAGAGAGGCACGACATGCGTGTCCACATCTGTAAGTGAAAAAAGACAGGTTAAAGTTTTGCGTGGTGGGCCCAGGCATCTTAGATCTGATCATCACTCTTAGTCCAGGCAGCAGATTGCAAGGCGTCTCACAAAGGAGAAAACTCGCTTTCAGGGAGCACTCGATCAGCACCAACGTTGCCATTTTAAAGCAAATGAGGAAAAGTGAGAGATTTTTATTCAATAAATTGCGACCATTAATTGGCAAAGCAAGGAACGAAGACACGGAGACAAACCGCACATGGAGAAAGCAGCAATACATTCAAATGACGGTCCACTTAATATACACTTACCGGGAACACCAACAATTACAAGAATGGGATAACAAATCACTGATTCGTCGAGAACGGCGGAGCGTCCCATTTCCTGCATGAACCAGAGAATCGTGGAAGCCAATTGCTGGGGTTGGCCACAAAGACACTGCATCGAAACGGTCGCTGTTTTATACACGAGCCAATCCCCCCGGGGACACCGTGCTCTTACATAAGGGCTCGCGTTAGCTACAGGCCTTCGAACAAACACATTACAGCATATATTTTTCCCAAATCAATGGTTAAAGTGCACTCCACGATTACTTGATTCAAGCAAAACAAAATCCGGGGTGGCACTGGGCACCGGGGCTAACGAATCCCACACCCACTCTCTCAATCTGTTATACGCTGCCGCTTCTTGGTGACACGGTGCTTTGATTCATTCTCCAAAGGCTCCACCGCTTCAGTTATAAAATTAAAAGGTGAAATAAAGGAGAAGGGAGAATAAAATATGACCCCGTCCGTTAGCACGACAGAGTTAAAGTGTACATGGTAACCAAAAGATAATCTGAGAGTGATAGAGCAAATCGCATTGACTTCATGAGGGACAATATCGAAGTTGGGAGGGGAATTAAAACAAAATGGGTCTTCAATCACCCGGCTACATCTTTCATTCATGTGCAAGAGCCATAAAGGAGCCATAGGCCAAGCACCCCAGCCACCCGCCCCTTCAACCACCGTCTGCCCCACCTGTGACAGAGACTGTAGGTCCCGCACTGGACTCATCACTCATCAGTCACCTGAGAACTCATCTTTAGTGTGGAAGCAAGTCATCCTGGTTCCACGGGACTGCCTAAGAAGAAGAGACCAGCGGAGCATGGTCGACCATTGAACGAGCATTGGTCACGGTCGTACCTGAATGGTTATTTGATCAATATTTTTTTTTAATGCTCTGTACCTAAAGGCTAATAATCTGCTCTATCACACCCTCACCTTCACCAGTGATGCCGGAGATGCCATTACACCCATTAATCTCTCTCTTAGATTTGAACTTATATGGTGGGCCACTTGTTTCACGATTCAACGCCATAACTGGTTGGGTCAGAGAGGTATTGGCTTCTGCTCTCCTCTGACAAAACTGCTCACTATTCCAGGATCGTACAGGAGTCCAGTATTACACCTGTCTTCCCTTCTCCACTGTAAAGCATCTTATTAAACACCTCTCCCCCGATCCCTGCAGCCTCACCTCCAATAACAAGAGCATGGAGCTCATGGACTTCTTTGTGATGAAGATTGAGACCATTTGTTCAGCTGCCTCTGTCACTTCCCTCGCTTCCCCTGGCCCACCAAGCCAAACTTCCCCCAAGGCTCCGCCCTGCCTAGGCCTGAACTCGCAGCTCTCTCCAGTTTCTCACTATCTTGCCTCATGCCCGCTCCGAGTTTATCTTATCTATGAGACCCAACTCCTGCTCCCTCGATCCTATTACCAACAAACTGCTGACCACCCAACTTCCCTTCCTGGCTGCCATGTTAGCGGATATTGTTAACGGCTCTCTCTCCTCAGGTACTGGCCCCTTTTCCCACAAATCTGCCAGCATCATCCCCAGCCTCGAAAAAAAGCCTTTGACCCCTCTGTCCTTACAAACTACTGCACCATCTCTGATCTCCTTTCCTCTCCAAAATTCTTGAAAGTGTTGTCACCTCCCAACTCAAGATGGGCCGAAATGGCCTCCGTCTGAGCTTTAAATTTTTATAATTCTATGACTCTTCCCACGCCTGCAGCATTAGCTTTGAGTCCACCAATATCTTTGGCCCCTCCTACTTCTCAGGTACATGCTGCCCCTCAATGACATCATCTGAAAAAAACCTCTGGTTCCAAATGCCTGCCAATGACAACCAGTTCTGCCTCACCACCACCTCTCTAGATCCCTCCACTGCCTCTGATCTGTCATGCTGCATTCCGACATCCGGGGCTGGATGAGCAAAAATTTCCTCCAATTAAATAACGGGAACACTGAGGTCATTGCCTTCAGTCCCCGCCACAATCTCTGTTCCCCAGACATTGACTCCATCTCTCTCCCTAGCATCTGTCTGAGGCTGAACCACTCTTGGTGTCATATTTGAGCCTGAGCACAACTTCTGACACCCATATCCCGTCCATCACCAAGACCGCCTACTTCCACCTCGGTAACATCACCCGTTCCACACCTGCCTCAGCTCATCTGCTGTTGAAACACTCATCCAGGCATTTTTTTAACCTTCAGGCAGGACCATTCCAATGCTCTCCTTGCAGGACTCCCATCTTGCACCCTACATAAATTGAGCTCATCCAAAGCTCTGCAGCCTGCATCATGTCCTGCACTAAGTCCCGTTCACCCATCACTCTTGTGAACGATTACATAAATTGGCTCCAGGTCTGGCAATGCCTCGCTTGTAAAATTCACTTCCTTGTTTTCAAATCCCTCTATGGCCTCGCCTCTCCCTACCTCTGTAACGTCCTCCAGCTCGATAATCCCCCGAGATCTCTTTCCCCCTCCAGTTCAGGCTCCTTGAGCATCCCTGATTTCCAGTGCCCCTTCTTTGGCAGCAGTGACTTCATCTGTCTGGGCCCGAAGATCTGGAATACCCTCCGTAAACAGAGAGTATGAAAAAATGGGTCTTTTTCGGGGTGGCAGGTGGTGACTAGTGGGTTATCACAGGGATCAGTTCTTGGGCCCCAGCTATTCACAATATATATCAATGATTTGGATGCGGGAACCAAATGTAATATTTCCAAGTTTGCTGACAGCATGAAACTAGGTGGGATTGTGAGTTGTGAGGAGGATGCAAAGAGGCTTCAAGGCAATTTAGACAAGATGTGTGAGTGGGCAAAAACATGGCAGATGCGGTATAACGTGGATAAATGTGAAGATATCGACTTTGGTAGAAAAAACAGAAAGGCAGAGGATTATTTAAATGGTGATAGATTGAAAAATGTAGATTTAGAGAGGGACCTGGATGTCGTTGTACACCAGTCACTGAAAGCCAACATGCAGGTGCAGCAAGCAATTAGGAAGGCAAATGATATGTTGGCCTTCATTGCAAGAGAATTTGAGTACAGGAGCAAGGATATCTTACCACAGTTATACAGGGCCTTGGTGAGACCACACCTGTAGTACTGTGTGCAGTTTTGACATCCTTACCTAAGAAAGATTATACTTGCCATAGAGGGAGTGCAGCGAAGGTTCAGCAGACAGTTTCCTGGGATGGCAGGTCTGTCGTATGGGGAAATATTGGGTCGACTAGGCCAGTATTGACTAGAGTTTAGAAGAATGAGAGGGGATCTCATTGAAACGTATAAAATTCTGATGGGTCTAGGCAGACTGGATGCAGGGAGGATTTTTCTCCTGGCTGGGGGTCTAGAACGCGGGGTCACGGTCTCAGGATACGGGGTAGGACATTTAGGACTGAGATGAGGAGAACTTTCTTCACACAGAGGGTGGTGAACCTATGGAATTCTCTACCCCAGAAGGCTGTGGAAGCCAAGCACTGAATAGATTTAAGAAGGAGATAGATTTCTAGACACAAAAGGCATCAAGGGGTATGGGGAGAAAGCCGGAATATGGTATTGAGATATAGGATCAGCCATGATCATATTGAATGGCAGAGCAGGCTCGAAGGGTCGAATGGTCTAAACTTGCTCCTATTTTTCTATGTCTCTATGTTTCTAAACCTCTCCGCCTCTCCATTCTCTCTCTCTCTTCCTTTAAGATGCTCGTTAAAACCGACTTCTTTAAAAAGCTTTTCAAGACGTGTCCTAATGTCTCCTTATGTGGTTCGGTGTCAAATTTTCTTTGACGGTCACTACTCTGAAGCACCTTGGCAGGTTTTACTACACTAAAGATGCAATATAAATGTAAGTTGACGTGCAAAGTAAATCAAACAAGCTGCACTGATCCCATGCCTACAATGGGATTCAAAACAACAAACAGGAGGGGAGCTACATCAAACTAACCAGTGCATCATTTTTGGTCAATGACCAGGTTAAATACGGACCGGAAATTTGAGAATAATAATGCAGTATTCAGCATTCCGAAAATACTGGAAAATTGTGCTCGAGAGTTGACATTAATTACCTATACACGAAGTAAATAGCTCACTGCATCATAAGAGATTTCTGCAATTGACTGAATGGGGAGAGGGGGGATTGGAGAATACTTTCCGTGTTGAACTCTTTCTGCTTTGACTTTGCATTTTTTACTCTGCCTTGTTTATTCTCAGTGTCGGTATGTTTCTGATTATTTCCTCGTGGATATATTTCAATTTCTCTGGAGGAACTGGAGGAGCGGGGGTTAAACTGCAGCCATTCCATTTTCAGCTCTTGTTTTTTGTCCAGTTCCAGTTTGAAGTTTGTATTGTGTTAGAACGGAAGAACATAAGAAATAGGAGCAGGAGTAGGTCATGGCTGATCATCCACCTCAACTCCATTCACTTGCCCAATCGCCATATCCCTTGATGCCCTTACTAGTCAGAAATCCATCGACTTCTGTTTTGAATATAGCCAATGACTGAGTCTCCACAGCACACTGGGGTAGAGAGTTCGAAAGATTCACCACCCTCTGTGTGAAGAAATGTCTTCTCATCTCAGTCCTGAATGGCCTACCCTTTATCCTGAGGCTGTGGCCGCTCGTTCTCATCTCCACAGCCAAGGGAAACATTCTCCCAGCATCCACCCTATCAAGCCCTGTAATAATTTTGTATGCTTCAATGAGATACCCTCTCATTTTTCTGAATTCAAGTGAATACAGCCCTAGTTTGTTCAATCTCTTCTCATACGACAGTCCCGCCATCCCAGGAATCAATCTCGTGAACTTTTGTTGCACTCTCTCCATGGCAAGTACAGCCTTCCTTAGGTAAGGAGACCAAAATTGCACACCGTACTCCAGGTGCGGTCTCACCTGTACTCTTTAGTTCTGGACTCAAATCCTCTGTAATGAAGGCCAGCATACCACTTGCCTTCCTAATGGTTTGCTGCATCTGCACATTCACTTTCAGTGACTCATGTAAAAGGACACCCAGGTCCATTTGAGCATTTGTATTTCCCAATCGTTCACCATTTAGGAAATACTCTGCCTTTCTGTTTTTCTACAAAAGTGGATAACTTCACATTTAACCTCATTATTTTCCATCTGCCATGTTCTCGCCCACTCACTGAGCATGTCGAGATTCCTTTGAAGCCTCTTCACATCCTCTTCGCAATTGACACTGCCACCTAGCTTTCTGTCATCAGCAAATTTGGAAATGTTGCCTTTAGTCCCCTCATCCAAATCATTGATATAGATTGTGAATAGCTGGGGCCCAAGCACCGATCCTTGTGGTACCCCACTTGTCACAGCCTGCCATCCTGAAAAGTCCCGTTTATCCCTGCTCTTTGTTTTCTGTCTGTTAACCAATTCTCAATCCATGCTAGTATATGACCCTCAATTGCATGTGCCCTAATTTTGTTCACCAACCTTTTGTGTGGAACCTTATTGAAGGCCTTCTGAAAATCCAGATACACCACATTTACCGGTACCCCTTTGTCTATTCCACTAGTTACATCCTCATAGAACTCCAATAGGTTTGGCAAACAGGATTTCCCATTAATAAATCCTTGTTGACTCTGCCCAATCTTACTATTAGTTTCTATGTGCCCAGTTATTGCATCCTTTATAATAGATTCCAGCATTTTCCCAACTACAGGTCTGTAGTTCCCCGCTTTCCCTCATTATTCTGGTTAATTTTCGCTGTACCCCCTCCAAGGCCAATATATCCTTCGTGGGGTGTGGCACCAGAAATGGGCACAATTCACCAGGCAGTGTCTAACCAGAGCTCTCCAGTGGAATTTTTTTGAGGATGTAACTGGTAAAATAGTTAAAGGAGAACCAGTGGATGTGGTGTATTTGTTCTTTCAGAAGGCTTTCAATAAGGTCCCACATAAGAGATTAGCGTGTAAAGTTAAGGCACATGGGATTGGGGGCAAGGTATTGACTTGGATAGAGCACTGGTTGGCAGACAGAAAGCAATGATTTGGAATAAACGGGTCTTTTTCCGAGTGGCAGGCAGTGACTAGTGTGGTACCGCAGGGATCAGTCCTTAGACCCCAGCTATTCACAATATATATTAATGATCTAGACAAGGGAACTAGATGTAATATCTCCAAATTTGCAAATGACATAAAGCTGGGTGGGCGTGTGTGCTGTGAGGAGGATGCTGAGAAACTCCAGGATGATTTGGACAGGTTGGGTAATTGGGTAAAAGCATGGCAGATGCAATATAACGTGGATTAATGTGAGGTTATCCACTTTGGTGGCAAACACAGGAGGGCAGATTATTATCTGAATGGCAATAGATTGGGAGAAGGGGAAGTTCAACGAGACCTGGGTGTCCATGTGCACCAGTCGCTGAATGTAAGCATGCTGGTGCAGCAGGCGGTTAAGAAGGCAAATGGCATGTTTGCCTTCATAGCGAGAGGGTTTGAGTACAGGAACAAGGATGTCTTGCTGCAGTTATACAGGGCCTTGGTGAGACCACATCTTGAGTATTATGTGAAGTTTTGGTCGCCTTATCTGAAGAAGGATGTTCTTGCCATGGAAGGAGTTCAGCGAACATTCACCAGGCTGATACCTGGGATGGCAGGAATGATGTACGAGGAGAGATTGGGTCGATTGGGCTTTAACTCGCTGGAGTTTAGAAGAATGAGAGGAGATCTCATTGAAACTTATAAAATTCTGACAGGACTGGATAGACTAGATGCAGGAAGGATGTTCCCAATGGTCAGGGAGTCCAGATCCAGGGGTCACAGTCTAAGGATATGGGATAGGCCATTTAGGACAGAAATGAGGAGGAATTTCTTCACCGAGAGAGTGGAAAACCTCTGGAATTCGCTACCACAGAAGGCAGTGGAGGGCAATACATTAAATATATTCAATAAGGAGTTGGATATATTTCTTAAGGCTAAAGCGATCAAGGGGTATGGGGAGAAAGCAGGGACCGGGTACTGAATTTGGATGATCAGCCATGATCGCATTTAATGGCGGAGCAGGCTCGAGGGGCCGAATGGCCGACTCCTGCTCCTATCTTCTATGTATCTATGTTTCTATGTTTCTACAGGTGTAACCTAACTTTACCACTTGGTGTTCCAGCCCTCTTGGGATAAAGATCGACATTCCATTGAGCTTTTAAATTAGTTTATAAGAACATAAGAAAAAGTAGCAGGAATGGGCCATTTAGCCCTTCGAGCCTGCTCCGCCATTCAATAAGATCATGGCTGATCTTCTTCCTCATCTCCACTTGTAAGGGGGCATCTTTTAACTGGTTTATGGTAATTTACATGGCCAGCAGCCTTTTGCTGCTGCACTCTAAACCAATTTACAAACAGCGGTTTTGGATCGCTACCCCTCCTTCAGTTCAGAGTGGAGGAACTTATAATGAATGATATTAAAACGGACAAGTGGTTTGGCTGAGAGAAACAAGTTTTATTACCTAAATAAACTACAATCAAAAGAATAATCTACACCACACGAACACAGTAATTACAGTAAAACTATATAACAGGGGGTTGCAGATGGCGAAAACGAGGGATACAATGGCTACAATGTTATTTAAACAATCTTAGCAATTCCCTTAAATCACCACCCCAAACTCCTGCTAGGTTGCCTTGCCGAGGAGTCAGAACACCCTGCTCACCTGTGGTCCAACGAAGTAAAGAGCGAGATAGCTTCTCAGCAGCTATCTTTATACCTGGTGAGGTCCTGCCGTTCTGCCCTGCAAGGGCTGTGTGCAAAATTCCCCGCCCAAAGGGTCCAATACACAAGAGAAAGCTGTGATTGGCTAACTCAGAGTGGTTAGACTGGGTTAATGTGTCTTCCGGAGCTCCCTGGGCTGAAACAAAAGGGAAATACAACTGCTCTATTGTCCAGTGCTGGGTGATTTAAAAACGCATTCAATTCTTAAACGGTCCCATTCAAGATACAAAAGTCTCTTCTGCAGTTTAGATGCATCCACTCAATATACAAACAAATGCTAATAGCATTCAATTGCTTTGTAAACAAAGCATTGTCCTTTGTCTTCGGCCATGTGGTGACAGCCATTTTTATCCCTGGAAATTTAAAAGCACAACGCCCAGGGATTCTTTAATCAAAAAAAAATTTAATCTTCAGAACTATAAATTATTACGAATTCTTACAGTCCGCCCTTGGATACTTCCAGCTTGCTTGTAGTATACTCTTGAAGAAATGAGCAATGATTCCTGACCCCTCACAAACAACCATTCCCTGTATTTACCTAATAGCTATCTGCCACTGATCCCCATCCCATCTATTCCCCTTAAATTCAAGAAAAAAAAAACCATGGTATGGTAGGCATCTTACAGATCCTTCCGTTTTCAATAAGGTGTATCATACCCCTACACGCCTGTAAAATTATACAATGTAAACCAAATTTACAATTACTTTTTTACATCATAAGTTATTACAAAATGTTGCAATCTTAGTTACACAATGCACTCAAAATGATCCCAAGCACGGAGAGGGTCCTACGCCTCTGCTCAACTTGGAGTTGTCACAAACTGGTCCCAAGCACGGAGAGGATCCTACGCCTATGCTCAACTTGGGGCTGCAACACAAAATACAAAAAATAATTAAACAACATGCTTAAATGAGCCCGGACCATCACGTGCCGATGATGGGTCGCGAAATTCGAGTGGGTATTGCTCCTCCCACTCGGGCAGCAAAAGTACCTTCCACCCCCCTTTAATCATCTTAAACTTTAAAACAGGCAGAATGGATTTACAGACCAGCCTGCTCCGCCAGCCCCGAGCCGGTCCCTTGTCCCTTTGTGGAGGCGGGGTACCCCTCATGTTTAAAATATACCTTAGCACAGACCGAGACTGGGGAGCATGGGATGTCGACTCCCAGTCTTTCCCCCTCCCGTCTTCCCTCGACTGGCTGCAGAAAGATGATGGGTGCCTGTGTGGCGGCTCTCCCTGGCCCGACACAAGCTTGGATCCCAGATCCGGCCACCCACTCATCCTCCCCAGCCACACTTACACTAACTTTGCCCGTGGGCCCCCGGGTGAGTTCCTCCCTTCCCCGAACGCACCCACGTGACTCTTGGGTCTCCCCCTCCTCTATACGATCTTTCCCGGGCCATCAGCATCCACCCCCGAGGAACGCGTCCCGATCACAAGGCGCCCGCGCTTCCCCATCGTGACTCCTCAACAGCGAGGTCTCCCGCAAGTGTACTTCGGTCAGGATAGTGCTGGGTTGGGGGCCGTGCCCCACCCAGCTGGGGCCATCTCCGCCCCGTAGGAGGAGTAGGCAAATTCCTCCGGACACTGTCCGGTTTTTCCCAAAGATCGCTGCGGGGTCTCCTGGATTCAGCCAGTGGCGAGGTGATCCCCAACATTCTGCCTCCATATCTTCATTCGGTGCCCAGCTCGGGCTGGGCGAACAGGGCTGCTTCATTTTCCAATCTCCTGCAAAAACTTAAAAGGACACGCAGCCAGGTCTCACTGACCTGCTGCCATGGTGGAGACATGGTCGGGTCCCTCGACCGCGGACCAAAATGCAAACATTTGGCTCACATGTAAACTTAAACTCTTTAAACTTAAACTTAAACCTAGTTATGTCAAAAAAACTTAAAATACACCTTAAAAGCACGCTATGCACATAGCTATAATACAAATGCCGCCCGTCTCCGGACGGCCAGGCTAATCTCTGGCACTGTCACAGATTGCTGCTGGCTGCAGCAAAGCTGGACTGCCTCCTGTCTCTGGTCCCTCGCAGCTTATGGCTGTTGAGTGGGGGCCTCTGTTCTCTGGCTTCTCCCTGGCTCGGGAGTCCGCCCTACTCCACTGCAAAGTGGGTGACTATGCTTTCTTAGGCTGGGGCACCCACTGAGACCTTCTGAGGAGTGTCTCCATGGGGGAAACTTTGGCTGGTGGACCCTGAGCTTGGGTCGCAGCCCCAGCTGGCTGGGAACCTTCTCCCCCGTGTCCAAATAGCCCGCACTGTATAATGTACCTGGCAGCCTGCCGGTGCAAATCTCTCTCTGGGTTTGTCTGCTCTTCCCTGCCCACTCCTGTGCTGGGGGCAGGTATACTCTCACCACCCGCTGCTGGTGGCTGGAAATTTTCCTCCCCATGTTTAAAACCTGGTGTTCGCTCCCTCCCTATGTCTCCTACAAGAGGGATTGCTATTCCTGCCCCCCCCCCCCAGGGTCCCACATCATGGCGGGGACCACTCTAGAAGCTGGCTGAGAAGCTGGTCCCTTTAAACAGGCCACAGTGCCTGTCTTTACATGCGGTGAACTTGAACTTGCATGGACAGCAAACTCATGCTCCCTCACCCAGGTGGCTTTAACTGGGGAATTTTGGACCTGCCTTTTTTCTGGGGCCAAAACTATCCCCTGTGTGCCTCCCTTGTCCCGGATTTCTGCTACTGGACCTGCTCTACAGGGGTCCCAGAACTCTCCTTCCCTGTTCCCTGGCTTAAGCAGCTTACTCTGAACATGAATGGCTCCTCCCCCGACACAAGCCACAGTGCTTGCCTGTGAACTCGAACTTGCTGTGGGCTGAGGATTCCTATTCTCAGGCTCACTCCTCACGGGTGGACCGTCCCTCCGTTGTTGGAGGGGGTATACTGATCCTGGTCCCCGCCTGCTTAGCGGGGCCTGCTGGTGCTCTCCTACCACCCCATTGTCCACCCCTCCTCGCTGCCAGAGCTCCTCAAGACTCGGAGCTGTGGGCTGCGGTCTTGGGGTCTCTAATTCCCAATCCAGCTCCGCTCTGGGTGCTGCCTGTGGGATGGTTCTACTTCGGCTACCAGTAAAGTCCAGCTGACCTGCCTTCGGGCTGATCAGACAAATCATCCCCTTTGATGCATTTAAAGCCGTGTTAAGGCTTTCTATCTCTGCCCTACAGGGGCCATGATCTGCTTCCTCACACCTTAGGGCACAGGCCAGCTTATAAGCTGCCTTTTCCTCCCTAACCTTCTCCTCCTGCTCTGTTACTTCTGAGGTGAGGCGGGCATTCTCTTCCCACAGTCTCATCTCGCTCCTCTTTGCTTCTATGATTTGATACCTTAGGAACTCTGTCTTGTCTCTCACATGGCTCTCTCCCTCACTAGCTTCTTGGGTGAGGTGTGCAATCTCCTCTTGTAGCCTCATCTTATTGTCCCTAGCCTCTGCTACTTCCTGCACTATGCGCTCTATAAATGCCTGGCATTTCGTGACCCCTAGTGTGAGGCGTGCATTTTCCCGCACCCTCATTCCACTAGCTCTGGCCTCATACACCTCTCTGAGGCGTTCTACCTCTGCCCGGCATTTTTCAAGCTGGGACTTCCGAATCTTGGCCTCTTCAACCTCCTCCTGCACCGTCTTCTCACCCTCCTTAACCCAGCCACCTATACCCTGATAGGTCAGCCTATACACTGCCGCAAAAATTCGCAGGGCTAC
This sequence comes from Somniosus microcephalus, assembly GCF_052327205.1. NCBI lineage: Eukaryota > Metazoa > Chordata > Chondrichthyes > Squaliformes > Somniosidae > Somniosus > Somniosus microcephalus. The sequence continues at coordinate 120,278,556 of NW_028225179.1, forward strand.
CCACATACTGAAAACGAGAGACACAAAAGCTGGTACTTTCTCCAGATCCAGACCACTTATTAAATCAAAAAATGTCTCCACTCCTGGCTGGCTCGCCATTTGTAAGGGGGGCATCTTTTAACTGGTTTATGCTAATTTACCTGGCCAGTAGCCTTTTGTTGCTGCACTCTAAACCAATTTACAAACAGTGGTTTTGAATCGCTACCCCTCCTTCAGTTCTCAGTGGAGGAACTTATAATTAATGATATTAAAACGGAAAAGTGGTTTGGATGAGAGAAACAAGTTTTATTACCTAAATAAACTACAACCAAAAGAAAAATCTATACCACACGAACACAGTAATTACAGTAAAACTATATAACAGGGGGTTGCAGACGGCGAAAACGAGGGATACAATGGCTACAATGTTATTTAAACAATCTTAGCAATTCCCTTAAATCACCACCCCAAACTCCTGCTAGGTTGCCTTGCCGAGGAGTCAGAACACCCTGCTCACCTGTGGTCCAGCGAAGTAAAGAGCGAGATAGCTTCTCAGCAGCTATCTTTATACCTGGTGAGGTCCTGCTGTTCTGCCCTGCAAGGGCTGTGTGCCAAATTCCCCGCCCAAAGGGTCCAATACACAAGAGAAAGCTGTGATTGGCTAACTCAGAGTGGTTAGACTGGGTTAATGTGTCTTCCGGAGCTCCCTGGTCTGAAACAAAAGGGAAATACAACTGCTCTATTGTCCAGTGCTGGGTGATTTAAAAACCCATTCAATTCTTACACGGATCCCATTCAAGATACAAAAGTCTCTTCTGCAGTTTAGATGTATCCACTTGATATACAAACAAATGCTAATAGCATTCAATTGCTTTGTAAACAAAGCATTGTCCTTTGCCTTCGGCCATGTGGTGACAGCCATTTTTATCCCTGGAAATTTAAAAGCACAATGCCCAGGGATTCTTTAATCATAAAAAAAATTAATCTTCAGAACTGTAAATTATTGCGAATTCTTACACACTTTCCTGCACTATCCCCATATCCCTTGATTCCCTTTATATCCAAAAATCTTTTTGTACCTGTCCAATAGCATTTACTGATTTCTGTACTGGGGACCCTAAACCTCTCTACTGCTCCACAGTTCCTAGCTTCTTGCCATTTATAAAATACTTTGATCTATCTTTATTTCGGTCCAAAATGGAGGACCTCACAATTTCCTACCTTGAACTCCATCTGCCACAGTTTGACCCACTTAATTAAACTATCAATGCCCGTTTCGAATTTTCTGCACTGATTTATGCTATTTACTGTGCCACCTAAGTTGGTTTCATCAGCCAACTTATATATACAGCTCTCTAATTCTTTTATCCAAGTTAGTTATAAATATAGTGGAGAGGTGTGCCCCAATACCGCTCCCTGGGCTCACAACTAGTCACACTCTGCTAATGTCGTTCTGATCTTTTCATTTCCCGGTTTCAATCTCCTCCTCAGCTTCTAAACATGTTACTGATAGAGTGCTTTGTAATAGCTTAAACTTTACAACGTTTCGCAACTGTTCATCTTTCTTCGAAAACACAGGGGGATCATATTCCCATGGGTGCTTGAAAAAATGCAGACAGTTCCTCTTTTCCCTAAAAGTGAAGATATCCAACAGACATCGGGTTGATATCCTTTGGTTCTTATGAGTGTATGCATTATCTACACAATGGAAATATTCCCTTCGGTCTTGATGAGTGATGATATTATACACACAAGGGGAAGATGTCCTTTGGTCCCTATGAATGAAGATATCATATGCACAGCCAATGAAACTTTCGAAGAGGAGTCATTTGAATTTGACCGGGAGAGTGGACCCCGCCCAATATTTCCACCCCTCCCCACCAATCCTTGAGCTTTGAATCTAATTGCTGAACTCCTACCACCAAAAATCAAACCATGACCTCCTAATTTGAACGACTCTTTTACAACCAAAGCTCAGCTTCACGGATTGGTCAGCTCGTGTAGTGGCCATGTTGCTGGACTGGTAATATCAGAGCCTCTGCGTTCAAATCGCACCATGGCCATTTCTTACTTTTGTTTATGGAAAGAGTCTGGAAATAAAAAGCAGTAAAGGTGACCACGAAGCTCCTCCACTGTAAAAACCAAATTGATTCGCTGGTGTCCTATAGGGAAGGAAACCTGCCCTCTATATTAGTCTATTAGTGACTTCCGTCCCACAGCAATGCGGTTGGCTCTTTACCTGCCTTCAGAAGTGACCTAGACCTGGATAGAGGAATGGCTATCTAACAGAAGGCAGAGAGTTGGGATAAATGGTTCATTCTCAGACTGGCAATCAGTAACTAGTGGTGTTCCGCAGGGGTCAGTGCTGGGTCCCCAGCTCTTTACAATCTATATTAACGATTTGGAGGAGGGGACCAAGTGTAACATATCAAAGTTTGCAGATGATACTAAGATGGGAGGGAAAGCAGTGAGTGAGGAGGGCATAAAAACCTGCAAGGGGACATAGACAGGCTAAGTAAGTGGGCAGAGATTTGACAGATGGAAAACAATACTGGAAAGTGTGAGGTTATGCACTTTGGCAGGAAAAATCGTAGAGCAAGTTATTATCTTAATGGCAAGAAACTGGAAAGTACTGAAGTACAAAGGGATCTGGGGTCCTGGTGCACGAAACTCAAAAGGTTAGTATGCAGGTGCAGCAAGTGATTAAGAAGGCCAATGGAATGCTGGCTTTCATTGCTATGGGGATAGAATATAAAAATAGGGAGGTATTGCTTCAGTTGTACAAGGTATTGGTGAGACCGCACCTGGAACACTGCATACAGTTTTGGTGTCCATACTTAAGAAAAGACATACTTGCTCTCGAGTCAGTACAAAGAAGGTTCACTCAGTTAATCCCGGGGATGAGGGGATGGACATATGAGGAGAGGTTGAGTAGATTGTGAGTCTACTCATTGGAGTTCAGAAGAATGAGAGGCGATCTTATTGAAACACATAAGATTGTGAAGGGGTTGGATCGGGTGGATGCGGGGAGGATGTTCCCGATGATGGGTGAAACTAGAACTAGGGGGCATAGTCTTAGAATAAGTAGCTGCTCTTTCAAAACTGAGATGAGGAGGTTCTACTTCACTCAGAGGGTGGTAGGTCCATGGAATATGCTGCCCCAAAAAGCTGTAGAAGCTACATCATTACATAAATTTAAAACAGAAATAGACAGTTTCCTAGAAGTAAAGGGAATTAAGGGTTACGGGGAGCGGGCAGGAATTTGGACATGAGTCTAGGTTCGGATCGGACATGGCCCTGTGGGTAGCGGAGCGGGCCCATGGGCCGTGTAGCCTGATCCTGCTCCTATTTTGTGTTTCTAATTCTGTTAGATTCAGGAGATGGTTCTGTGATAGTAGATTGGCAGTTAGGGTCAGATCAGCCGATTGGCCTACTCCTGCTCCTATTTCTTATGTTCTTATGTTCTTATGTAAGCCACTCAGTTGTATTAAACTGCTACCGGTGGTTCAAGTTGAAGGTCAATCACAACCTGATCAGAGCAACTAGGGATGGGCAATAAAGGCCGGACTTGCTGTTAGGTCAACTGCTTGTCAAACTCCTTCCTTCTCTGGTTTACAACAACACGCTTCGAGTAAGCACGAGACACTTGATGGTGCCGCATACAGAACAGACTTTATTCATATACAGCATAGGTGATCAGTCTATACTGTATCCAGAGAGTAGCTTTTCAGTTTCTCTATAGAGATCTCCCACTCGCTGTTGAACACCCTGCTCCTTTATACACCTTACTATGCCTGCATCAAAGGTACATGTCACAGATAAGACCTCCTGATGTATCTGTTCCCGAATCCGTGGAAGATAGTCTATTTACATAAGCAGCCTTAATTGTTTACTTCAAAGATATTTCGCTCAAACAAGACTTCCTGACCCAGATACTCTGGATTCGATGGAGGTGTCGTTTTCTTAACAGCTTAGCTTCCTAAACATCCTTTCTACACTGTAGTTAATAAATACATTGCCTATTGTTATTTCACAAGCCACTAAAGTTATACTTTAATCACTCACGGTCGATGTTGTCCAAGTCACTTATTACTTTGCTAAGGCATTCTGCTGTTTTTTTAATTCATTCACAGGACCTGGACATCTCTGGCAAGACCAGCATTAATTGCCCATCCCTACATCGCCTTGAGTAGGTGCTGGTGAGCTGCCTTCTTGAACCGCTGCAGTCTGTGTGGTGAAGGGTCGTTAAATGTCAACCACATTGCTGTCAGTCTGGAATGACAGCTGAGGATGGCAGTTTACCTTTCCTAAAGGATATCAGGGAACCAGCTGGGTTTTTTATAACAAGTCTCATGGCCACCATTGCTGATACTTTTAATTCCAGATTTAATTAATTGACTGAATTTCAATCCCCCCAGCTTCTGTGGTGGGATTGGAACACACCTAATCCAGGTCATAACTCCAGGCATTTGATTCACTAGTCTGGTAACATAACCACCATGCTACCGTAATCCTGTTTATGGTGGAGAGTCTTTTGCTCTCAGATACAAGGCAGTTCGATTGTTAACCCTTAACTCAACAAGATAGCCAACACTTTTCAGCGAAGCCCACATTCTAAGAATAAATTCAATTAAAAGATAGTCCAGATTCCCATTATTTTACAACATGGTTCAATTCCTACATGGTCGCGCGCACCCATTGATGTGACTTCCTGTGTCTGTCAATTTCCAGTCAGGTCAACGGTCTGGAGCGTTGTGAGAATAAAAAACACTTTTTGTTCCTTACACTTTTGAGAAATACATATCCTATCATCGTGTTTCCGATATCTTCACACACACAGAGACCATACTGGTTTCCTTACAGACTGGATGCAGAAGCAATATTAACAATGAGTCACTGATGTCCTCACACACGAACCTGACGGCAAGTTCCCATTGTATCTCTGAAAGCTTCGGCCATCGGGTCCGTAAGGGATATTCTACATTATGTCAAGGGCCAATGGGGATCCTTGTCTGCTGTGTATTCCTCTCAAGATGAAGAATGGAGAAAGGTTGTGAAGTCGCCGTGGCGTGTTTCACAACAGCAGCAGAACTACCGTCTCCTTGCAAATAAGGGAAGTGGGATAACTGGTGATGTGGTGGGATGAAAAAGAACGTGCGGAACCTGCCTCAGCCAAACTGATCAAGCAACAACAAGCTGGATACCGGGAAATAGGCTTTATTTTATGTGCAGTTACTTTCATTACTTGCATAATTTAAGAATGAGAATAAACGGGTATTTCACCATATTTTTCACCTCCTCCCGGAATCTCCTCTGGGTCAACGCATAAATGCAGGTGTTTGTGCAGGAGCTCAAATAATTCAACAGAAGGGTGATTCTGATCGCCAAATAAAGCGAGTTTGAACCAGTGAATGTAATTGTCTCCGTGACACTGACAAAAAAGTGTATTATAGTAACTGGCGCCGTCAACACAATAAAGCTCCCCGAGATAGTGAAGAGCAGAATGATGGATGTTCTTCGGTCCTTCATCTCGGGATCACTGCTGCTCTCCCCGGTGTTGCGGCTCTTCAGGGCTCTGCGAGCTCTACTGGCCACGAAGATGTGCCTGGCAGTGAGAGAGTTCAACAGTAACATCGCAGGGTATGGAAGTAATGGGGAAGCTAAGGTGCTAATCCACTTGTAAGCTATCCATCTCGGTGAAGAGACATATCCCGTTGCTGTACGACAGCCCCACTCTATATCCCCAACAATATAGTAGGGCTCATAACGGAAATAAACAGGAATGTTTATCAAAAGTTGAGCACACACACCGCAGTTACAACCACAGTGGCAATTCTTTCGGTGCAAAATTTTACTTTTACTTTCTGACAACAAATGGCTATGAAGCGGTCAAAGGTGAACGACAGTGTGGACCAGACAGAGAGTTGGCTACTAACTACTTGTATAAAGGCAGTAAGACGACACGTTATGGTGTAGTTCAAGAATGAATGCAGGAAATGATACCGAAAGATACTTTCCACGCTTACATTGAAGAGACAGACCATGAGATCTGCTATTGCCATAGCCGCCATGTAACGAGTGATTCCTTTGGAGAGGCCGCACTTTCCCCGGGACAGGATCACAATTGACATCAGGTTCGCTGTAAGCAATGGAAAATCAAAACAGAGGAATTAAAGAAAATCACACCCGCTCAGACTTGCGTATTTTTCGAATTTATCCACTTATGGGATCTGGGCGTCACTGGCAAGGCCGGCATTTATTGCCCATTCCTTATTGCCCTTGCGAAGGTGGTGGTGAGCCGCCTTCTTGATCTGCTGCAGTCCATGTGGTGAATGTACTCCCACAGTGTTGTTAGGTAGGGCGTTCTAGGATTTTGACCCAGCGACAATGAAGGATCGGCGATATACTTCTCAGTCAGGATGGTAGAAACCTAGAAACACAGGAAGAAACAGAGAAAAATAGGAGCAGGAGTCGGCCATTCGGCCCTCGAGCCTGCTCCACCATTCAATATATCATGGCTGATCCTCTATCGCAGTACCATATTCCCGTTCTTTCCCAACCTCCTTGATTCTTTAAATGGCGTGTGACTTGGAGGGGAATTTGGAGGTGGTGGTGTTCCCATGTGCCTGCTGCCCTTGTCTTTCTAGGTGGAAGAGGTCGCGGGTTTGGGAGGAGCTGTCGAAGAAGCGTTGGCGAGTTGCTGCAGTGCATCTTGTAGATGGTACACACTGCAGCCATGGTGCGCTGCTGGAGGATGGAGTGAATGATTAAGGTGGTGGATGGAGTGCCAATCAAACGGGCTGCTTTGTCCTGGATTGTGTCGAATCGTGAGACCGAAGGCATGTTACTGAAACCGATCCCTCCCTGGGTCTCCCTGGGTGCGTTTCTGAGTCAACAAGAATCAAAAATAGAAACAGAAAATGCTGGAAATACTCAGAAGATCAGGCAGCATCTGTGAAGAGAGAAACAGAGTTAAGGTTTCAGGTCGATGACCCTTCGTCAGAACCCAGTTCACTTGCTGCTCTCTGCTCATTTAACTGGCCTCAGTCGAGAGAAAAAACCATGAGTGCAGCTTAAAAGTTGCTGGAAATTGGCCCGCTCATTTGTCACACATGATTTGAGTGACAGCTTCAAGATTTGTTCAATGATCTTTTGGGAGACCCATTACTGATCAGAAGCCTTTTCATTGTGTTAAGGTAGAGAACACCGTTGATTAAAATAGACCCTAAGCCGCTTCTTTCATTTCAAATTCGGACACAGAAGGTGTAATTTTAACCTAAGGGTCGATTGGAGCGCAAGTGTTGTAGCCCATCGACTTCAATGACGAGTACAATCGGTCGGGGAGTCAGACCAGCGTTGCACCCGCTCCCGTCCGTTTCCCCAAGGCCGGGTTATGTTAAAGTTGCCCACAAAGTCAATTCACAGCATGAGAAAAGTTTAGTGAGTCAGGGGAAACAAAATCTTGGGAGAGAGGCACGACATGCGTGTCCACATCTTTAAGAGAAAAAAGACAGGTTAAAGTTGCGCGTGGTGGGCCCAGGCGTCTTAGATCTGATCATCACTCTTAGTCCAGGCAGCAGATTGCAAGACGTCTCACAAAGGAGAAAACTCACTTTCAGGGAGCACTCGATTAGCACCAACGTTGTCATTTTAAAGCAAATGAGGAAAAGTGAGAGATTTTTATTCAATAAATTGCGACCATTAATTGGCAAAGCAAGGAACGAAGACACGGAGACAAACCGCACCTGGAGAAAGCAGCAATACATTCAAATGACGGTCCACTTAATAATATATACTTACCAGGAACACCAACAATTACAAGAATGGGATAACAAATCACTGATTCGTCGAGAACGGCGGAGCGTCCCATTTCCTGCATGAACCAGAGAATCGTGGAAGCAAAGTTCTGGGTATGGCCACAAAGACACTGCATCGTAACGGTCGTGTTTTATACACGAGCCAATCCCCCCGGGGAGATCATGCTCTTACATAAGGGCTCGCATTAGCTACGGGCCTTCGAACAAACACATTACAACATATATTTTTTCCAAACCAATAATAAAAGTGCACTCCACGATTATTTGATTCCAGCAAAGCAAAATCCGGGGCGGCACTGGGCGCCCAGGTTAATTAATTCCCTCGCTCTCTCACTCTGTTATACATGCCGCATCTTGGTGATACGGTGCTTTCACTCATTCTCCAAAGGCTCCACCGCTTCAGTTATAAAATTAAAAGGTGAAATAAAGGAGAAGGGGGAATAAAATATGACCCCGTCCATTAGCATGACACGGTCAAAGTGTACATGGTAACCAGACAAAAACCTGAAAGTGATAGAGCAAATCGCATTGACTTCAGGAGGGACAATATCGAAGTTGGGAGGGGAATCAAAACAAAGGCTGCATCTTTCATTCATGTGCAAGAACCATGAATGAGCCATAATCCAAGCACCCCAGCCATCCGCCCCTTCAACCACCGTCTGCCCCACCTGTGACAGAGAGTGTAGGTCCCGCAATGAACTCATCAGTCATCAGTCACCTGAGAACTCATTTTTAGTGTGGAAGCAAATCATCCTGGTTCCGCGGGACTGCCTAAGAAGAAGAGACCAGCGGAGCATGGTCGACCATTGAACGAGCATTGGTCACCGTCGTACCTGAATATCTTTTTAAAGTGCACTGTACCTAAAGGCTAATGATCTGCAGCCTCACCTCCAATAACAAGTGCATGGAGCTCATGGACTTCTTTGTGATGAAGATTGAGACCATCTCTTCAGCTGCCTCTGTCGCTACCTTCCTTTCCCCTGGCCCACCAAGCCAAACGTCCCCCAAGGCTCTCCCCCTGCCTAGCCCTGAACTTGCAGCTCTCTCTCGTTTCTCTCTTATCTTGCCTCATGCCCGCTCCGAGTTCATCTTATCTCTGAGACCCAACTCCCGCTCCCTCGATCCTATTACCATCAAACTGCTGACCACCCAACTTCCCTTCCTGGCTCCAATGTTACTGGATATTGTTAACGGCTCTCTCTCCTCAGGTACTGGCCCCCTTTCCCTCAAATCTGCCAGCATCATCCCCAGCCTCAAAAAACAACCTTTGACCCCTCCGTCCTTACAAACTGCTGCACCATCTCCGATCTCCCTTTCCTCTCCAAAATCCTTGAAAGTGTTGTCACCTCACAAATCCGTGCCCATCTTTCCTGCAACTCCATGTTTGAATCCCTCCAATCAGATTCCCACCCCTGCCACATTACATAAATGACTCTTTCTAAATTCATAAATTCATATGTGATTGTGACTGTGGTAAACTATCCCTCCTCATCCTTCTCGACGTATCAGCAACCTTTGACAGGGTGCACCACACCATTCTCCTCCAATGCCTCTGCTCCATTGTCCAGCTGGGTGGGACTGCTCTCCTCTTGTTCCATTCCTATCAATCCAGTCATAGCCAGAGAAACACTGGTGGCAAAGGCCATAACTACAGCTCTGGTCACCACATTACAGGAAAGATGTGACTGCACTAGAGACGGTACAGAGGAGATTTACGAGGATATTGCCTGGACTGGAGAATTCTAGCTATGATGAAAGATTGCATAGGCTGGGTTTGTTTTCTTTGGAAGAGAGAAGGCTGAGGGCAGACTTTAATGAGTTGTATAAAATTTTGAGGAGCCTAGATAGAGTGGATATGAAGGACCTATTTCCCTTAGCAGACAGGTCAACAACCATGGCATCATAGATTTAAAGTAATTGGTAGGAAGTTTAATGGGGAGATGAGGAGAAATGTCTTCACCCGGAGGTAGGTGGGCATCTGGAACCCACTTCCTGAAAGGGTGGTAGAGGCAGAAATCCTCAACACATTTAAAAACTGTTTGGATGTGCACTTGAAGTGCTGTAACTTACAGAGCTATGGACCAAGAGCTGGAAGGTGGGGTTAGGCTGGATAATTTTTTGTCGGCCGGCGTGGACACTATGGCCTGAAATGGCCTCCTTCCGTGCTGTAAATTTCTATGATTTTATAATTCATCCCATGACTGCAGTATTACCTTTGAGTCCCCCAAGACATTTGGCCCCTCGTATTTCTCAGGTACATGCTGCCCCTCAACGACATCATCTGATAAAATCTTCTGATTCCAAATGCATGCCAATGACAAACAGCTCTACCTCACCACCGCCTGTCTAGATCCCTCCACTGCCTCTGATTTGTCACCCTAATTTTCCGACATCCGGGACTGGATGAGCAAAAATTTCCTCCAATTAAATAACGGGAACACTGAGGTCATTGTCTTCAGTCCCTGCCACAAACACTGTTCCCTTGCCACTGACTCCATCTCTCTCCCGAGCATCTGTCTGAGGCTGAACCACTCTTGGTGTCATATTTGAGCCTGAGCACAGCTTCCGACCTTATATCCCCTCCATCATCAAGACCGCCTACTTCCACCTCCATAACATCGCCCGACTCCGCCCCTGCCTCAGCTCACCTGCTGCTGAAACCAACATCCAGGCATTTTTTTTAACCTCCAGGCAGGACCATTCCAATGCTCTCCTGGCCGCACTCCCACCTTGCACCCTACATAAATTGAGCTCATCCAAAGCTCTGCAGCCTGCATCATGTCCAGCACCAAGTCCCGTTCACCCATTGCCCTTGTGCTAGAGCAGATAAATCAGCTCCCAGTCTGGCAATGCCTCGCTTGTAAAATTCACATCCTTGTTTTAAAATCCCTCTGCAACCTCACCCCTCCCTACCTCTGTAACCTCTTCCAGCTCGATAACCCCCCGATATCTCTGTCCCCCTCCAGTTCAGGCCCCTTGAGCATCCCTGATTTCAATCGCCCCAACATTGGCAGCAGTGACTTCATCTGTCTGGTCCCTAAGCTCTGGACTTCCCTCTCGAATCAAAGAGTTGGAATAAATGGGGCTTTTTCGGGGTGGCAGGCGGGTGACTAGTGGGGTATCGCAGGGATCAGTGCTTGGGCCCCAGCTTTCACAATGGCCCAGAAATTCAGGCCTCCACGGGTGAGTATGCACGGGGTACTCACCCGTAGGCCAATGGAAGTGCCGGTTTCCTGCATGCACTGCGCATGCGCGGAAAACCGGTTAATCTGTTCCCCTGAAAGGAGGGGTTAAGAGATCGAATGCTTGTGCAGTAGAGGCTGCGCGTGCGCATCGAACTTCGGTTTTTTTTCCAGGTTTCTCCGGGAGGGTAAGCCTGCAGAATTTAGAAATGTAAAATGCAGGCGTAAGGCCTGCTTTTTACAAGTTAAGTGGTGAATTAATTAAAATTAAAACATTTTTTCCACAGGTTTATTATTTTTAAATACTTTAAAGCAAGGTAAGTTTATTTTTAGCCCCGTTAGAAAATAAAATTATTTTTTTCAAAAATTTAAATGATTGTTTAAAATAGTTATTTAATGTAATTTATAGGTTATTTTAAAAATGTGATTTAAAAAAAATTATTTGAAGATTTAGTGCTGCTTTGGGGCCGTAGTATTTAAAAGTCTTGACAGCACTTCCTGTCAGACTTATGAATGGAGCATTCCCTGCTCCAATTGACTCCCCATGGCCCACATGATCCCAGGGGATGCATCGAACTAACTGCGCCCCTGGGATATGCAAGCACTGCGCGCTGGCAGCTGGACCAGGTCCCGGATCGGAATTCCACGGGGGCCCACAGCTCAACAGCCGCTGCACAAGGTAAGTGCAGTTCGGGGGCTTGAACCCGTGGGAAGCCCCCGACCCAAATTTCTGGGCCAATATATGTCAATGATTTCGATGTGGGAACCAAATGTAATATTTCCAAGTTTGCTGATCACAAGAAACTAGGTGGGATTGTGAGTTGTGAGGAGGATGCAAAGAGCCTTCAAGGCGATTTAGACAAGTTGAGTGAGTGGGCAAATACATGGCAGATGCAATATAAGAAGGATGAATGTGACATTATCCACTTCAGCAGGAAAAACAGAAAGGCAGAGTATTATTTAAATGGTGATAGATTGGGAAATGTTGATGTACAGAGAGACCTGGGTGTCCTTGTACACCAGTCATTGAAAGCAAACATGCAGGTGCAGCAAGCAATTAGGAAGGCAAATGGTATGTTGGACTTCATTGCAAGAGAATTTGAGTACAACAGCAAGGATGTCTTACTGCAGTTATACAGGGCCTTGGTGAGACCACACCTGTAGGAGTGTGTGCAATTTTGGTCTCCTTACCTAAGAAAGGCTATACTTGCCATAGAGGGAGTGCAGCGAAGATTCACCAGACTGATTCCTGGGATGGTAGGGCTGTCATAAGAAGAGAGATTGGGTCGACTCGGCCTGTATTCACTAGAGTTTAGGGTTAGGGTTAGGGTTAGCATTAGGGTTAGGGTTAGGGTAAGGTTTAGAATGAGAGGGGGTCTCATTGAAACGTATATAATCCTGACAGGGCTAGACAGACTGGATGCAGGGAGGATGTTTCCCCAGTCTGGGGGGTCTAGAACGAGGGGTCACAGTCTCAGGATATAGGGTAGGACATTTTGGACTGAGGTGAGTCGAGCTTTCTTCACACAGAGGGTGGTGAACCTATGGAATTCTCTACCACAGAAGGCTGTGGAGACCAATTCACTGAATATATTTCAGAAGGAGATAGATAGATTTCTAGACACAAAACGCATCAAGGGGTATGGGGTCAGAGCAGGAATATGGTATTGAGATAGAGGATCAGCCATTATCATATTGAATGACAGAGCATGCTCGAAAGGCCGAATGGCCTACTCCTGCTCCTATTTTTCTATGTCTCTATGTCTAAACCTCTCCACCTCTCCACCTCTCTCTCCTCCTTTAAGATGCTCCTTTAAACCTACTTCTTTAATAAAGCTTTTTGAAACGTGTCCTAATGTCTCCTTATGTGGTTCGGTGTCAAATTTTCTTTGACGGTCACTACTCTGAAGCGCCTTGGGAGGTTTTACTACATTCAAGATGCAATATAAATGTAAGTTGACGTGCAAAGTAAATCAAACAACCTGCACTGACTCCATGCCTACAATTGGATTCAAATCAACAAACAGGAGGAGAGCTACATCAAACTAACCAGTGCATCTTTTTTGGTCAATGACCAGATTAAATACGGACCTGAAATTTGAGAATAATAATGCAATATTCAGCACTCTGAAAATCCTGGATAATTGTGCTCGAGATCTGTAATTAATTACCTACACATGAAGTAAATAGCTCACTGCACCATAAGAGGTTTCTGCAATTGACTGAATGGGGAGAGGGGGATTGGACATCACTGTCCATGTTGAACTACTTCTACTTTGACTTTGCTTTTTCCACGTGAATTTATTTCAATTTCTCTGGAGAAAATGGAGGAGGGGGGTGGGGCTGCAGCCATTCCATTTTCTGCTCTTGTTTATTGTCCAGTTCCAGTTTGAAGTTTGTCTTCTGTTAGAATGTAAGAACATAAGAAATAGGAGCAGGAGTAGGCCGTTCGGCCCTTTGAGCCTGCTCCACCATTCAATAAGATCATGGCTGATCAACGACCTCAACTCCATTCACTGGCCCTATCTCCATATCCCTTGATGCCCTTACAAGTCAGAAATCTATCGACTTCTGTTTTGAATATACCCAATGACTGAGCCTCCACTGCCTTCTGGGGTAGAGAATTCCAAAGATTCACCACCCTCTGTGTGAAGACATTTCTTCTCATCTCAGTCCTGAATGGCCTACCCTTTATCCTGATGCTGTGGCTTCTGGTTCTAGACTCCGCAGCCAAGGGAAACATTCGCCCAGCATCCATCCTAACAAGCCCTGTAATAATGTTGAATGCTTCAATGAGATCCCCTCTCATTCTTCTGAATTCAATAGAATACAGGCCAATTTATTCAATCTCTTCTCATACGACAGTCCCGCCATCCCAGGAATCAATCTCGTGAACCTTCGTTGCACTCCCTCTGTGGCAAGTATATCCTTCCTTAAGTAAGGAGACCAAAATTGTACACAGTACTCCAGGTGTGGTCTCACCAAAGCCCTATATAATTGGAGCAAGACATCTTTAGTCTTGGACTCAAATCCTCTTGTAATGAAGGTCAGCATACCACTTGCCTTCCTAATGGCTTGCTGCACCTGCACATTCACTTTTAGTGACTCATGTACAAGGACACCCAGGTCCCTTTCAGCATTTGCATTTCCCAATCTTTCACCATTTAGGAAATACTCTGTCTTTCTGTTTTTTCTAACAAACTGGATAAGTTCACATTTACCCACATTATATTCCATCTGCCATGTTCTCGCCTGTTGTAGGTGTTTTGCGGACCAAGTGATATGCAAGATCGATGCTCACACCATCCCTGGAAAAGATGACAGACTCAGAGTTATGGTTCAAAACGGTCTTTACTCGCAGGCCTGGGGAGAACCTTTCAGATTGCTGTCTGAATCCAACTCCACCGATATCTGAGCAACATTCACAATTACACAAAAATCAAACCCCTCCCTTGGGGGCGGGTGCAAAGCTTATCAGCATATACAGAGTTATAGCTAAATGGCAATTATAAACCATGACATTCAATCCTTCCTGCCGCCTACAAACTCGCAGTTCTGTTATCAGTTGGTCCTGTCACCTTCTGTGACTGGGGCCTAATCTTAATCTGTGACTTTACAACCATCCATTTGTCTCTGACCAGGTGGTTTGCTTGTTACATGTTTTCTTTAAGATACCAGTCCTCATTAAGTCTGTTCAAAGCACAGACTTTTGGCCTTGTTCTCGGGTTACTTCTGCAAAACAAGCACATTCTGATTAGTCCCACCATACTTTGAAGAATGGAAGCCTGTTGTGAGTTTACAACATACTAATTTTTGGTATGTTATCTTGTATATGTGTTGCCTTGCTTGGCTGAAAAGACATCCTCCCCAATCTTCCCACGAGTTGCTCTGCAGTTTAATTTCTCAGCATTTGAAGTCACTTAATCATGTTCTTAAAGCTTAGCTGGGTAAACGCAATATACAGACCTATATATCGTTTAACTCAGGGTATGGATTAACTCATTACCTCCACCTTGTACATTGGTGCTACATTATACGTATTCTAACATACAAATCTAAACTATAACAGTAATTTGGTTACTTCAGTCCCCCCTTATGGCCCATTGGTCACTTTGATCCAATATGGCCACTATGCTACAGTTTAGGATTGGTTGCTATGAGTACCGTCGCCCTAGTGGTACCAAGCCATGGTGTCTAGTACTCATACTTCCACAATCCTAAACACAGTTTTCATAATCATTCTTCTCATGCCCTACCCCTTGTTTTTTGGTGGTTAGCAACAGTATTTATTTCTCTCCTTCCTTCTTTATTTGTTTGGTTATGGCTTGTGCTAGGTTTTGGTTCTAGCAATATCCACAAAGTAAGAACAATAGGTCATTAATACGGCGCCTTGCACAACTAACAACACGTGTGACATGATCCTTATCCAGGGGTGTATATCGACATTTAGCCCCCAGTTCCAGAACTTATTGGACCAAGGAGTTTCCACTAATGTTGTACCAATGTCTTTTTGTTGTTTCTTTAAGTCTTCCTCTATTTTATGATAATACTTTAAAACTTCCTTCGTTTCCTGCCATAATTTCTTCCAAGCTTCCTCTTCCTCTTACTTAGAAATTGCCTAGGCCTCTGGTATGACATAAGTTTCAACCTCTTTATTATGTCCCATATTATCAAGTGACTAGGTTTTTGTTTCCTGTGGCCTTGGTGGGTGTATATATTGGTGTCCTATCTGTGTAGATAATTTGGATCAAAACAAAAGTTTGGTTGGGGAATGGGACAAATCAGATCTTGATATTCATATTAAGTTCCTCGGAGTCCACATCATGGAAGACCTCTCCTGGTCCCTCAACACCTCCTCTCTGGTGAAGAAGGCCCAGCAGCACCTATATTTCCTAAGGAGGCTGAAGGGATGTAACCTGTCACCCCTGATCCTCTCTAACTTTTACCGCTGCACTATAGAGAGCATCCTGACAAACTGTATCACAGTATGGTATGGCAGCTGTAGCTACTATGACCGGAAAGCCCTGCAGCGGGTAGTCAAAACTGCCCAACGCATTACCAGCACCCGGCTACCGACCATAGAGTACATATACCAGAAACGCTGTCTACGGAGGTCACGGTCCATCATCAAAGACACTACCCACCCCAGCCACAGTCTGTTCACCCTCCTGCCATCTGGGAGACGCTACAGATGCATTCGCACCCATACGACTAGATTTAGGAACAGCTTCTTTCCCAGGGCTGTCATCCTACTGAACTCCACAAATAAACTCTAAAGCCTGCACATCTGCCAATGCACTTTATTATGGTTATGTTTATGTTAATATACTACAAGCCAAATGTATGTTGAATGTTTAAATGTCTTAATCCAAATGTACACTCTCGGGAGCCACAACCCTACATTTCGTTGTACTGCACTTGTGCACTAACAATGAAAATAAAAGTTGAATTGATTGATTTGATTTGATTTTGATTTGATATTTCTGTTCAGTTGTGGTGACAAAAAATGTCCCATTGTTCCTTGGTGCTACCCTTGTCCAGTGCACCTCAAGGGTGCAATTGGTGATTTTTGTAAATCCACACTTGGATGTGTCTCCCTCGGTGGGGGGAGTGGGTGTGTGCACGCCCATGCCCTTCCCTTGTGGTGGCACCCGTCCATTACCACCCCCCTTATGGTTCCATTCTTCTGGTTATTGTCTTCATCCTTTTCCCAAAGTGCCTTGGTGGGGACATCATGATAATTAACCCAACTTTCCCTTTGTATCTCTCCTATATTAATCACGTCGTATAGGGGCTGTCCCTCTTCTGGGATTTGTGGGATAGCCAGTACAAAGCCAATCACCTTAGTCCATGGGGTCAGACAATTGCCTGCCCAGTATACTTGTCCCATTTTTTGCCCCTTACCTAAGCTTTTATTTGTCTCAATCCAAGGCTCCATATCCTTATTAGTAATCCAGTCAGGGATCTGTCCATTATTTATTTGCCTCATGTTATGCTGAGCATTCGACAATAGCCATGAGCCATACATGGCACATACTAATTCTTTATGGGTTTGGCGAGAAGCATTGTTAAGTCGATCAATAATTGTATTGATTGTTTCTGCATGAGGGACTACTATCTCTTCCACCCCCAACAATTGCATTATTGTTTGTTTTCCTGCCAGTGCCAATTGCTGGCTATTTCCAGTGGCTTGTTTTAGTAACTTCTCTATTTTTGCTTGTAGTTCTTCTTCTCTTTCGTTTACTCCTTCTATGTCCAAGCTATTAACTGTTGCTAACCCAGCCGCATACCCTGCTCCGGTCATTTTCAATACTCGCTGTTTCTTATGTCTCTGTAAGATAGGTTTTCCCTGTGGACCCTCTAAATTTTTTACCCACAGGGAGTTCCATATTTGATTCGTATGATTGTTACATATTGCGGGCATCCCAAAAGTACTCGTACTAATGGCAAGCTTAATAACTCTATGTGCCACATTAAAATACACCTCATCCTGTGTTTTCCTTATTACTACATAAGAACATAAGAACATAAGAAATAGGAGCAGCAGTAGGCCAATCGGCCCCTCGAGCCTGCTCCGCCATTCAATAAGATCATGGCTGATCTGATCCTAACCGCCAATCTACTATCACAGAACCATCACCTAAATCTAACAGAATTAGACACACGAAATAGGAGCAGGATCAGGCTACACGGCCCCTGGGTCCGCCCCACTACCCACAGGGCCATGACCGATCCGAACCTAGACTCATGTCCAAATTCCTGCCCGCTCCCCATAAACCTTTATTCCCTTTACTTCTAGGAAACTGTCTATTTCTGTTTTAAATTTATGTAATGATGTAGCTTCTACAGCTTTTTGGGGCAGCATATTGCATGGACCTACCACCCTCTGAGTGAAGTAGTTCCTCCTCATCTCAGTTTTGAAAGAGCAGCCCCTTATTCTAAGACTATGCCCCCTAGTTCTAGTTTCACCCATCATCGGGAACATCCTCCCCGCATCCACCCGATCCAACCCCTTCACAATCTTATATGTTTCAATAAGATCGCCTCTCATTCTTCTGAACTCCAATGAGTAGAGTCCCAATCTACTCAACCTCTCCTCATATGTCCATCCCCTCATCCCCGGGATTAACTGAGTGAACCTTCTTTGTACTGACTCAAGAGCAAGTATGTATTTTCTTAAGTATGGACACCAAAACTGTATGCAGTATTCCAGGTGCGGTCTCACCAATGCCTTGTACAACTGAAGCAATACCTCCGTATTTTTATATTCTATCCCCCTAGCAATGAAAGCCAACATTCCATTGGCCTTCTTAATCACTTGCTGCACCTGCATACTAACCTTTTGAGTTTCGTGCACCAGGACCCCCAGATACCTTTGTACTTCAGTACTTTCCAGTTTCTTGCCATTTAGATAATAACTTGCTCTACGATTTTCCTGCCAAAGTGCATAACCTCACACTTTCCAGTATTGTTTTCCATCTGCCAAATCTCTGCCCACTTATTTAGCCTGTCTATGTCCCCTTGCAGGTTTTTTATGTCCTCCTCACTCACTACTTTCCCTCCCATCTTAGTTTCATCTGCAAACTTTGATAAGTTACACTCGGTCCCCTCCTCCAAATCGTTAATATAGATTGTAAAGAGTTGGGGACCCAGCACTGACCCCTGCGGAACACCACTCGTTACTGATTGCCAGTCTGAGAATGAACCATTTATCCCAACTATCTGCCTTCTGTTAGATAGCCAATCCTCTATCCATGCCAGAATATTACCTCCAATCCCGTGACTTTTTATCTTAAGCAATAATCTTTTGTGTGGCACCTTGTCAAATGCCTTTTGGAAGTCTAAATACACTACACCCACTGGTTCCCCTTTATCCACCCTATATTTTACTTCCTCAAAGAACTCCAGCAAATTTGTCAAACATGACTTCCCCTTCATAAAACCATGCTGACTTTGTCCTATTAAATTGTGATTACCCAAATGTCCTGTTACTGTCTCCTTAATAATGGACTCCAATATTTTACCTACCACAGATGTTAGGCTAACCAGTCTATAGTTTCCAGCCTTCTGTCTACTACCCTTTTTAAATAAGGGCGTTACATTAGCAGTTTTCCAGTCTGCCAGGACTTTTGCTGAGTCCAGGGAGTTTTGGAAAATTATTACCAATGCATCCACAATCCCTACCGCCACTTCCCTCAAGACCCTAGGGTGTAAGCCATCAGGTCCAGGTGATTTATCCGCCTTGTGTCCCATTATTTTACCGAGTACCACTTCCTTAGTGATTTTGATCGTGTTTAGCTCCTCCCCCCCTATAGCCCCCTGTTTGTCCAGTGTTGGGATATTCTTAGTGTCTTCTACTGTAAAGACTGATACAAAATATTCATTCAGTGTTTTTGCCATCTCCATATTTCCCACCATTAATTTCCCGGTCTCATCCTCTAAGGGACCAACATTTACTTTAGCCACCCTTTTGCTTTCTATATAACTATAAAAACTCTTACTATCTGTTTTTATATTTTTTGCTAATTTACTTTCATAATCTATCTTCCTTTTCTTAATCAATCTTTTTGTTATTTTTTGCTGTCTTTTAAAGTTTTCCCAATCCTCTACCCTCCCACTAGATTTGGCTACCTTATATGCCGTTGTTTTTAGTCGAATACTATCCTCAATTTCTTTACTTAGCCACGGATGGCTGTCTTTTCTTTTACACCCTTTTCTTCTCAGTGGAATATTTTTTTTTTGGAAGTTGTAAATTAACTCCTTAAATGTACACCACTGATCATGTATCGTCTTACCCTTTAATCTATTTTCCCAATCCACTCTACTCAATTCCGCTCTCATGCCTTCATAGTCTCCTTTATTCAAGCTTAGCATGCTTGACAACAGCAACACTTATGTTCATCCCTAGGATCAAGGCGAGGACGTTCAACCTCATTCCGGACGTCCAGTGTTCCTGTAATTACAAAAAGGGGGCTGGTCATCACCAGCCAATTAGAATTATTCTATTCTTATCCGTTCTATCAGTTCAAACTGCTGTACACCTTGTTCATTTCTTGGTCTGTGGCTCTGTCTCCAGACATACCTGAAGATGCAAACTATGGCATATAACATTATCATCATACACAGCCCTATCATTGATATATGTAGAAACTCCCCTTCCCATTCTTTATACCTTCTAGCATACTCCTCACTCTCCTCAAAAGGCACCATCTCTGGCTTACTCATTGTCTTTGTTATATATTTTTAACTGAGTCCAGTGCTTCCATCTTCCTTTACCTGTTCCAGACTCATCTATATGTGTCACTGTTCATTAATACTTCATAAGGTCCTGACCATCTGGGTGCTAGCCCTGGTTTGGCTGGTATTATTTTGGCCACCACCTTGCTACCTATTGCTGGGACCTCCTTCTGGTCATCCTCTTTATCCTGTTCTAGATCCCGTATAATCTGTTGGTATTTGGCCTCATGTCTGAGAGAGTGTAATTGCATACACAATTGTTTAATAAATCTCCTAATTCTATCCTTCAGGGGCACTACATCCTCACCCCCGGTAGTGACTCCTTCCGGCAGTGTCATTGCTCGTCTTGTCATTAGTTCGAAAGGTATCAGCCCCGTGGTTCTATTCAGAGTTGATCTAAGTCTCATCAGTATACTCGGGAGTAGCTCTGCCCATCCCATCCCCGTGTCTTCTATTGCTTTAGCTAAGGATAATTTAAAATCCGGTTCATCCTTTCCACCATCCCTGAACTCTGAGGGCGGTATGGTATGTGGAACCTTTGTCTGATACCTAATAATGGACATGTTTCCTTTATAACCTTCCCTGTAAAGTGTGTTCCCTGGTCTGAATCAATCTGCAGCGGGACCCCCCATCATGTTACTACCTCCTCTGCCATTATTCGTGCTACTGTTGTTGCCATACAATCTCTAGTGGTGAATGCTTCAACCCATCGAGTAAATTGATCTATTATTACCAAACAGTACATTTTCCCCTTTGATTTCGGTAGAGGTCCAGTAAAGTCTATCTGCAACTTCTCCCATGGGCCTCTTGGTCTCGGCTGATGTCCCCACTTTACCTTGACAGGTTTCCCGATGTTATACTGTGCACATTTGGAGTAATGTCTCCAGAATCTGTCCACAGCTTGTTTCATTCCGGGCCACCACCAGCATCGCTGGAGGTTGTTTAACATATTGGATATACCTGTGTGTCGTCTGCCATGGTACATTTTCATTATTTCTTGTTGTATACAGCTTGGTGTACATATTTGCTGCACTTTCCTCCATATTCCCCCCGCCCTTTCTCTTGTGCCCCCTCGTTCCCATAGCTGTTTCTCCTCCTGGGATACTTCCTTATGTAATTTGGATATATCTATATCTTCTGGCAATGCAGTTATAGCAGCTATGTCTATCTGTGTTTCTGGTTCTGTGTTGCTCTTGTTTGCCACTGCAATCTGTTGCTCTACCACTTTTCTGGCTGCACGATCTGTGGCTCTATTTCCCTTTTCTGTGGGGGAATCCCCTCGCTGATGGGCTTTTACCTTTACTACTGCTGTTTCCATGGGTAGCCCCGAGTTGGCTACCAATTTATTTACTAAGTCCTCATGCTGTATGTGTTTGCCCCCCTCCCCTCCCGAGGCAATATACCCCCTTCTACTCCAAGCTGCCATATAAACATGTACTATGCCAAAGGCATAGCGGCTATCGGTATAGATATCCACCCATTTCCCTGCTGCCAATTTCAATGCCTCTGTCAGTGCCGTTAGCTCGGCAACTTGAGCTGAACTATCCCCTGGTAATCTTCCTTTCCTCTGGATGATGCCGGCTCCCTTCACCACAGTCCAACCTGTTCATGGTGTTCCGTTAACATATTTACGGGACCCGTCCACATATAGCTCTAGGTCTGCCTCTGTCAAAGGTAATTCCCTGATCCTGTCTACATACTCTAACTCCTCTTCACTGGTGCAACAGTGTGCTTCCCCTTCCATTTCCATCATAGCTGCGGGGTTCTGGCTCATGTCTGTAACTATCTGCATAGATTTATCTTTGGGTAACAGGACAGCCTCCCAAGCAGCCTTCCGGCCATTTGAGATGGTGCTGCAATTAGTTTACAAGATAACTTCCATTTATCGAATCATAATTTACTTTCTATCACTGTGGGGAAATATTAATTTAACATTAAGAAACTTAAATTTAATAATGTAGAATATCTTTCAATTTTATTCAGTAATAGGTGGAGCAAAATATTGCGTCACTTCACGTAAATAAAAAACATTCCCGATCGAAAAAGACAGTTGTGTTTTCACACATTAACTAAACACAAACACTTGGGCTTCTTTGGTCAGATTCCCTTTCTCAGCTGCCCGTGAAGTGCGTTCCTTGATCGGAATCTATTTGTAAGGGTACCCCCACTTTGATAAAATCCTGTATAGGCTGGGCCATTTCCGCATATTCTGGGATAATGTTCCGGCAATAATTCAATAATCCTAATACCTGCTTGACCCCCTCCCCTCTCTGGCACTGTCCCTTCCTGCTGCCCTCTCTAGCTGCTTGTAAGTACGGGACTGTGATAAACCAAAGCACGCAGCCAGTGATTGCGTGCTGTTCCCCTTGGTCCTAATGCCACTACATTCTGTTTTTGGGCATTTGTCTCTTCCCTTGTGTTAGTATGCATCCTAGGTAGATTTCTTCATCCTTCCCTACCTGTCCCTTTCTAGGGTTTAACTTTAGTCCTGCATTCTGTAGGGCTCCCAGTACCATAGTCAATTAAATATTGTAGAGGGACCTGCCACTATCAGATGTTCTTGCAGAGTGGAGTTATCTTATTCAATTCAGACTAAACCAATTTACACCAACCAGAATTTCACTGTGGCCACAATGAAAGTCTGGTTTTAATAGGTTAATTTACCTCATAACTCCAAGGTTAAATCTTAGACTGAAACTTAATCTTTTGTTAAACAAACTTTTTGTTGCTCTTCTCAGTTTTTACACACCAGCTTAACTTAAATTGTAGTAGCTTTTTTTTCATTCTGGGGGCACAATCTTATTCGCACATTCTTAAAACTTCCAAAATCCAAGACAAGACAAAAGGGTTAAATGTCTTTTTTTATCACAGAGAAGTGGGTGGAGCTAAAACACACAACAGACATTTTTCCTTTTTTCAGGACAGACTTTCAGACAAAGGAATATTGTAACTTCTTAAACATTCATAGTCAGGAATACATTCACACTTTAACACACAATTTCATACAACCTGAAATTCCAGCATATTTTTAAGGTTCCTTTCACTCAGCAAATCTTGTGTTTTATTTGTCTCTGTACAGATGTAAATAACTTCCATGTTGGTAACGCTTTAAGTTTATCTTTTTTTCCTTTTTAAATCGGTGACTGAGCAGCTTTCCCTGGCTTTCCAAATCCCTGTTTTTTTCCTTCCTTCGCAGAGTTTTCAAATTGGTTAGCCTACAAATTAGATCTTTCTCCTTCTCTATTTCTCCCTTCTGTTTCAACTCCTTACATTGTTTCTGGTAACAAGCTAAGATTACCATTCCCCCTTTTCTTCCTTATCCTTTGTTTGTCCTTTCCACCAAGCCCTTTGCTTTCTGGCACTGTCTTCCGGGTCCCATCCTTTCCTTTTCATTGATTCAATTAATTTTTTATTTTTATCTGCCAGGAATCGGGTTATAGAATCCAGGTCCCCCCACAGTGGGGAATCCTTCTTTCCATCTCTTGTTGTTTCCATGATTCTAAATTCACTCATCTCACTTTATATATCTCTTCTCAGATTTCCTTCTTTACTTCCTGTCAATCACTCCGTTACGTTGAACACACACACCAACCCTTTAGTCACGAGATTCTAATTCTGTGGGGTCTGTATCTTTGTGACTATTGGGTTATTTCATTCACTCACGATTGTAAAATCATTCATTCCTTTACTGAGGATTTGCCGCCTCCTGGCTTATGAGGATTTCCCGCCCTCCGGGTTAGGGGATTTGCCGCCCCTGCCAACCTTTTCCTTTACTGAGGATTTGCCGCCTCCCGGCTTAAGAGGATTTCCCGCCCTCCGGGTTAGGGGATTTGCCACCCCCGCTGACCTTTTCCTTTACTGAGGATTTGCCGCCTCCTGGCTTAAGAGGATTTCCCGCCCTCCAAGTTAGGGATTTTGCCGCCCCCGCCAACCTTTTCTGAGATCGCACCAGCTCCTCCTAGTCTGTTTCTTTTAGTTCTTATTTCACCGCCTTTCTGAATCTTACAGCATGTCTGAACTCTACCGAGGGGTGGTAAGGTAAAATGTACTTACCCTTCTCAACCTGACGATACTGCGACTCGGAGATGGTTGCTGATCCTGCCGACTACGCCAATTGTTGTAAGTGTTTTGCTGACCAAGTGATATGCAAAGATGACGCGCACACCATCCCCAGAAAAGATGACAGACTCAGAGTTATGGTTCAAAACGGTCTTTACTCGCAGGCCTGGGGAGAACCTTTCAGATTGCTGTCTGAATCCGACTCCACTGATATCCTAGCAACATTCACAATTATACAAAAATCAGACCCCTGCCCTAGGGGTGGGTGCAAATCTTATTAGCATATACAGAGTTATAGCTAAATGGCAATTATAAACCATGACATTTAATCCTTCCTGCGCCTACAAACTCGCAGTTCTGTTATCAGTTGGTCCTGTCACCTTCTGTGACTGGGGCCTCATCTTAATCTATTACTTTACAACCATCCATTTGTCTCTGACCAGGTGGTTTGCTTGTTAAATGTTTTCTTTAAGATAACAGTCCTCGTTAAGTCTGTTCAAAGCACAGACTTTTGGCCTTGTTCTTGGGTTACTTCTGCAAAGCAAGCACATTCTGACTAGTCCCAACATACTTTGAAGAATGGAACCCTGTTGTGAGTTTACAACAAACTAATTCTTAGGTATGTTTTCTTGTATATGTGTTGCCTTGCTTGGCCAAACAGACATCCTCCCCAGTCTTCCCATGAGTTGCTCTGCAGTTTAATTTCTCAGCATTTGAAGTCACTTAATCATGTTCTTACAGCTTAGCTGGGTAAATGCTATGTACAGACCTATATATCATTTTAACTCAGGGTATGAATTAACTCATTACCTCCACCATGTCCATTGGTGCTACATTATACATATTCTAACATACAAAACTAAAGTATAATAGTAATTTGACTACTTCATCGCCCATTCACTGAGCCTGTCGAGATCCCCCTGAAGCCTCTTCACATCCTCTTCACAATTGATACTCCCACCTAGCTTTGTATCATCAGCAATTTTGGAAATGTTACATTTAGTCCCCTCATCCAAATCATTGATATAGATTGTGAATAGCTGGGGTCCAAGCATTGATCCTTGTGGTACCCCACTAGTCACAGCCTGCCATCCTGAAAATGTCCCATTTATCCCTACTCTTTGTTTTCTGTCTGTATACCAATTCTCAATCCATGCTAGTATATTACGTTCAATTCAATGTGCCCTAATTTTGTTCACCAACCTCTTGTGTGGGACCTTCTCAAAATCCAAATACACCACATTTACCAGTTCCCCTTTGTCTACTCCACGAGTTACATCCTCAAAGAACACCAATAGGTTTGTCAAACAGGATTTCTCTTTCATAAATCCATGTTGACTCTGCCCAATCTTACTATTAGTTTCTAAGTGCCCAGCTATTGCATCCTTTATAATAGATCCCAACATTTTCCCAACTACTGATGTGAGGCTAACATGTCTGTAGTTCCTCGTTTTCTCTCTCTCCTTTCTTAAATAGTGAGGTTGCATTTGCTATCCTCCAATCTGCAGGTACCGTTCCAGACACTATAGAATCTGGGAAGATGACAACCAATGTGCCTACTATCCCAATGGCCACCTCTTTCAAAACCTTAGGATGTAGGTCATCCAGTCCTTGGGATTTATTGACTTTTAGTCCCATTAATTTTGCTAGTATTGTTTTTTAACCAATAATAATTTCTTTAAGTTCCTCATTCTCGCCACATCCTTGGTTTGCTTGTATTTCTGGGAGCTTTTTTGTGTCTTCCTCCGTGAAGACAGAAAGAAAGTATTTATTTTATTTCTCAACCATTTCCTCATTCCCCATTATAAATTCTCCCGTCTCTGACTGTAAAGTACCTACATTTACCTTTGCCAGTCTTTCCTTTTCATATAGCTATAGAAGCTTTTACAATCCATTTTTATATTTTTTGCTAGTTTGTGCTCATATTCAATTTTCCCTTTCTTTATCAATTTCTTGGTCCCCCTTTGCTGATTTCTAAAAAGATCCCAATCCTCAGGCTGACCCCTTTTTCTGGCAACGTTATAAGCTTCCTCCTTTGACTTAATACTAGCTTTAATTTCTTTTGCCATGGCTGGATCACTTTTCCTTTTGGGTTTTAATGCCCTAAAGGAATATATGTTTGTTGCAAATTATGCATTATTTCCTTGAAGGTTAGCCATTGTATGCCCACCTTCATACCTTTTAGTGTCGTCTCCCAATCTACCATGGCCAACTTGTCCCTCATACCATTGTAGTTTCCTCTGTTTTGATTGAAGACCTTAGTTTCAGATTGGACTACATCACTCTCAAACTTAATGTAAAATTCAATCATATTATGGTCACTTGTCCCTAAAGTCCCCTTTACCATAAGATTATTGATTAGCCCTTTCTCATTACACAGTACCAGATCCAGAATAGCCTGTTCCCTGGTTGGTTACTCCACATACTGATTCAAGAAACCATCTCACATGCATTCCAAGAATCCGTCCTCAATACCATTGGTGGTAATTTGATTTGCCCAGTCAATATGTAGATTAAAGTCCCCCATGATTACCTTATTGCCCTTGTTACATGCACTTCTAATTTCTTGATTAATACTGTGCCCTACATTACCGTTAATGTTTGGTGGCGTATACAC
The DNA here is from genome assembly GCF_052327205.1 of Somniosus microcephalus. Taxonomy (NCBI): domain Eukaryota; kingdom Metazoa; phylum Chordata; class Chondrichthyes; order Squaliformes; family Somniosidae; genus Somniosus; species Somniosus microcephalus. The sequence continues at coordinate 120,305,447 of NW_028225179.1, forward strand.
AACTCCCACCAATGTTTTCCACCCTTTGCTGTTACTTAGCTCCACCCAAACTGATTCCAGTTCTACATCACGATCTGCTGAGGCAAGATCTTTTATCTCTACCATACCAATCTCATCCCTTATTAACAGCGCTACGCCAACTCCTTTTCCTTTTTGTCTGTCCTTCCTAAATGTTGAGTACCCTGGAACATTCAGTTCCCAGCTTTGGTTACCCTGCAACCATGTCTCTGTAATGGCAATTACATCATCCCCATTTACTTCTATTTGTGCCATTAATTCATCCAACTTGTTGTGAATGCTACGTGCATTTAAATAAAGTGCCTTCAACTTTGCCTATTTAATATTTTTCTGCACTTTGACCCTCTTTACTGTTGGGCTTTGTTTCTGCTCCCTACTAGTTTTGCTGACTACTATTCTAACTTGCACTTCCAACTTTGTTTCTCTCTGTTCTGGACCCACACTTAGGTTCCCAGCCCCCTGACAAACTAGTTTAAATCCTTCCCAACAGCACTAGCAACCCCACCTGCGAGGATATTAGTCCGGGTTCTGCTGAGGTATAACCCGTCCGGCTTGTACAGGTCCCACCTTCCCCAGAATCGGTCCCAATGCCTCAGGAATTTAAATTCCTCCCTCCGGCACCATCTCTCCAGCCATGCATTCATCTGGTCTATTCTCCTATTTCTGCTCTCGATAGCACGTGGCACTGGGAGTAATCCTGAGATTACTGCCTTTGAGTCCTGCTTTTTAATTTATTTCCTAGCTCCCTATATTCTGCTTGCAGGACCTCATCCCCCTTTCTACCTATGTCATTGGTACCAATATGGAACATGACATCTGGCTGTTCACCCTCCCCCTTCAGAATGTTCTGGCTCTATTTGCAAAGTTAGCACTTCTGAAGACACGCTGTTATTTCCACCTTTACCCTTCATTGTTATATATCTATATATATAAAAGGATCGTCGTGTCTGTCTGTCTGTCTGTGTGTATGTCCGCTATACACTCAAAAGTTATAGTGCGTACATACACATATGTTATATCAAAAGATAGCTGATGATTACGGGAGTGTCATAGGTGTATTTACTTTTTGGTCAGACAAGATTTGTTTGGGCACTGTACAAAAAACCTTCAAAAAACGGACAAAATCCACTCATTAGTGGTTGACCAATCCTACTGCTCATTAGCGTTGAGTAACGTGATGGTTGACCAATCCGCGCACTGTGTCACGGGGGGCACTTCATGGCGTTTGTGGGCGGGGCCTAATTCTTCAATCTGCCATTAGTGAGGTGAGTGGCGGCCATTAAAGACCGGACGCAGATGGAGATTAAATGATATGAAATATAGATTTCCAGCAGAAAAAAAGTTGGTTTTAAAAGAAAAAAAATCCATTTGCAAATGAGTGCATGATACACAAAGTTAGCGCTTAATGTTTTATGATGCTTTTTAAGATAACAGAACCCCAGCTGAACCCTGTAGGTCCCGGGGCTCAGCTCCGTTTGCGGCCGCAGGCCGGGGACTCGGGCCTTCTCCCCCTCGGCCTGGTCCCGGGGCTCAGCTCCATTTGCGGCCATGGGCCAGGGACTCGGGCTGACCCCCCTCAGCCCGGTCCCGGGGCTCGGCTCTGTTTGTGGCCGTGGGCCGGGGACTCGGGCTTCCCCCCCCCTCGGCCCGGTCCCGGGGCTCCGCTCCGTTTGCGGCCGTGTGCCGGGGACTCAGGCTTTCCCCCCCTCAACTAGGCCACAGGCAAGCTGCTGCAACGGTCTGGAGTGGGAGCCGCCGCACACGGCCTTCCCCGCAGCGTCAACCGTGCGGCCCGAGATCCAAACCGAAAGCGAGCAGGGCTCCGGGTCACCAAGGCCCCACACCCCCCTTTGCCCCCCACCCCCCCTTTCCCCCCAACCCCTTCCCCCCACACCCTTTCCACC
>NW_028225179.1:120307868-120348303 GCF_052327205.1 Somniosus microcephalus
TAGGATAGTAATTATTAATGGATATTGGCCTAGTTCTGCCCTGCATGCATTGTTTACGGTTTTCCTTTGAGTCCGGAGGATACTTTTACAGAATTCTGCATGTAGGATCTCAATTGGGTGTTTGTCCCATTTTGCAAATTTCTTGTTGTGTTAGCGGTCCCCACACCTCACTGCCATAGAGTGCAATTGGTTCAATTACTGATTAAAACATTTTGAGACAAATGCTAATTGGGATTTCTATTTGGATTGATTTTTTAATGGCATAGAAAGCCCTTCTTGCTTTCTCTTTCAGTTCATTCACAGCCAGATGAAAATTTCCCGTAGAACTGATTTTTAAGCCCAAGTATGTGTAGTTAGTGGTTTGTTCAATTTTAGTTGTTCCTAGTGTGAAATTTATTCTGGGTCCCTGATGTCTGGATCTTTGCTGGAACACAAGGACTTTGGTTTTTTGGGGGGTTTATTGTCAGGGCCCAGGTCTGACAAGAACGACTCTAGCAGATCCAGGTTCTGCTGTAGGCCATCCTTAGTTGGTGACAGCAGAACCAGGGTCGTCTGCATAGAGGGAGGAATTTAACCTTGGATTCATATCGGGTGAGAGCCGGGGTGCTGTAGATTGTTGAAAGTAGTTTTGCCAATTCATTTAGCTAAATATTAAAGAGTGTCGGTGAGATGGTCAAGCCCTGCATCACCACCACGCCCCCTGTGGGAAGTATTTTGTTTGTTTGTCTCCAATTTTAACTGCACATTTATTGTTTGTATACATTGATTTAATTACATCATATGTTTGTCCCCCTACACCACTTTCAATAAGTTTCAAGAATAGACCGTTGTGCCAGATGGAATCGAAAACCTTCTGGAAATCTCTAAAGCAGGCAAAAATTTTGCTTTTGTTTTGATGAACATGTTTTGTCAATTAGGGTCTGTAGGGTGAAGATATGATCTGATGTTCTATAGTTTGGTAGGTATCCAATTTGGCTTTTACTCAAGACATTGTGCTCTTCAAGGAAGTTTATAAGTCTTTTGTTTATGATACTACAGAATACCTTCCCCAGGTTACTGTTTACACAGATGCCTCGGTAGTTATTTGGGTCAATTTTGTCTCCACTTTTGTATATGGGCGTTATGAGTCCTTTGTTCCAGATATCAGGGAAGTAACCGACACTCAGAACCAAGTTGAAGAGTTTTAGGATAGCCAATTTAATTTCACCCCCGTCTCCCTCTCTCTCTCTTCCCCGTCTCTCTCAGTCTCTTCCCCTCCATCTGTCTCTCTCTCTCTTCTCCCCATCTCTCTCTCTCTCTCTCTTCCCCCATCTCTCTCTCTCTCTCTCTTCCCCCATCTCTCTCTCGCTCTCTTCCCCTCCGTCTCTCTCTCTCTTCCCCCCGTCTTTCTCTCTCTCTCTCTTCCCCCGTCTCTCACTAGCTCTCTCCCCGGTCTCTCTCTCTCCCCCCCCCGTCTCTCTCTCTCTCTCCCCCATCTCTCTCTCTCTCTCTTCCCCATCTCTCTCTCTCTCTTCCCCGTCTCTCTATCTCTTCCCCCGTCTCTCTCTCTCTCTCTGCCCCCTTCTCTCTCTCTCTCTCTTCCCCATCTCGCTCTCTCTCTCCCTGTCTCTCTCTCTCTCTCTCCCCCCGTCTCTCTCTCTCTCCCCGGTCTCTCTCTCTCTCTCTCCCCCGTCCTCTCTCTCTGTCTCTTCCCCCCCGTCTCTCTCTCTCTCTTCCCCGTCTCTCGCTCTCTCTCTCTTCCCCCATCTCCCTCTCTCTCTTCCCCCGTCTCTCTCTCTCTCTCTCTTCCCCCCATCTCTCTCTTTCTCTCTCTTCCCCGTCTCTCTCTCTCTCTTCCCCATCTCTCCTCTCTCTCTCTTCCCCCGTCTCTCTCTCTCTCTCTCTCTCTCCCATCTCTCTCTCTCTCTTCCCCCCGTCTCTCTCTCCCTCTTCCCCCCGTCTCTCTCTCTCTCTTCCCCCGTCTCTCTCTCTCCCCGTCTATCTCTCTCTCTCCCCGTCTCTCTCTCCCCGTCTCTCTCTCTCTCCCTGTCTCTGTCTCTCTCTCTCTCGCCCCACTCTCTCTCTCTCTCCCCCTGCCTCTCTCTCTCTCTCCCCCCGTCTCTCTCTCTGTCTCTTCCCCCGTATATCTCTCTCTCTCCCCGCTCTCTCTCTCTCTCTCCCCATCTCTCTCTCTCTCTTCCCCCGTCTCTCTCTCTCTCTTCCCCATCTCTCTCTCTCTCTCTTCCCCAGTCTCTCTCTCTCTCTCTCTTCCCCATCTCTCTCTCTCTCTCTCTCTTCCCCGTCTCTCTCTCTCTCTTCACCCCTGACTCTCTCTCTCTCCCCCCCCATCTGTCTCTACTCCCCCCAGTCTCTCTCTCTCTCTACTCCCCCCAGTCTCGCTCTCTCTCCTACTCCCCCAGTCTCTCTCTCTCTCTCTCTTTCAACCACAACATGCCCTCAAAAAAACCCTCATCACCGCCGGGCACTCCAGCTAGTATATAATAAAAGGATTGTGCTGTCTGTCTGTCTGTGTGTATGTCTGGGCATCACTCAAAAGTTATAGAGTGTACCTACACATATGTTATATCAAAAGAAAGCTGATGATTAGGGGAGTGTCATAGGAATATTTACGTTTTGGTCAGCCTAAACTTGTTCAGACAGTATACAAAAAACCTTCAAAAAACGGACAAAGTCCGATCATTAGAATTTGAGTACAGGAGCAAGGATGTCTTACTACAGTTATACAGGGCCTTGGTGAGACCACACCTGTAGAACTGTGTGCAGTTTTGGTCTCCTTACCTGAGAAAGATTATACTTGCCATAGAGTGAGTGCAGCGAAGGTTCAGCAGACAGTTTCCTGGGATGGCAGGTCTGTCGTATGAGGAAATATTAGGTCGACTAGGCCAGTATTGACTAGAGTTTAGAAGAATGAGAGGGGATCTCATTGAAACGTATAAAATTCTGACGGTCTAGGCAGACTGGATGCAGGGAGGATTTTTCTCCTGGCTGGGGGTTTAGAACGAAGGGGTCACGGTCTCAGGATACGGGGTAGGACATTTAGGACTGAGATGAGGAGAACTATCTTCACACAGAGGGTGGTGAACCTATTGGAATTCTCTACCCCAGAAGGCTGTGGAGGCCAAGCACTCAATAGATTTAAGAAGGAGATATATAGATTTCTAGACACAAGAAGCATCAAGGGGTATGGGGAGAAAGCCGGAATATGGTATTGAGATAGAGGATCAGCCATGATCATATTGAATGGCAGAGCAGGCTCGAAGGGCCGAATGGTCTACTCTTGCTCCTATTTTTCTATGTCTCTATGTTTCTAAACCTCTCCGACTCTCCACATCTCTCTCTCTCTTCCTTAAAGATGCTCGTTAAAACCGACTTCTTTGAGAAAGCTTTTCAAAACGTGTCCTAATGTCTCCTTATGTGGTTCGGTGTCAAATTTTCTTTCACGGTCACTACTCTGAAGCACCTTGGGAGGTTTTACTACATTAAAGATGCAATATAAATGTAAGTTGACGTGCAAAGTAAATCAAACAAACTGCACTGATCCCGTGCGTACAATGGGATTCAAAACAACAAACAGGAGGAGAGCTACATCAAACTAACCAGTACATCTTTTCTGGTCAATGACCAGATTAAATACGGACCAGAAATTTGAGAATAATAATGCAGTATTCAGCATTCCAAAATACTGGAAAATTGTGCTCGAGAGGTGACATTAATTACCTACACACGAAGTAAATAGCTCACTGCATCATAAGAGGTTTCTGCAATTGACTGAATGAGGAGAGGGGGGATTGGAGAATACTTTCCGTGTTGAACTATTTCTGCTTTGCCTTTGCTTTTTTTACTCTGCCTTGTTCATTCTCAGTGTCGGTATGTTTCTGATTCTTTCCTCGTGGATTTATTTCAATTTCTCTGGAGGAACTGGAGGAGCGGGAGTTAAACTGCAGCCATTCCATTTTCAGCTCCTGTTTTTTGTCCAGTTCCAGTTTGAAGTTTGCCTTGTGTTAGAACGTAAGAACATAAGAAATAGGAGCAGGAGTAGGTCATGGCTGATCATCCACCTTAACTCCATTCACTCGTCCAATCGCCATATCCCTTGATGCCCTTACTAGTCAGAAAATCCATCGACATCTGTTTTGAATATAGCCAATGACTGAGTATCCACAGCACTCTGGGGTAGAGAGTTCCAAAGATTCACCACCCTCTGTGTGAAGTATGTCTTCTCACCTCAGTCCTGAATGGCCTACCCTTTATCCTGAGGCTGTGGCCCCTCGTTCTCATCTCCACAGCCAAGGGAAACATTCTCCCAGCATCCACCCTATCAAGCCCTGTAATAATTTTGTATGCTTCAATGAGATACCCTCTCATTTTTCTGAATTCAAGAGAATACAGCCCTAGTTTGTTCAATCTCTTCTCATACGACAGTCCTGCCATCCCAGGAATCAATCTCGTGAACCTTTGTTGCACTCTCTCCATGGCAAGTATATCCTTCCTTAGGTAAGGAGACCAAAATTGCACACCGTACTCCAGGTGTGGTCTCACCTGTACTCTTTAGTCCTGGACTCAAATCCTCTGTAATGAAGGCCAGCATACCACTTACCTTCCTAATGGTTTTCTGCATCTGCACATTCACTTTCAGTGACTCATGTACAAGGACACCCAGCTCCATTTGAGCATTTGCATTTCCCAATCCTTCACCATTTAGGAAATACTCTGCCTTTCTGCTTTTCTACCAAAGTGGATAACTTCACATTTAACCTCATTATTTTCCATCTGCCATGTTCTCACCCACTCACTGAGCATGTCGAGATTCCTTTGAAGCCTCTTCACATCCTCTTCGCAATTGACACTGCCACCTAGCTTTCTGTCATCAGCAAACTTGGAAATTTTACCTTTAGTCCCCTCATCCAAATCATTGATATGGATTGTGAATAGCTGGGGCCCAAGCACCGATCCTTGTGGTACCCCACTTGACACAGCCTGCCATCCTGAAAATGTCCCATTTATCCCTGCTCTTTGTTTTCTGTCTGTTAACCAATTCTCAATCCATGCTCGTATGTGACCCTCAATTGCATGTGCCCTAATTTTGTTCACCAACCTTTTGTGTGGAACCTTATTGAAGGCCTTCTGAAAATCCAGATACACCACATTTACCGGTACCCCCTTTGTCTATTCCACTAGTTACATCTTCATAGAGCTCCAATTGGTTTGGCAAACAGGATTTCCCATTCATAAATCCATGTTGACTCTGCCCAATCTTACTATTAGTTTCTAAGTGCCCAGTTATTGCATCCTTTATAATAGATTCCAGCATTTTCCCAACTACAAGTCTGTAGTTCCCCGCTTTCCCTCATTATTCTGGTTAATTTTCGCTGTACCCCCTCCAAGGCCAATATATCCTTCGTGGGGTGTGGCACCAGAAATGAGCACAATACACGAGGCAGTGTCTAACCAGAGCTCTCTAGTGGACTTTTTTTGAGGATGTAACTGGTAAAATAGATAAGGGAGAACCAGTGGATGTGGTGTATTTGTTCTTTCAGATGGCTTTCAATAAGGTCCCACATAAGAGATTAGCGTGTAAAGTTAAGGCACATGGGATTGGGGGCAAGGTATTGACTTGGATAGAGCACTGGTTGGCAGACAGAAAGCAAAGATTTGGAATAAACGGGTCTTTTTCCGAATGGCAGGCAGTGACTCGTGTGGTACCGTAGGGATCAGTCCTTGGACCCCAGCTATTCACAATATATATTAATGATCTAGACAAGGGAACTAGATGTAATATCTCCAAATTTGCAGATGACATAAAGCTGGGTGGGCGTGTGTGCTGTGAGGAGGATGCTGAGAAACTCCAGGATGATTTGGACAGGTTGGGTGATTGGGTAAAAGCATGGCAGATGCAATATAACGTGGATTAATGTGAGGTTATCCACTTTGGTGGCAAACACAGGAGGGCAGATTATTATCTGAATGGCAATAGATTGGGAGAAGGGGAAGTGCAACGAGACCTGGGTGTCCATGTGCACCAGTCGCTGAAGGTAAGCATGCAGGTGCAGCAGGCGTTTAAGAAGGCAAATGGCATGTTGGCCTTCATAGCGAGAGGGTTTGAGTACAGGAACAAGGATGTCTTGCTGCAGTTATACAGGGCCTTGATGAGACCACATCTTGAGTATTATGTGAAGTTTTGGTCGCCTTATCTGAAGAAGGATGTTCTTGCCATGGAAGGAGTTCAGTGAACATTCACCAGGCTGATACCTGAGATGGCAGGAATGACGTACGAGGAGAGATTGGGTCGATTCGGCTTTTACTCGCTGGAGTTTAGAAGAATGAGTGGTGATCTCATTGAAACTTATAAAATTCTGACAGGACTGGATAGACTAGATGCAGGAAGGATGTTCCCAATGGTCAGGGAGTCCAGAACCAGGGGTCACAGTCTAAGGATATGGGATAGGCCATTTAGGACAGAAATGAGGAGGAATTTCTTCACCGAGAGAGTGGTAAACCTGTGGAATTCGCTACCACAGAAGGCAGTGGAGGCCAATACATTAAATATATTCAAGAAGGAGTTGGATATATTTCTTAAAGCTAAGGGGATCAAGGGGTATGGGGAGAAAGCAGGGACCGGGTACTGAATTTGGATGATCAGCCATGATCGCATTTAATGGCAGAGCAGGCTCGAGGGGCCGAATGGCCGACTCCTGCTCCTATCTTCTATGTATCTATGTTTCTATGTTTCTACAGGTGTAACCTAGCTTTGCCACTTTGTGTTCCAGCCCTCTTGGGATAAAGATCGACATTCCATTGGGCTTTTAAATTAGTTTTTAAGAACATAAGAAAAAGTAGCAGGAATGGGCCATTTAGCCCTTCGAGCCTGCTCCGCCATTCAATAAGATCATGGCTGATCTTCTTCCTCATCTCCACTTGTAAGGGGGGCATCTTTTAACTGGTTTATGGTAATTTACCTGCCCAGCAGCCTTTTGCTGCTGCACTCTAAACCAATTTACAAACAGCGGTTTCGAATCGCTACCCCTCCTTCAGTTCTGAGTGGAGGAACTTATAATTAATGATATTAAAACGGACAAGTGGTTTGGATGAGAGCAACAAGTTTTATTACCTAAATAAACTATGATCAAAAGAATAACCTATGCCACACGAACACAGTAATTACAGAAAACTATATAACAGGGGGTTGCAGATGGCGAAAACGAGGGATACAATGGCTACAATGTTATTTAAACAATCTTAGCAATTCCCTTAAATCACCACCCTAAACTCCTGCTAGGTTGCCTTGCCGAGGAGTCAGAAAACCCTGCTCACCTGTGGTCCAACGAAGTAAAGAGCGAGATAGCTTCTCAGCAGCTATCTTTATACCTGGTGAGGTCCTGCCGTTCTGCCCTGCAAGGTCTGTGTGCAAAATTCCCCGCCCAAAGTGTCCAATACACAAGAGAAAGCTGTGATTGGCTAACTCAGAGTGGTTAGACTGGGTTAATGTGTCTTCCGGAGCTCCCTGGGCTGAAACAAAAGGGAAATACAGCTGCTCTATTGTCTAGTGCTGGGTGATTTAAAAACCCATTCAATTCTTAAACGGATCCCATTCAAGATACAAAAGTCTCTTCTGCAGTTTAGATGCATCCACTCAATATACAAACAAATGCTAATAACATTCAATTGCTTTGTAAACAAAGCATTGTCCTTTGTCTTCGGCCATGTGGTGACAGCCATTTTTATCCCTGGAAATTTAAAAGCACAACGCCCAGGGATTCTTTAATCAAAAAAAAATTTAATCTTCAGAACTGTAAATTATTACGAATTCTTACAGTCCGCCCTTGGATACTTCCAGCTTGCTTGTAGTATCCTCTTGAAGAAATGAGCAATGATTCCTGACCCCTCACAAACAACCATCCCCTGTATTTACCTAATAGCTATCTGCCACTGATCCCCATCCCGTCTATTCCCCTTAAATTCAAGAAAAAAAAAACCATGGTATGGTAGGCATCTTACAGATACTTCCGTTTTCAATAAGGTGTATCATACACCTACACGCTTGTAAAATTATACAATGTAAACCAAATTTACAATTACTTTTTTACATCATAAGTTATTACAAAATGTTGCAGTATTAGTTACACAATGTACTCAAAATGATCCCAAGCACGGAGAGGTTCCTACGCCTCTGCTCAACTTCGAGTTGTCACAAACTGGTCCCAAGCACGGAGAGGATCCTACGCCTATGCTCAACTTGGGGCTGCAACACAATATACAAAAAATAATTAAACAACATGCTTAAATGAACCCCGACCATCACGTGCCGATGATGGGTTGCGAAATTCGAGTGGGTATTGCTCCTCCCACTCGGGCAGTAAAAGTACCTTCCACCTCCCTTTAATCGTCTTAAACTTTAAAACAGGCAGAATGGATTTACAGACCAGCCTGCTCCGCCAGCCCCGAGCCATTCCCTTGTCCCTTTGTGGAGGCGGGATACCCCTCATGTTTAAAATATATCTTAGCACAGACCGAGACTGGGGAGCATGGGATCTCGACTCCCAGTCTTTCCCCCTCCCGTCTTCCCTCGACTGGCTGCAGAAAGATGATGGGTGACTGTGTGGCGGCTCTCCCTGGCCCGACACAAGCTTGGATCCCAGATCCGGCCACCCACTCATCCTCCCCAGCCACACTTACATTAACTTTGCCCGTGGGCCCCCGGGTGAGTTCCTCCCTTCCCCGAATGCACCCACGTGATTCTTGGGTCTCCCCCTCCTCTATACGATCTTTCCCGGGCCATCAGCATCCACCCCCGAGGTCCGCGTCCCTATCACAAGGAGCCCGCGCTTCCCCATCGTGACTCCTGAACAGCGAGGTCTCCCGCAAGTGTACTTCGGTCAGGATAGTGCTGGGTTGGGGGCCGTGCCCCACCCAGCTGGGGCCATCTCCGCCCCGTAGGAGGAGTGGGCAAATTCCTCCGGACACTGTCCAGTTTTTCCCAAAGATCGCTGCGGGGTCTCCTGGATTCAGCCGGTGGCGAGGTGATCCCCAACATTCTGCCTCCATATCTTCATTCGGTGCCCAGCTTGGGCTGGGCGAACAGGGCTGCTTCATTTTCCAATCTCCTGCAAAAACTTAAAAGGACACGCTGCCAGGTCTCACTGACCTGCTGCCTTAGGTGGAGACATGGTCGGGTACCTCGACCTCGGACCAAAATGCAAACATTTGGCTCACATGTAAACTTAAACTCTTTAAACTTAAACTTAAACCTAGTTATGTCAACAAAACTTAAAATACACCTTAAAAGCACGCTATGCACACAGCTATAATACAAATGCCGCCCGTCTCCGGACGGCCAGGCTAATCTCTGGCACCGTCACAGATTGCTGCTGGCTGCAGCATAACTGGACTGCCTCCTGTCTCTGGTCCCTCGCAGCTTATGGCTGTTGAGTGGGGGCCTCTGTTCTCTGGCTTTTCCCTGGCTCGGGAGTCCACCCTACTGCACTGTGAAGTGGGTGACTATGCTTTCTGAGGCTGGGGCACCCACTGAAACCTTCTGAGGAGTGTCTCTATGGGGGAAACTTAGGCTGGTGGACCCTGAGCTTGGGTCACAGCCCCAGCTGGCTGGGAACCTTCTCCCCCATGTCCAAATAGCCCGCACTGTATAATGTACCTGGCAGCCTGCCAGTGCAAATCTCTCTCTGGGTTTGTCTGCTCTTCCCTGCCCACTCCTGTGCTGGGGGCAGGTATACTCTCACCACCCGCTGCTGGTGGCTGGAAATTTTCCTCCCCATGTTTAAAACCTGGTGTTCGCTCCCTCCCTATGTCTCCTACAAGAGGGATTGCTATTCCTGCCCCCCCCCCCCCAGGGTCCCACATCATGGCGGGGACCACTCTAGAAGCTGGCTGAGAAGCTGGTCCCTTTAAACAGGCCACAGTGCCTGTCTTTACATGCGGTGAACTTGAACTTGCATGGACAGCAAACTTATGCTCCCTCACCCAGTTGGCTTTAACTGGGGAATTTTGGACCTGCCTTTTTTCTGGGGCCAAAACTATCCCCTGTGTGCCTCCCTTGTCCCGGATTTCTGCTACTGGACCTGCTCTACAGGGGTCCCAGAACTCTCCTTCCCTGTTCCCTGGCTTAAGCAGCTTACTCTGAACATGAATGGCTCCTCCCCCCACAAAAGCCACAGTGCTTGCCTGTGAACTCGAACTTGCTGTGGGCTGAGGATTCCTATTCTCAGGCTCACTCCTCACGGGCGGACCGTACCTCCATTGTTGAAGGGGGTATACTGATCCTGGTCCCCGCCTGCCTAGCGGGGCCTGCTGGTGCTCTCTTACCACCCCATTGTCCAGCCCTCCTCGCTGCCAGAGCTCCTCAAGACTCGAAGCTGTGGGCTGCGGTCTTGGGGTCTCAAATTCCCAATCCAGCTCCGCTCTGGGTGCTGCCTGTGGGATGGTTCTACTTCGGCTACCAGTAAAGTCCAGCTGACCTGCCTTCGGGCTGATCAGACAAATCATCCCCTTTGATGCATTTAAAGCTGTGTTAAGGCTTTCTATCTCTGCCCTACAGGGGGCTTGATCTGCTTCCTCACACCTTAGGGCACAGGCCAGCTTATATGCTGCCTTTTCCTCCCTAACCTTCTCCTCCTGCTCTGTTACTTCTGAGGTGAGGCGGGCATTCTCTTCCCACAGTCTCATCTCGCTCCTCTTTGCTTCTATGATTTGATACCTTAGGAACACTGTCTTGTCTCTCGCATGGCTCTCTCCCTCACTAGCTTCTTGGGTGAGGTGTGCATTCTCCTCTTGTAGCCTCATCTCATTGTCCCTAGCCTCTGCTACTTCCTGCACAATGCGCTTTATAAATGCCTGGCATTTCGTGACCCCTAGTGTGAGGCGTGCATTTTCCCGCACCCTCATTCCACTAGCTCTGGCCTCATACACCTCTCTGAGGCGTTCTACCTCCGCCTGGCATTTTTCAAGCTGGGACTCCCGATTCTTGGCCTCTTCAACCTCCTCCTGCACCGTCTTCTCACCCTCCTTAACCCAGCCACCTATACCCTGATAGGTCAGCCTATACACTGCCGCAAAAATTTGCAGGGCTACCCACATACTGAAAATGAGAGACACAAAAGCTGGTACTTTCTCCAGATCCAGACCACTTATTAAATCAAAAAATGCCTCCACTCCTGCCTGGCTCGCCATTTGTAAGGGGGGCATCTTTTAACTGGTTTATGCTAATTTACCTGGCCAGCAGCCTTTTGCTGATGCACTCTAAACCAATTTACAAACAGCGGTTTTGAATCGCTACGCCTCCTTCAGTTCTCAGTGGAGGAACTTATAATTAATGATATTAAAACGGACAAGTGGTTTGGATGAGAGAAACAAGTTTTATTACCTAAATAAACTACAATCAAAAGAATAATCTACACCACACGAACACAGTAATTACAGTAAAACAATATAACAGGGGGTTGCAGACGGCGAAAACAAGGGATACAATGGCTACAATGTTATTTAAACAATCTTAGCAATTCCCTTAATCACCACCCCAAGCTCCTGCTAGGTTGCCTTGCCGAGCAGTCAGAACACCCTGCTCACCTGTGGTCCAGTGAAGTAAAGAGCGAGATAGCTTCTCAGCAGCTATCTTTATACCTGGTGAGGTCCTGCCATTCTGCCCTGCAAGGGCTGTGTGCAAAATTCCCCGCCCAAAGGGTCGAATAAACAAGAGAAATCTGTGATTGGCTAACTCAGAGTGGTTAGACTGGGTTAATGTGTCTTCCGGAGCTCCCTGGGCTGAAACAAAAGGGAAATACAACTGCTCTATTGTCCAGTGCTGGGTGATTTAAAAACCCATTCAATTCTTAAACGGATCCCATTCAAGATACAAAAGTCTCTTCTGCAGTTTAGATGTATCCACTTGATATACAAACAAATGCTAATAGCATTCAATTGCTTTGTAAACAAAGCATTGTCCTTTGCCTTCGGCCATGTGGTGACAGCCATTTTTATCCCTGGAAATTTAATAGCACAACGCCCAGGAATTCTTTAATCAAAAAAAAATTAATCGTCAGAACTGTAAATTATTGCGAATTCTTACACACTTTCCTGCACTATCCCCATATCCCTTGATTCCCTTAATATCCAAAAATCTTTTTGTACCTGTCCAATAGTACTGATTTCTGTACTGGGGACCCTAAACCTCTCTACTGCTCCACAGTTCCTAGCTTCTTGCCATTTATAAAATACTTTGATCTATCTTTATTTAGGTCCAAAATGGAAGACCTCACAATTTCCTACCTTGTACTCCATCTGCCACAGTTTTACCAACTTAATTAAACTATCAATGCCCGTTTCGAATTTTCTGCAATGATTTATGCTATTTACTGTGCCACCTAAGTTGGTTTCATCAGCCAACTTCTATATACAGCTCTCTAATTCTTTTATCCAAGTTAGTTATAAATATAGTGGAAAGGTGTGCCCCAATACCGCTCCCTGGGCTCACAACTAGTCACACTCTGCGAATGTCGTTCTGATCTTTTCATTTCCCGGCTTCAATCTCCTCCTCAGCTTCTAAACATGTTACTGATAGACTGCTTTGTAATAGCTTAAACTTTACAACGTTTCGCAACTGTTCATCTTTCTTCGAAAACACAGGGGGATCATATTCCCATGGGTGCTTGAAAAAATGCAGACAGTTCCTCTTTTCCCTAAAAGCGAAGATATCCAACAGACAACGGGTTGATATCCTTTGGTCCTTATGAGTGTATGCATTATCTACACAATGGAAATATTCCCTTCGGTCTTGATGAGTGATGATATTATACACACAAGGGGAAGATGTCCTTTGATCCCTATGAATGAAGATATCATATGCACAGCCAATGAAACTTTCGAAGAGGGGTCATTTGAATTTGACCAGGAGAGTGGACCCCGCCCAATATTTCCACCCCTCCCCACCAATCCTTGAGCTCTGAATCTAATTGCTGAACTCCTACCACCAAAAATCAAACCATGACATCCTAACTTGAACGACTCTTTTACAACCAAAGCTCAGCTTCACGGATTGGTCAGCTAGTGTAGTGGCCATGTTGCTGGACCAGTAATATCAGAGCCTCTGCGTTCAAATCGCACCATGGCCGTTTCTTACTTTTGTTTATGGAACGAGTCTGGAAATAAAAAGCAGTAAAGGTGACCACGAAGCTCGTCCACTGTAAAAACCAAATTGATTCGCTGGTGTCCTACAGGGAAGGAAACCTGCCCTCTATATTAGTCTATTAGTGACTTCCGTCCCACAGCAATGCGTTTGACTCTTTACCTGCCTTCAGAAGTGACCTAGACCTGGATAGAGGAATGGCTATGTAACAGAAGGCAGAGAGTTGGGATAAATGTTTCATTCTCAGACTGGCAATCAGTAACTAGTGGTGTTCCACAGGGGTCAGTGCTGGGTCCCCAACTCTTTACAATCTATATTAACGATTTGGAGGAGGGGACCGAGTGTAACATATCAAAGTTTGCAGATGATACTAAGATGGGAGGGAAAGTAGTGAGTGAGGAGGGCATAAAAACCTGCAAGGGGACATAGACAGTCTAAGTAAGTGGGCAGAGATTTGGCAGATGGAATACAATACTGGAAAGTGTGAGGTTATGCACTTTGGCAGGAAAAATCGTAGAGCAAGTTATTATCTTAATGGCAAGAAACTGGAAAGTACTGAAGTACAAAGGGATCTGGGGTCCTGGTGCACGAAACTCAAAAGGTTAGTATGCAGGTGCAGCAAGTGATTAAGAAGGCCAATGGAATGCTGGCTTTCATTGCTAGGGGGATAGAATATAAAAATAGGGAGGTACTGCTTCAGTTGCACAAGGTATTTGTGAGACCGCACCTGGAATACTGCATACAGTTTTGGTGTCCATACTTAAGAAAAGACATACTTGCTCTCGAGTCAGTACAAAGAAGGTTCACTCGGTTCATCCCGGGGATGAGGGGATGGACATATGAGGAGAGGTTGAGTAGATTGGGACTCTACTCATTGGAGTTCAGAAGAATGAGAGGCGATCTTATTGAAACATATAAGATTGTGAAGGGGTTGGATCGGGTGGATGCGGGGAGGATGTTCCCGATGATGGGTGAAACTAGAACTAGGGGGCATAGTCTTAGAATAAGGGGCTGCTCTTTCAAAACTGAGATGAGGAGGAAATACTTCACTCAGAGGGTGGTAGGTCCATGGAATATGCTGCCCCAAAAAGCTGTAGAAGCTACATCATTACATAAATTTAAAACAGAAACAGACAGTTTCCTGGAAGTAAAGGGAATTAAGGGTTACGGGGAGCGGGCAGGAATTTGGTCATGAGTCTAGGTTCGGATTGGACATGGCCCTGTGGGTAGCGGAGCGGGCCCATGGGCTGTGTAGCCTGATCCTGCTCCTATTTTGTGTTTCTAATTCTGTTAGATTCAGGAGATGGTTCTGTGATAGTAGATTGGCGGTTAGGATCAGATCAGCCGATTGGCCTACTCCTGCTCCTATTTCTTATGTTCTTATGTTCTTATGTAAGCCACTCAGTTGTATTAAACTGCTACCGCTGGTTCAAGTTGAAGGTCAATCACAACCTGATCAGAGCAACTAGGGATGGGCAATAAAGGCCGGACTTGCTGTTAGGTCAACTGCTTGTCAAACTCCTTCCTTCTCTGGTTTACAACAACACGCTTCGAGTAAGCACAAGACACTTGATGGTGGCGCATACAGAACAGACTTTATTCATATACAGCATAGGTGATCAGTCTATAATGTATACAGAGAGTAGCTTTTCAGTTTCTCTATAGAGATCTCCCACTAGCTGTTGAACACCCTGCTCCTTTATACACCTTACTCTGCCTGCATCAAAGGTACATGTCACAGATAAGACCTCCTGATGTATCTGTTCCCGAATCCGTGGAAGATAGTCTATTTACATAAGCAGCCTTAATTGTTTACTTCAAAGATATTTCGCTCAAACAAGACTTCCTGACCCAGATACTCTGGATTCGATGGAGGTGTAGTTTTCTTAACAGCTTAGCTTCCTAAACATTCTTTCTACACTGTAGTTGATAAATACATTGCCTATTGTTATTTCACAAGCCACTAAAGTTATACTTTAATCACTCACGGTCGATGTTGTCCAAGTCACTTATTACTTTGCTAAGGCATTCTGCTGTTTCTTTATTTCATTCACAGGACGTGGACATCTCTGGCAAGACCAGCATTAATTGCCCATCCCTACATCGCCTTGAGTAGGTGCTGGTGAGCTGCCTTCTTGAACCGCTGCAGTCTGTGTGGTGAAGGGTAGTTAAATGTCAACCACATTGCTGTCAGTCTGGAAGTCACATACAGCTCGGGATGGCAGTTTACCTTTCCTAAAGGATATCAGGGAACCAGCTGGGTTTTTTATAACAAGTCTCATGGTCACCATTGCTGATACTTTTAATTCCAGATTTAATTAATTGACTGAATTTAAATCCCCCCAGCTTCTGTGGTGGGATTGGAACACACCTATTCCAGGTCATAACTCCAGGCATTTGATTCACTAGTCTGGTAACATAACCACCATGCTACCGTAATCCTGTTTATGGTGGAAAGTCTTTTGCTCCAAGATACAAGGCGGTTCGATTGATAACCCTTAACTCAACAAGATAGCCCACACTTTTCAGCGAAGCCCACATTCGAAGAATAAATTCAATTAAAAGATAGTCCAGATTCCCATTATTTTACAACATGGTTCCATTCCTACATGGTCGCGCGCACCCATTGATGTGACTTCCTGTGTCTGTCAATTTCAAGTCAGGACAACGGTCTGGAGCTTTGTGAGAATAAAAAACACTTTTTGTTCCTTACACTTTTGAGAAATACATATCCTATCGTCGTGTTTCCGATATCTTCACACACACACAGACCATACTGGTTTCCTTACAGACTGGATGCAGAAGCAATATTCACAATGAGTCCCTGATGTCCTCACACACGAACCTGATGGCAAGTTCCCATTGTATCTCTGAAAGCTTTGGCCATCGGGTCCGTAAGGGATTTTCTACATTATGTCAAGGGCCAATGGGGATCCTTGTCTGCTGTGTATTCCTCTCAAGAGGAAGAATGGAGAAAGGTTGTGAAGTCGCCGTGGCGTGTTTCACAACAGCAGCAGAACTACCGTCTCCTTGCAAATAAGGGAAGTGGGACAACTGGTGATGTGGTGGGATGAGAAAGAACGTGCGGAACCTGCCTCAGCCAAACTGATCAAGCAACAACAAGCTGGATACCGGGAAATAGGGTTTATTTTATGTGCAGTTACTTTCATTACTTGCATAATTTAAGAATGAGAATAAACGGGTATTTCACCATATTTTTCACCTCCTCCCGGAATCTCCTCTGGGTCAACGCATAAATGCAGGTGTTTGTGCAGGAGCTCAAATAATTCAACAGAAGGGTGATTCTGATCGCCAAATAAAGTGAGTTTGAACCATTGAATGTAATTGTCTCCGTGACACTGACAAAAACGTGTATTATAGTAACTGGCGCCGTCAACACAATAAAGCTCCCCGAGATAGTGAAGAGCAGAATGATGGATGTTCTTCGGTCCTTCATCTCGGGATCACTGCTGCTCTCCCCGGTGTTGCGGCTCTTCAGGGCTCTGCGAGCTCTACTGGCCATGAAGATGTACCTGGCAGTGAGAGAGTTCAACAGTAACATCGCAGGGTATGGAAGTAATGGGGAAGCTAAGGTGCTAATCCACTTGTCAGCTATCCATCTTGGCGAAGAGACATATCCCGTTACTGTACGACAGCCCCACTCTATATCCCCAACAATATAGTAGGGCTCACAATGGAAATAAACAGGAATGTTTATCAAAAAGCTGAGCACACACACCACAGTTAGAACCACAGTGGCAATTCTATCGGTGCAAAATTTTACTTTTACTTTCTGACAACAAATGGCTATGAAGCGGTCAAAGGTGAACGACAGTGTGGACCAGACAGAGAGTTGGCTACTAACTACTTGTATAAAGGCAGTAAGACGACACGTTATGGTGTAGCTCAAGAATGAATGCAGGAAATGATACCGAAAGATGCTTTCCACGCTTACATTGAAGTGACAGACCATGAGATCTGCTATTGCCATCGCCGCCATGTAACGAGTGATTCCTTTGGAGAGGCTGCACTTTCCCCGGGACAGGATCACAATTGACATCAGGTTCGCTGTAAGCAATGGAAAATCAAAACAGGGGAATTAAAGAAAATCACACCCGCTCGGACTTGCGTATTTTTTGAATTTATCCACTTATGGGATCTCGGCGTCACTGGCAAGACCGGCATTTATTGCCCATTCCTTATTGCCCTTGAGAAGGTGGTGGTAAGCCACCTTCTTGAACTGCTGCAGTCCATGTGGTGAAGGTACTCCCAAAGTGTTGTTAGGGAGGGCGTTCTAGGATTTTGACCCAGCGACAATGAAGGATCGGCGATATACTTCTAAGTCAGGATGGTAGAAACCTAGAAACACAGAAAGAAACAGAGAAACATAGGAGCAGGAGTCGGCCATTCGGCCCTCGAGCCTGCTCCACCATTCAATATATCATGGCTGATCCTCTATCGCAGTACCATATTCCCGCTCTTTCCCAACCTCCTTGATTCTTTAAATGGCGTGTGACTTGGAGGGGAATTTGGAGGTGGTGGTGTTCCCATGTGCCTGCTGCCCTTGTCTTTCTAGGTGGAAGAGGTCGCGGATTTGGGAGCAGCTGTCGAAGAAGCGTTGGCGAGTTGCTGCAGTGCATCTTGTAGATGGTATACACTGCAGCCATGGTGCGCTGCTGGAGGACGGAGTGAATGATTAAGGTGGTGGATGGAGTGCCAATCAAACGGGCTGCTTTGTCCTGGATTGTGTCGAATCGTGTGACCGAAGGCATGTTACTGAAACCGATGTCTCCCTGGGTCTCCCTGGGTGCGTTTCTGAGTCAACAAGAACCAAAAATAAAAACAGAAAATGCTGGAAATACTCAGCAGATCAGGCAGCATCTGTGGAGAGAGAAACAGAGTTAAGGTTTCAAGTCGATGACCCTTCGTCAGAACAAAGTTCACTCACTGCTCTCTGCTCATTTAACTGGCCTCAGTCGAGAGAAAAAACCATGAGTGCAGCTTAAAAGTTGCTGGAAATTGGCCCGCTCATTTGTCACACATGATTTGAGTGACAGCTTCAAGATTTGTTCAATGATCTTTTGGGAGACCCATTACTGATCAGAAGCCTTTTCATTGTGTTAAGGTAGAGAACACCGTTGATTAAAATAGACCCTAAGCCGCTTCTTTCATTGCAAATTCGGACACAGAACGTGTAATTTTAACGTGAGGATCGATTGGAGCTCAAGTGTTGTTGCCCATCGACTTCAATGACGAGTACAATCGGTCGGGGAGTCAGACCAGCGTTGCACCCGCTCCCGTCCGTTTCCCCAAGGCCGGGTTATGTTAAAGTTGCCCACAAAGTCAATTCACAGCTTGAGAAACGTTTAGTGAGTCAGGGGAAACAAAATCTTGGGAGAGAGGCACGACATGCGTGTCCACATCTGTAAGAGAATAAGACAGGTTAAAGTTTTGCGTGGTGGGCCCAGGCGTCTTAGATCTGATCATCACTCTTAGTCCAGGCAGCAGATTGCAAGGCGTCTCACAGAGGACAAAACTCGCTTTCAGGGAGCACTCGATTAGCACCAACGTTGTCATTTTAAAGCAAATGAGGAAAAGTGAGAGATTTTTATTCAATAAATTGCGACCATTAATTGGCAAAGCAAGGAACGAAGACACAGAGACAAACCGCACATGGAGAAAGAAGCAATACATTCAAATGACGGTCCACTTAATAATATATACTTACCAGGAACACCAACAATTACAAGAATGGGATAACAAATCACTGATTCGTCGAGAATGGCGGAGCGTCCCATTTCCTGCATGAACCAGAGAATCATGGAAGCAAAGTGCTGGGTATGGCCACAGAGACACTGCATCGAAACGGTCGTGTTTTATACACGAGCCAATCCCCCCGGGGAGATCATGCTCTTACATAAGGGCTCGCATTAGCTACGGGCCTTCGAACAAACACATTACAACATATATTTTTTCCAAACCAATAATAAAAGTGCACTCCACGATTATTTGATTCAAGCAAAGCAAAATCCGGGGTGGCACTGGGCGCCCAGGTTAATTAATTCCCTCGCTCTCTCACTCTGTTACACATGCCGCATCTTGGTGATACGGTGCTTTCACTCATTCTCCAAAGGCTCCACTGCTTCAGTTATAAAATTAAAAGGTGAAATAAAGGAGAAGGGGGAATAAAATATGACCCCGTCCATTAGCATGACAAGGTCAAAGTGTACATGGTAACCAGACAAAAACCTGAAAGTGATAGAGCAAATCGCATTGACTTCAGGAGGGACAATATCGAAGTTGGGAGGGGAATTAAAACAAAGGCTGCATCTTTCATTCATGTGCAAGAGCCATTAATGAGCCATAATCCAAGCACCCCAGCCATCCGCCCCTTCAACCACCGTCTGCCCCACCTATGACAGAGACTGTAGGTCCCGCAATGAACTCATCAGTCATCAGTCACCTGAGAACTCATTTTTAGTGTGGAAGCAAGTCATCTTGGTTCTGCGGGACTGCCTAAGAAAAAGAAACCAGCGGAGCATGGTCGACCATTGAACGAGCATTGGTCACCGTCGTACCTGAATGGTTATTTGATCAATATCTTTTTAAAATGCACTGTACCTAAAGGCTAATGATCTGCAACCTCACCTCCAATAACAAGTGCATGGAGCTCATGGACTTCTTTGTGATGAAGATTGAGACCATCTCTTCAGCTGCCTCTGTCGCTACCCTCCTTTCCCCTGGCCCACCAAGCCAAACTTCCCCCAAGGCTCTCCCCCTGCCTAGCCCTGAACTCGCAGCTCTCTCTCATTTCTCTCTTATCTTGCCTCATGCCCGCTCCGAGTTCATCTTATCTCTGAGACCCAACTCCCGCTCCCTCGATCCGATTACCATCAAACTGCTGACCGCCCAACTTCCCTTCCTGGCTCCAATGTTAGTGGATATTGTTAACGGCTCTCTCTCCTCAGGTACTGGCCCCCTTTCCCTCAAATCACAGAATCACAGAATCACAGAAACCCCACAGTGCAGATAGAGGCCATTTCGGCCCATCGAGCCTGCACCGACACATATCCCACCCGATCCCCGTAACCCCTGCACCAACACATATCCCACCCTATCCCCGTAACCCCACGTATTTAATCCCCCTAACACTAAGGGTCAATTTATCATAGCCAATCAACCTAACCTGCACATCTTTGGACTGTGGGAGGAAACCGGAGCACCCGGAGGAAACCCACGCAAACACGGGGAGAATGTGCAAACTCCACACAGACAGTCACCCGAGGCCGGATTCGAACCCGGGTCCCTGGCGCTGTGAGGCAACAGTGCTAACCACTGCCAGCATCATCCCCAGCCTCAAAAAACAACCTTTGACCCCTCCGTCCTTACAAACTACTGCACCATCTCCGATCTCCCTTTCCTCTCCAAAATCCTTGAAAGTGTTGTCACCTCACAAATCCGTGCCCATCTTTCCTGCAACTCCATGTTTGAATCCATCCAATCAGATTCCCACCCCTGCCACATTACATAAATGACTCTTTCTAAAATCATAAATTCATATGTGATTGTGACTGTGGTAAACTATCCCTCCTCATCCTTCTCGACGTATCAGCAACCTTTGACACGGTGCACCACACCATTCTCCTCCAATGCCTCTGCTCCATTGTTCAGCTGGGTGGGACTGCTCTCCTCTTGTTCCATTCCTATCAATCCAGTCATAGCCAGAGAAACACTTGTGGCAAAGGCCATAGCTAGAGCTCTGGTCACCACATTACAGGAAAGATGTGACTGCACTCGAGACGGTACAGAGGAGATTTACGAGGATATTGCCTGGACTGGAGAATTCTAGCTATGATGAAAGATTGCATAGGCTGGGTTTGTTTTCTTTGGAAGAGAGAAGGCTGAGGGCAGACTTTAATGAGTTGTATAAAATTTTGAGGATCCTAGATAGAGTGGATATGAAGGACCTATTTCCCTTAGCAAACAGGTCAACAACCATGGCATCATAGATTTAAATTAATTGGTAGGAAGTTTAATGGGGAGATGAGGGGAAATGTCTTCACCCGGAGGTAGGTGGGCATCTGGAACCCACTTCCTGAAAGGGTGGTAGAGGCAGAAATCCTCAACACATTTAAAAACTGTTTGGATGTGCACTTGAAGTGTTGTAACTTACAGAGCTCTGGACCAAGAGCTGGAAGGTGGGATTAGGCTGGATAATTTTTTGTCGGCCGGCGTGGACACGATTGCCTGAAATGGCCTCCTTCCGTGCTGTAAATTTCTATGATTTTATAATTCATCCCATGGCTGCAGCATTAGCTTTGAGTCCCCCAAGACATTTGGCCCCTCGTATTTCTCAGGTACATGCTGCCCCTCAACGACATCATCTGATAAAATCTTCTGATTCCAAATGCATGCCAATGACAACCAGCTCTACCTCACCACCGCCTGTCTAGATCCCTCCACTGCCTCTGATCTGTCACCCTGCTTTTCCGACATCCGGGACTGGATGAGCAAAAATTTCCTCCAATTAAATAACGGGAACACTGAGGTCATTGTCTTCAGTCCCTGCCACAAACACTGTTCCCTTGCCACTGACTCCATCTCTCTCCCGAGCATCTGTCTGAGGCTGAACCACTCTTGGTGTCATATTTGAGCCTCAGCACAGCTTCCGACATTATATCCCCTCCATCATCAAGACCGCCTACTTCCACCTCCATAACATCGCCCGACTCCGCCCCTGCCTCAGCTCACCTGCTGCTGAAACCATCATCCAGGCATTTTTTTTAACCTCCAGGCAGGACCATTCTAATGCTCTCCTGGTCGCACTCCCACCTTGCACCCTACATAAATTGAGCTCATCCAAAGCTCTGCAGCCTGCATCATGTCCAGCACCAAGTCCCGTTCAACCATTGCCCTTGTGCTAGATCAGATAAATCAGCTCCCAGTCTGGCAATGCCTCGCTTGTAAAATTCACATCCTTGTTTTAAAATCCCTCTGCAACCTCACCCCTCGCTACCTCTGTAACCTCTTCCAGCTCGATAACCCCCCGATATTTCTGTCCCCCTCCAGTTCAGGCCCCTTGAGCATCCCTGATTTCAATCGCCCCAACATTGGCAGCAGTGACTTCATCTGTCTGGTCCCTAAGCTCTGGACTTCCCTCTCTAAACAAAGAGTAGGAATAAATGGGGCTTTTTCGGGGTGGCAGGTGGGTGACTAGTGGGGTATCGCAGGGATCAGTGCTTGGGCCCCAGCTTTCACAATGGCCCAGAAATTCAGGTCTCCACGGGTGAGTATGCATGGGGTACTCACCCGTAGGCCCAATGGAAGTGCCGGTTTCCTGCATGCACTGCGCATGTGCGGAAAACCAGTTAATCTGTTCCCCTGAAAGGAGGGGTTAAGAGATCGAATGCTTGCACAGTACAGGCTGCGCGTGCGCATCGAACTTCGTTTTTTTTTCCAGGTTTCTCCGGGTGGGTAAGCCTGCAGAATTTTGAAATGTAAAATGCAGGCGTAAGGCCTGCTTTTTACAAGGTAAGTGGTGAATTAATTAAAATTAAAACATTTTTTCCACAGGTTTATTATTTTTAAATACTTTAAAGCAAGGTAAGTTTATTTTTAGCCCCGTTAGAAAATAAAATTATTTTTTTCAAAAGTTTAAATGATTGTTTAAAATAGTTATTTAATGTAATTTATAGGTTATTTTAAAAATGTGATTTAAAAAAATTTATTTGAAGATTTAGTGCTGCTTTGGGGCCGTAGTATTTAAAAGTCTTGACAGCACTTCCTGTCAGACTTATGAATGGAGCATTCCCTGCTCCGATTGACTCCCCATGGCCCACATGATCCCAGGGGATGCATCGAACTAACTGCGCCCCTGGGATATGCAAGCACTGTGCACCGGCAGCTGGACCAGGTCCCGGATCAGAATTCCACGGGGGCCCACAGCTCAACAGCCGGTGCACAAGGTAAGTGCAGATCGGGGGCTTGAACCCGTGGGAAGCCCCCGACCCAAATTTCTGGGCCAATATATATCAATGATTTCGATGTGGAAACCAAATGTAATATTTCCAAGTTTGCTGATCACAAGAAACTAGGTGGGATTGTGAGTTGTGAGGAGGATGCAAAGAGCCTTCAAGGCGATTTAGACAAGTTGAGTGTGTGGGCAAATACATGGCAGATGCAATATAACAAGGATGAATGTGACATTATCCACTTCGGCAGGAAAAACAGAAAGGCAGAGTATTATTTAAATGGTGATAGATTGGGAAATGTTGATGTACAGAGAGACCTGAGTGTCCTTGTACACCAGTCATTGAAAGCAAACATGCAGGTGCAGCAAGCAATTAGGAAGGCAAATGGTATGTTGGACTTCATTGCAAGAGAATTTGAGTACAACAGCAAGGATGTCTTACTACAGTTATACAGGGCCTTGGTGAGACCACACCTGTAGGAGTGTGTGCAATTTTGGTCTCCTTACCTAAGAAAGGTTATACTTGCCATAGAGGGAGTGCAGCGAAGATTCACCAGACTGATTCCTGGGATGGTAGGGATGTCGTAAGAAGAGAGTTTGGGTCGACTCGGCCTGTATTCACTCGAGTTTCGGGTTAGGGTTAGGGTTAGCGTTAGGGTTACGGTTAGGGTTAGGGTAAGGTTTAGAATGAGAGGGGGTCTCATTGAAACGTATATAATCCTGACAGGGCTAGACAGACTGGATGCAGGAAGGATGTTTCCCCAGTCTGGTGGGTCTAGAACGAGGGGTCACAGTCTCAGGATATAGGGTAGGACATTTTGGACTGAGGTGAGTAGAACTTTCTTCACACAGAGGGTGGTGAACCTATGGAATTCTCTACCACAGAAGGCTGTGGAGACCAATTCACTGAATATATTTCAGAAGGAGATAGATAGATTTCTAGACACAAAACGCATCAAGGGGTATGGGGACAGAGCAGGAATATGGTATTGAGATAAAGGATCAGCCATTATCATATTGAATGACAGAGCATGCTCGAAAGGTCGAATGGCCTACTCCTGCTCCTATTTTTCTATGTCTCTATGTCTAAACCTCTCCACCTCTCCACCTCTCTCTCCTCCTTTAAGATGCTCCTTTAAACCTACTTCTTTAATAAAGCTTTTTGAAACGTGTCCTAATGTCTCCTTATGTGGTTCGGTGTCAAATTTTCTTTGACGGTCACTACTCTGAAGCGCCTTGGGAGGTTTTACTACATTCAAGATGCAATATAAATGTAAGTTGACGTGCAAAGTAAATCAAACAACCTGCACTGACTCCATGCCTACAATGGGATTCAAATCAACAAACAGGAGGAGAGCTACATCAAACTAACCAGTGCATCTTTTTTGGTCAATGACCAGATTAAATACGGATCTGAAATTTGAGAATAATAATGCAATATTCAGCACTCTGAAAATCCTGGATAATTGTGCTCGAGATCTGTAATTAATTACCTACACATGAAGTAAATAGCTCACTGCACCATAAGAGGTTTCTGCAATTGACTGAATGGGGAGAGGGGGATTGGACATCACTGTCCGTGTTGAACTATTTCTACTTTGACTTTGCTTTTTCCGCGTGAATTTATTTCAATTTCTCTGGAGAAAATGGAGGAGGGGGGTGGGGCTGCAGCCATTCCATTTTCTGCTCTTGTTTATTGTCCAGTTCCAGTTTGAAGTTTGTCTTCTGTTAGAATGTAAGAACATAAGAAATAGGAGCAGGAGTAGGCCATTCGGCCCTTTGAGCCTGCTCCGCCATTCAATAAGATCATGGCTGATCAACGACCTCAACTCCATTCACTGGCCCTATCTCCATATCCCTTGATGCCCTTACTAGTCAGAAATCTATCGACTTCTGTTTTGAATATACCCAATGACTGAGCCTCCACTGCCCTCTGGGGTAGAGAATTCCAAAGATTCACCACCCTCTGTGTGAAGACATTTCTTCTCATCTCAGTCCTGAATGGCCTACCCTTTATCCTGAGGCTGTGGCTTCTGGTTCTAGACTCCGCAGCCAAGGGAAACATTCGCCCAGCATCCATCCTAACAAGCCCTGTAATAATGTTGTATGCTTCAATGAGATCCCCTCTCGTTCTTCTGAATTCAAGAGAATACAGGCCTAGTTTATTCAATCTCTTCTCATACGACAGTCCCGCCATCCCAGGAATCAATCTCATGAACCTTCGTTGCACTCCCTCTGTGGCAAGTATATCCTTCCTTAGGTAAGGAGACCAAAATTGTACACAGTACTCCAGGTGTGGTCTCACCAAAGCCCTATATAATTGGAGTAAGACATCTTTAGTCCTGGACTCAAATCCTCTTGTAATGAAGGTCAGCATACCACTTGCCTTCCTAATGGCTTGCTGCACCTGCACATTCACTTTTAGTGACTCATGTACAAGGACACCCAGGTCCCTTTCAGCATTTGTATTTCCAAATCTTTCACCATTTAGGAAATACTCTGTCTTTCTGTTTTTTCTAGCAAACTGGATAATTTCACATTTACCCACATTATATTCCATCTGCCATGTTCTCGCCTGTTGTAGGTGTTTTGCGGACCAAGTGATATGCAAGATCGATGCTCACACCATCCCTGGAAAAGATGACAGACTCAGAGTTATGGTTCAAAACGGTCTTTACTCGCAGGCCTGGGGAGAACCTTTCAGATTGCTGTCTGAATCCAACTCCACCGATATTTGAGCAACATTCACAATTACACAAAAATCAAACTCCTCCCCTGGGGGCGGGTGCAAAGCTTATCAGCATATACAGAGTTATAGCTAAATGGCAATTATAAACCATGACATTTAATCCTTCCTGCCGCCTACAAACTCGCAGTTCTGTTATCAGTTGGTCCTGTCACCTTCTATGACTGGGGCCTAATCTTAATCTATTTCTTTACAACCATCAATTTGTCTCTGACCAGGTGGTTTGCTTGTTACATGTTTTCTTTAAGATAACAGTCCTCATTAAGTCTGTTCAAAGCACAGACTTTTGGCCTTGTTCTCGGGTTACTTCTGCAAAACAAGCACATTCTGATTAGTCCCACCATACTTTGAAGAATGGAACCCTGTTGTGAGTTTACAACATACTAATTCTTGGGTATGTTATCTTGTATATGTGTTGACTTGCTTGGCTGAAAAGACATCCTCCCCAATCTTCCCACGAGTTGCTCTGCAGTTTAATTTCTCAGCATTTGAAGTCACTTAATCATGTTCTTAAAGCTTAGCTGGGTAAACGCAATATACAGACCTATATATCGTTTAACTCAGGGTATGGATTAACTCATTACCTCCACCTTGTACATTGGTGCTACATTATACGTATTCTAACATACAAATCTTAACTATAACAGTAATTTGGTTACTTCAGTCCCCCCTTATGGCCCATTGGTCACTTTGACCCAATATGGCCAATATGCTACAGTTTAGGATTGGTTGCTATGAGTACCATCGCCCTAGTGGTACCAAGCTATGGTGTCTAGTACTCATACTTCCACAATCCTAAACACAGTTTTCATAATAATTCTTCTCATGCCCTACCCCTTGTTTTTTGATGGTTAGCAACAGTATTTATTTCTCTCCTTCCTTCTTTATTTGTTTGGTTACGGCTTGTGCTAGGTTTTGGTTCTAGCAATATCCACAAATTAAGAACAAAAGGTCATTAATACGGCACCTTGCACAACTACCAACATGTGTGACATGATCCTTATCCAGGGGTGTGTATCGACATTTAGCCCCCAGTTCCAGAACTTATTGGGCCAAGGAGTTTCCACTAATGTTGTACCAATGTCTTTTTGTTGTTTCTTTAAGTCGTCCTCTATTTAATGATAATACTTTAAAACTTCCTTCGTTTCCTGCCATAATTTCTTCCAAGCTTCCTCTTCCTCTAACTTAGAAATTGCCTTGGCCTCTGGTATGACATAAGTTTCAACCTCTTTATTATGTCCCATACTATCAAGTGACCAGGTTTTTGTTTCCTGTAGTCTTGGTGGGTGTATATATTGGTGTCCTATCTGTGTAGATAATTTGGATCAAAACAAAAGTTTGGTTGGGGAATGGGACAAATCAGATCTTGATATTCATATTAAGTTCCTCGGAGTCCACATCACGGAAGACCTCTCCTGGTCTCTCAACACCTCCTCTCTGGTGAAGAAGGCCCAGCAGCGCCTATATTTCCTAAGGAGGCTGAAGGGATGTAACCTGTCACCCCTGATCCTCTCTAACTTTTACCACTGCACTATAGAGAGCATCCTGACAAACTGTATCACAGTATGGTATGGCAGCTGTAGCTACTATGACCGGAAAGCCCTGCAGCAGGTAGTCAAAACTGCCCAACGCATTACCGGCACCCGGCTACCGACCATAGAGCACATATACCAGAAACGCTGTCTACCGAGGTCACGGTCCATCATCAAAGACCCTACCCACCCCAGCCACAGTCTGTTCGCCCTCCTGCCATCTGGGAGACGCTACAGATGCATTCGCACCCGTACAACCAGATTTAGGAACAGCTTCTTTCCCAGGGCTGTCATCCTACTGAACTCCACAAATAAACTCTAAAGCCTGCACATCTGCCAATGCACTTTATTATGGTTATGTTTATGTTAATATACTACAAGCCAAATGTATGTTGAATGTTTAAATGTCTTAATCCAAATGTACACTCTCAGGAGCCGCAAGCCTATATTTCGTTGTACTGCACTTGTGCACTAACAATGACAATAAAAGTTGATTTGATTTGATTTGATTTTGATTTGATATTTCTGTTCAGTTGTGGTGACAAAAAATGTCCCGTTGTTCCTCGGTGCTACCCTTGTCCGGTGTACCTCAAGGGTGCAATTGGTGATTTTTGTAAATCCACACTTGGATGTGTCTCCCTCGGTGGGGGGAGTGGGTGTGTGCATGCCCATGTCCTTCCCTTGTGGTGGCACCCGTCCATTACAACCCCCCTTATGGTTCCATTCTTCTGGTTATTGTCTTCATCCTTTTCCCAAAGTGCCTTGGTGGGGACATTATGATATTTAACCCAACTTTCCCTTTGTATCTCTCCTGTATTAATCACGCCGTATAGGGGCTGTCCCACTTCTGGGATTTGTGGGATAGCCAGTACAAAGCCAATCACCTTAGTCCATGGGGTCAGACAATTGCCTGCCCAGTATAATTGTCCCATTTTATGCCCCTTACATAAGCTTTTATTTGTGTCAATCCAAGGTTCCAGATCCTTATTAGTAATCCAATCAGGGATCTGTCCATTATTTAATTGCCTCATGTTATGCTGAGCATTCGACAATAGCCATGAGCCATACATGGCACATACTAATTCCTTATGGGTTTGGCGAGAAGCATTGTTAAGTCGATCAATAATTGTATTGATTGTTTCTGCATGAGGGACTACTATCTCTTCCACCCCCAACAATTGCATTATTGTTTGTTTTCCTGCCAGTGCCAATTGCTGGCTATTTCCAGTGGCTTGTTTTAGTAACTTCTCTATTTTTGCTTGTAGTTCTTCTTCTCTTTCGTTTACTCCTTCTATGTCCAAGCTATTAACTGTTGCTAACCCGGCCGCATACCCTGCTCCGGTCGTTTCCAATACTCCCTCTTTCTTATGTCTCTGTAAGATAGATTTTCCCTGTGGACCCTCTAAATTTTTTACCCACAGGGAGTTCCATATTTGTTTCGTATGATTGTTACATATTGTGGGCATCCCAAAAGTACTCGTATTAATGGCAAGTTTAATAACTCTATGTGCCACATTAAAATACACCTCATCCTGTGTTTTCCTTATTACTACATAAGAACATAAGAACATAAGAAATAGGAGCAGGAGTAGGCCAATCGGCCACTCGAGCCTGCTCCGCCATTCAATAAGATCATGGCTGATCTGATCCTAACCGCCAATCTACTATCACAGAACCATCGCCTGAATCTAACAGAATTAGACACATGAAATAGGAGCAGGAGCAGGCTACATGGCCCCTGGGCCCACTCCGCTACCCACAGGGCCATGTTCGATCCGAACCTAGACTCATGTTCTAATTCCTGCCCGCTCCCCATAACCCTTTATTCCTTTTACTTCTAGGAAACTGTCTATTTCTGTTTTAAATTTATGTAATGATGTAGCTTCTACAGCTTTTTGGGGCAGCATATTCCATAGACCTACCACCCTCCGAGTGAAGTAGTTCCTCCTCATCTCAGTTTTGAAAGAGCAGCCCCTTATTCTAAGACTATGCCCCCTATTTCTAGTTTCACCCATCATCGGGAACATCCTCCCCGCATCCATCCGATCCAACCCCTTCACAATGTTATATGTTTCAATAAGATCGCCTCTCATTCTTCTGAACTCCAATGAGTAGAGTCCCAATCTACTCAACCTCTCCTCAATTGTCCATCCCCTCATCCCCGGGATTAACCGAGTGACCCTTCTTTGTACTGACTCGAGAGCAAGTATGTCTTTTCTTAAGTATGGACACCAAAACTGTATGCAGTATTCCAGGTGCGGTCTCACAAATACCTTGTACAACTGAAGCAATATTCTGTCCCCCTAGCAATGAAAGCCTACATTCCATTGGCCTTCTTAATCACTTGCTGAACCTGCATACTCACCTTTTGAGTTTCGTGCACCAGGACCCCCAGATCCCTTTGGACTTCAGAACTTTCCAGTTTCTTGCCATTAAGATAATAACTTGCTCTACGATTTTTCCTGCCAAAGTGCATAACCTCACACTTTCCAGTATTTTATTCCATCTGCCAAAACACTGCCCACTTATATAGCATGTCTATGTCCCCTTGCAGGTTTTTTATGTCCTCCTCACTCACTACTTTCCCTCCCATCTTCGTATCATCTGCAAACTTTGATATGTTACACTCGGTCCCCTCCTCCAAATCGTTAATATAGATTGTAAAGAGTTGGGGTCCCAGCACTGACCCCTGCGGAACACCACTAGTTACTGATTGCCAGTCTGAGAATGAACCATTTATCCCAACTATCTGCCTTCTGTTAGATAGCCAATCCTCTATCCATGCCAGAATATTACCTCCAATCCCGTGATTTTTTATCTTAAGCAATAATCTTTTGTGTGGCACCTTGTCAGATGCCTTTTGGAAGTCCAAATACACTACGCCCACTGGTTCCCCTTTATCCACCCTATATGTTACTTCCTCAAAGAACTCCAGCAAATTTGTCAAACATGACTTCCCCTTCATAAAACCATGCTGACTTTGTCCTATTAAATTATGATTATCCAAATGTCCTGTTACTGTCTCCTTAATAATGGACTCCAATATTTTACCTACCACAGATGTTAGGCTAACCGGTCTATAGTTTCCAGCCTTCTGTCGACTGCCCTTTTTAAATAAGGGTGTTACATTAGCAGTTTTCCAGTCTGCCAGGACCTTTGCTGAGTCCAGGGAGTTTTGGAAAATTATTACCAATGCATCCACAATCCCTACCGCCACTTCCCTCAAGACCCTAGGATGTAAGCCATCAGGTCCAGGTGATTTATCCGCCTTGAGTCCCATTATTTTACCGAGTACCACTTCCTTAGTGATTTTGATCGTGTTTAGCTCCTCCCCGCCCCCCCATAGCCCCCTGTTTGTCCAGTGTTGGGATATTCTTAGTGTCTTCTACTGTAAAGACTGATACAAAATATTCATTCAGTGTTTTTGCCATCTCCATATTTCCCACCATTAATTTCCCGGTCTCATCCTCTAAGGGACCAGCATTTACTTTAGCCACCCTTTTTCTTTTTATATAACTATAAACACTCTTACTATCTGTTTTTATATTTTTTGTTAATTTACTTTCATACTCTATCTTCCTTTGCTTAATCAATCTTTTTGTTATTTCTTGCTGTCTTTTAAAGTTTTCCCAATCCTCTTTCCTCCCACTAGACTTGGCTACCTTATATGCCCTTGTTTTTAGTCGAATACCATCCTTAATTTCTTTACTTAGCCATGGGTGGCTGTCTTTTCTTTTACACCCTTTTCTTCTCAGTGGAATATTTTTTTTTGTAAGTTTAAAATAACTCCTTAAATGTACACCACTGATCATGTATCTTCTTACCCTTTAATCTATTTTCCCAATCCACTCTACTCAATTCCGCTCTCATACCTTCATAGTCTCCTTTATTCAAGCTTAGCATGCTTGACAACAGCAATACTTATTTTCATCCCAAGGATCAAGGCGAGGATGTTCAACCTCATTCCGGACGTCCAGTGTTCCTGTAATTACAAAAAGGGGGCTGGTCATCACCAGCCAATTAGAATTATTCTATTCTTATCCTTTCTATCAGTTCAAACTGCTGTACACCTTGTTCATTTCTTGGTCTGTGGCTCTGTCTCCAGACAGGCCTGAAGATTCAAACTATGGCATATAACATTATCATCATACACAGCCCTATCATTGATATATGTAGAAACTCCCCTTCCCATTCTTTTTACCTTCTAGCATACTCCTCACTCTCCTCAAAAGGCACCATCTCTGGCTTACTCATTGTCATTGTTATATATTTTTAACTGAGTCCAGTGCTTCCATCTTCCTTTACCTGTTCCGGACTCATCTATATGTGTCACTGTTCATTAATACTTCGTAAGGTCCTGACCATCTGGGTGCTAGCCCTGGTTTGGCTGGTATTATTTTTGCCATCAGCTTGCTACCTATTGCTGGGACCTCCTTCTGGTCATCCTGTTTATCCTGTTCTAGATCCCGTATAATCTGTTGGTATTTGGCCTCATGTCTGAGAGAGTGTAATTGCATACACAATTGTTTAATAAATCTCCTAATTCTATCCTTCCGGGGCACTACATCCTCACCCCCGGTAACGACTCCTTCCGGCAGTGTCATTGCTCGTCTGGTCATTAGTTCGAAAGGTATCCGCCCCGTGGTTCTATTCAGAGTTGATCTAAGTCTCATCAGTATACTCGGGAGTAGCTCTGCCCATCCCTTCCCCATGTCTTCTATTGCTTTAGCTAAGAATAATTTCAAAGTCCGGTTCATCCTTTCCACCATCCCTGAACTCTGAGGGTGGTATGGTATGTGGAACCTTTGTCTGATACCTAATAATGTACATGTTTCCTTTATAACCTTCCCTGTAAAGTGTGTTCCCTGGTCTGAATCAATCTGCAGCGGGACCCCCCAGCATGGTACTACCTCCTCTGCCATTATTCGTGCTACTGTTGTTGCCATACAATCTCTAGTGGTGAATGCTTCAACCCATCTAGTAAATTGATCTATTATTACCAAACAGTACATTTTCCCCATTGATTTCGGTAGAGGTCCAGTGAAGTCTATCAGCAACTTCTCCCATGGGCCTCTTGGTCTCGGCTGATGTCCCACTTTACCTTGACAGGTTTCCTTATGTTATACTGTGCACATATGGAGTAATGTCTGCAGAATCTGTCCACAGCTTGTTTCATTCCGGGCCACTACCAGCATCGCTGGAGGTTGTTTAACATATTGGATACACCTGTGTGTTGTCTACCATGGTACATTTTCATTAATTCTTGTTGTATACAGCTTGGTGTACATATTTGCTGCTCTTTCCTCCATATTCCCCCCGCCCTTTCTCTTGTGCCCCCTCGTTCCCACAGCTGTTTCTCCTCCTGGGATACTTCCTTATGTAATTTGGATATATCTATATCTTCTGGCAATGCAGTTATAGCAGCTATGTCTATCTGTGTTTCTGGTTCTGTGTTGCTCTTCTTTGCCGCTGCAATCTGTTGCTCTACCACTTTTCTGGCTGCATGATCTGTGGCTCTATTTCCCTTTTCTGTGGGGGAATCCCCTCACTGATGGGCTTTTACCTTTACTACTGCTGTTTCCATGGGTAGCCCCGAGGTGGCTACCAATTTATTCACTAAGTCCTCATGCTGTATGTGTTTGCCCCCCACGAGGCAATATACCCACTTCTACTCCAAGCTGCCATATAATCATGTACTATGCCAAAGGCATAGCGGCTATTGGTATAGATATTCACCCGTTACCCTGCTGCCAATTTCAATGCCTCTGTCAATGCCGTTAGCTCAGCAACTTGAGCTGAACTATCCCCTGGTAATCTTCCTTTCCTCTGGACGATGCCGGTTCCCTTCACCACAGCCCAACCTGTTCGTGGTGTTCCATTAACATATTTACGGGAGCCGTCCACATATAGCTCTAGGTCTGCCTCTGTCAAAGGTAATTCCCTGATCCTTTCTACATACTCTAATTCCTCTTCACTGGTGCAACAGTGTTCTTCCCCTTCCATTTCCATCATAGCTGCGGGGTTCTGGCTCATGTCTCTAACTATCTGTATAGATTTATCTTTGGGTAACAGGACAGCCTCCTAAGCAGCCTTCCGGCTGTTTGAGATGGTGCTGCAATTAGTTTACAAGATAACTTCCATTTGTCGAATCATAATTTTCCTTCTATCAATGTGGGGAAATATTAACTTAACATTAAGAAACTTAAATTTAATAATGTCGAATATCTTTAAATTTTATTCAGTAATAGGTGGAGCAAAATATTGCATCACTTCACGTAAATAAAAAACATTCCCGATCGAAAAAGACAGTTGTGTTTTCACACTTTAACTAAACACAAACACTTGGGCTTCTTTGGTCAGATTCCCTTTCTCAGCTGCCCGTGAAGTGCGTTCCTTGGTCGGAATCTATTTGTAAGGGTACTCCCCCCCCCCGCTTTGATAAAATCCTGTATAGGCTGGGCCATTTCTGCATATTCTGGGATAAAGTTCCGGCAATAATTAAATAACCCTAATACCTGCTTGACACCCTCCCCTCTCTGGCATGGTCCCTTCCTGCTGCTATCTCTAGCTGCTTGTAAGTACGGGACTGTGATAAATCAAAGCACGCAGCCAGTGATTGCATGCTGTTCCCCTTGGTCCTAATGCCACTACCATCTATTTTCTGGCATTTGTCTCTT
Source organism: Somniosus microcephalus (assembly GCF_052327205.1). Classification (NCBI taxonomy): domain Eukaryota; kingdom Metazoa; phylum Chordata; class Chondrichthyes; order Squaliformes; family Somniosidae; genus Somniosus; species Somniosus microcephalus. The sequence goes on from NW_028225179.1 coordinate 120,341,926, forward strand.
CCCTTGTGTTAGTATGTATCCTAGGTAGATTTCTTCATCCTTCCCTACCTGTACCTTTCTAGGGTTTAACTTTAGTCCCGCATTCTGTAGGGCTCCCAGTACCATAGTCAATTAAATAGTTTAGAGGGACCTGCCACTATCAGACGTTCTTGCAGAGTGGAGTTATCTTATTCAATTCAGACTAAACCAATTTACACCAACCAGAATTTCACTGTGGCCACAATGAAAGTCTGGTTTTAATAGGTTAATTTACCTCATAACTCCAAGGTTAAATCTTAGACTGAAACTTAATCTTTTGTTAAACAAACTTTTTGTTGCTCTTCTCAGTTTTTACACACCAGCTTAACTTAAATTGTAGTAGCTTTTTTTTCATTCTGGGGCACAATCTTATTTGCACATTCTTAAAACTTCCAAAATCCAAGACAAGACAAAAGGGATAAATGTCTTTTATTATCACAGACAAGTGGGTGGAGCTAAAACACACAACAAGACATTTTTCCTTTTTTCAGGACAGTCTTTCAGACAAAGGAATATTGTAACTTCTTAAACATTCATAGTCAGGAATACATTCACACTTTAACACACAATTTCATACAACCTGAAATTCCAGCATATTTTTAAGGTTCCTTTCACTCAGCAAATCTTCTGTTTTATTTGTCTCGGTACAGATGTTAATAACTTCCATGTTGGTAACACTTTAAGTTTATCTTTTTTTCCTTTTTAAATCGGTGACTGAGCAGCTTTCCCTGGCTTTCCAAATCCCTGTTTTATTTTCCTTCCTTCGCAGAGTTTTCAAATTGGTTAGCCTGCAAATTAGATCTTTCTCCTTCTTTATCTCTCCCTTCTGTTTCAACTCCTTACATTGTTTCTGGTAACAAGCTAAGATTACCATTCCCCCTTTTCTTCCTTATCCTTTGTTTGTCCTTTCCACCAAGCCCTTTGCTTTCCGGCACTGTCTTCCGGGTCCCATCCTTTCCTTTTCATTGATTCAATTAATTTTTTATTTTTATCTGCCAGGAATCGGGTTATAGAATCCAGGTCCCCCCACAGTGGGGAATCCTTCTTTCCATCTCCTGTTGTTTCCATGATTCTAAATTCACTCATCTCACTTTATATATCTCTTCTCAGATTTCCTTCTTGACTTCCTGTCAATCACTCCGTTATGTTGAACACACACACCAACCCTTTAGTCACGAGATTCTAATACTGTGGGTTCTGTATCTTTGTGACTATTGGGTTATTTCATTCACTCACGATTGTAAAATCATTCATTCCTTTACTGAGGATTTGCCGCCTCCCGGCTTATGAGGATTTCCCACCCTCCGGGTTAGGGGATTTGCCGCCCCTGCCGACCTTTTCCTTTACTGAGGATTTGCCGCCTCCCGGCTTAAGAGGATTTCCCGCCCTCCGGGTTAGGGGATTTGCCACCCCACTGACCTTTTCCTTTACTGAGGATTTGCCGCCTCCTGGCTTAAGAGGATTTCCCGCCCTCCAGGTTAGGGATTTTGCCGCCCCCGCCAACCTTTTCCGAGATTGCACCAGTTCCTCCTAGTCTGTTTCTTTTAGTTCTTATTTCACTGCCTTTCCGAATCTTACAGCGTGTCTGAACTCTACCGAGGGGTGGTAAGGTAAAATGTACTCACACTTCTCAGCCCGATGATACTGCGACTCGGAGATGGTTGCTGATCCTGCCGACTACGCCAATTGTTGTAGTTGTTTTGCAGACCAAGTGATATGCAAAGATGATGCGCACACCATCCCCGGAAAAGATGACAGACTCAGAGTTATGGTTCAAAACGGTCTTTACTCGCAGGCCTGGGGAGAACCTTTCAGATTGCTGTCTGAATCCGACTCCACCGATATCCTAGCAACATTCACAATTATACAAAAATCAAACCCCTGCCCTAGGGGCGGGTGCAAAGCTTATCAGCATATACAGAGTTATAGCTAAATGGCAATTATAAACCGTGACATTTAATCCTTCCTGCCGCCTACAAACTCGCAGTTCTGTTATCAGTTGGTCCTGTGACCTTCTGTGACTGGGGCCTCATCTTAATCTATTACTTTACAACCATCCATTTGTCTCTGACCAGGTGGTTTGCTTGTTACATGTTTTCTTTAAGATAACAGTCCTCGTTATGCACAGACTTTTGGCCTTGTTCTTGGGTTACTTCTGCAAAGCAAGCACATTCTGATTAGTCCCAACATACTTTGAAGAATGGAACCCTGTTGTGAGTTTACAACAAACTAATTCTTAGGTATGCATTTTGTATATGTGTTGCCTTGCTTGGCCAAACAGACATCCTCCCCAATCTTCCCACGAGTTGCTCTGCAGTTTAATTTCTCAGCATTTGAAGTCACTTAATCATGTTCTTAAAGCTTAGCTGGGTAAATGCTATATACAGACCTATATATCGTTTTAACTCAGGGTATGAATTAACTCATTACCTCCACCTTGTACATTGGTGCTACATTATACATATTCTAACATACAAAACTAAAGTATAATAGTAATTTGATTACTTCATCGCCCATTCACTGAGCCTGTCGAGATCCCCCTGAAGCCTCTTCACATCCTCTTCACAATTGACACTCCCACCTTGCTTTGTATCATCAGCAATTTTGGAATTGTTACATTTAGTCCCCTCATCCAAATCATTGATATAGATTGTGAATAGCTGGGGTCCAAGCACTGATCCTTGCGGTACCACACTAGTCACAGCCTGCCATCCTGAAAATGTCCCATTTATCCCTACTCTTTGTTTTCTGTCTGTTAACCAATTCTCAATCCATGCTAATATATTACGTTCAATTCCATGTGCCCTAATTTTGTTCACCAACCTCTTGTGTGGGACCTTCTGAAAATCCAAATACACCACATTTACCAGTTCCCCTTTGTCTACTCCACTAGTTACATCCTCAAAGAACACCAATAGGTTTGTCAAACAGGATTCCCCTTTCATAAATCCATGTTGACTCTGCCCAATCTTACTATTAGTTTCTAGGTGCCCAGCTATTGCATCCTTTATAATAGATTCCAACATTTTCCCAACTACTGATGTGAGGCTAACATGTCTGTAGTTCCTCGTTTTCTCTCTCTCCTTTCTTAAATACTGAGGTTGCATTTGCTATCCTCCAATCTGCAGGTACCGTTCCAGACACTATAGAATCTGGGAAGATGACAACCAATGTGCCTACTATCCCAATGGCCACCTCTTTCAAAACCTTAGGATGTAGGTCATCCAGTCCTTGGGATTTATTGACTTTTAGTCCCATTAATTTTGCTAGTATTGTTTTTTAACTAAAAATAATTTCTTTAAGTTCCTCATTCTCGCCACATCCTTGGTTTGCTTGTATTTCTGGGAGCTTTTTTGTGTCTTCCTCCATGAAGACAGAAAGAAAGTATTTATTTTATTTCTCCACCATTTCCTCATTCCCCATTATAAATTCTCCCGTCTCTTACTGTAAAGTACCTACATTTACCTTTGCCAGTCTTTTCCTTTTCATATAGCTATAGAAGCTTTTACAATTCATTTTTATATTTTTTGCTAGTTTGTGCTCATATTCCATTTTCCCTTTCTTTATCAATTTCTTGGTCCCCCTTTGCTGATTTCTAAAAAGATCCCAATCCTCAGGCTGACCACTTTTTCTGGCAACGTTATAAGCTTCCTCCTTTGACTTAATACTAGCTTTAATTTCTTTTGCCATGGCTGGATCACTTTTCCTTTTGGGTTTTTATGCCCCAGAGGAATATATGTTTGTTGCAAATTATGCATTATTTCCTTGAAGGTTAGCCATTGTATGCCCACCTTCATACCTTTTAGTGTAGTCTCCCAATCTACCATGGCCAACTTGTCCCTCATACCATTGTAATTTCCTCTGTTTAGATTGAAGACCTTAGTTTCAGATTGGACGACATCACTCTCAAACTTAATGTAAAATTCAATCATATTATGGTCACTTGTACCTAAAGTCCCCTTTACCATAAGATTATTGATTAGCCCTTTCTGATTACACAGTACCAGATCCAGAACAGCCTGTTCCCTGGTTGGTTACCCCACATACTGATTCAAGAAACCATCTCACATGCATTCCAAGAATCCGCCCTCAATACCATTGGTGGTAATTTGATTTGCCCAGTCAATATGTAGATTAAAGTCCCCCATGATTACCTTATTGCCCTTGTTACATGCACTTCTAATTTCTTGATTGATACTGTGCCCTACATTACTGTTAATGTTTGGTGGCGTATACACAACTCCCACCAATGTTTTCCACCCTTTGCTGTTACTTAGCTCCACCCAAACTGATTCCAGTTCTACATCACGATCTGCCGAGGCAAGATCTTTTATCTCTACCATACCAATCTCATCCCTTATTAACAGCGCTACGCCAACTCCTTTTCCTTTTTGTCTGTCCTTCCTAAATGTTGAGTACCCTGGAACATTCAGTTCCCAGCTTTGGTTACCCTGCAACCATGTCTCTGTAATGGCAATTACATCATCCCCATTTACTTCTATTTGTGCCATTAATTCATCCAACTTGTTGTGAATGCTACGTGCATTTAAATAAAGTGCCTTCAACTTTGCCTGTTTAATATTTTTCTGCACTTTGACCCTCTTTACTGTTGGGCTTTGTTTCTGCTCCCTACTAGTTTTGCTGACTATTATTCTAACTTGCACTTCCAACTTTGTTTCTCTCCGTTCTGGACCCACACTTTGGTTCCCAGCCCCCTGACAAACTAGTTTAAATCCTTCCCAACAGCACTGGCAACCCCCCCTGCGAGGATATTAGTCCGGGTTCTGCTGAGGTGTAACCCGTCCGGCTTGTGCAGGTCCCACCTTCCCCAGAATCGGTCCCAATGCCTCAGGAATTTAAATTCCTCCCTCCTACACCATCTCTCCAGCCATGCATTCATCTGGTCTATTCTCCTATTTCTGCTCTCGATAGCACGTGGCAATGGGAGTAATCCTGAGATGACTACCTTTGAGTCCTGCTTTTTAATTTATTTCCTAGCTCCCTATATTCTGCTTGCAGGACCTCATCCCTCTTTCTACCTATGTCATTGGTACCAATATGGAACATGACATCTGGCTGTTCACCCTCCCCCTTCAGAATGTTTCTGGCTCTATTTGCAAAGTTAGCACTTCGAAGACACGCTGTTATTTCCACCTTTACCCTTCATTGTTATATATATCTATATATATAAAAGGATTGTGGTGTCTGCCTGTCTGCCTGTGTGTATGTCCACTATACACTCAAAAGTTATAGAGCGTACATACACATATGTTATATCAAAAGAAAGCTGATGATTAGGGGAGTGTCATAGGTGTATTTACTTTTTGGTCAGACAGAAATTGTTTGGACACTATACACAAAACTTTCAAAAATCGGACAAAATCCGCTCATTAGCGGTTGATCAATCCTACTGCTCATTAGCATTGAGTGACGTGATGGTTGACCAATCCACGCACTGTGTCACGGGGGGCACTTCATGGTGTTTCTGGGTGGGGCCAAATTCTTCAATCTGCCATTAGTGAGGTGAGTGGTGGCCATTAAAGACCGGACGCAGATGGAGATTAAACGATATGAAATATAGATTTCCAGCAAAAAAATAGTTGGTTTTAAAAGAAAAAAAAATCCATTTGCAAATGAGTGCATGATACACAAAGTTAGCGTTTAAAGTTTTATGATGCTTTTTAAGATTACAGAACCCCAGCTGAACCCTGTAGGTCCCGGGGCTCGGCTCCGTTTGCGGCCGCGGGCCGGGGACTCGGGCTTTCTCCCCCTCGGCCCGGTCCCAGGGCTCGGCTCTGTTTGTGGCCGCGGGCCGGGGACTCGGGCTTCCCCCCCCCCTCGGCCCGGTCCCGGGGCTCGGCTCCGTTTGCGGCCGTGTGCCGGGGACTCAGGCTTTCCCCCCCTCAACTAGGCCACAGGCAAGCCACTGCAATGGTCTGGAGTGGGAGCCGCCATGCACGGCCTTCCCCGCAGCGTCAACTGCGCGGCCCGAGAGCCCGACCGAAAGCGAGCAGGGCTCCGGGACACCAAGGCCCCACACACCCCTTTGCCCCCCACCCCACCTTTCCTCCCCAACCCCATCCCCCCCACACCCTTTCCCCCACACACCCTCTTTCCCCCCACCCCCTTTCCCCCCACACCCTTTCCACCACACACCCCCTACACCCCCACATCCCCGTTTAACCCCACACCCCCCTTTCCCCCTCCACCCTCCCTTCCCCCACCGCCTTCCCCCCCACAGCCCCTTCCCCCCCACACCCCCACGCCCCCTTCTGCCCCACCCTCCACACCCCTTTCCCCCACCCCCCTTCACTCCCCCCACCCCCCTTCACGCCGCCCAAACCCCCTTCCCTCCCACAC
>NW_028225179.1:120348803-120380022 GCF_052327205.1 Somniosus microcephalus
TATCGTCGGGTTGAGAAGGGTAAGTACATTTTACCTTACCACCCCTCGGTAGAGCTCAGACATGCTGTAAGATTCAGAAAGGCGGTGAAATAAGAACTAAAAGAAACAGACTAGGAGGAACTGGTGCGATCTCGGAAAAGGTTGGCGGGGACGGCAAAATCCCTAACCTGGAGGGCGGGAAATCCTCTTAAGCCAGGAGGCTGCAAATCCTCAGTAAAGGAAAAGGTCAGCGGGGGTGGCAAATCCCCTAACCCGGAGGGCGGGAAATCCTCTTAAGCCGGGAGGCGGCAAATCCTCAGTAAAGGAAAAGGTTGGCAGGGGCGGCAAATCCCCTAACCCGGAGGGTGGGAAATCCTCATAAGCCAGGAGGCGGCAAATCCTCAGTAAAGGAATGAATGATTTTACAATCGTGAGTGAATGAAATAACCCAATAGTCACAAAGATACAGACCCCACAGTATTAGAACCTCGTGACTAAAAGGTTGGTGTGTGTGTTCAACGTAACGGTGTGATTGACAGGAAGTAAAGAAGGAAATCTGAGAAGAGATATATAAAGTGAGATGAGTGAATTTAGAATCCTGGAAACAACAAGAGATGGAAAGAAGGATTCCCCACTGTGGGGGGACCTGGATTCTATAACCCGATTCCTGGCAGATAAAAGTAAAAAATTAATTGAATCAATGAAAAGGAAAGGATGGGACCCGGAAGACAGTGCCGGAAAGCAAAGGGCTTGGTGGAAAGGACAAACAAAGGATAAGGAAGAAAAGGGGGAATGGTAATCTTAGCTTGCTACCAGAAACAATGTAAGGAGTTGAAACAGAAGGGAGAAATAGAGAAGGAGAAAGATCTAATTTGCAGGCTAACCAATTTGAAAACTCTGCAAAGGAAGGAAAAAAAACAGGGATTTGGAAAGCCAGGGAAAGCTGCTCAGTCACCGATTTAAAAAGGAAAAAAAGATAAACTTAAAGCGTTACCAACATGGAAGTTATTTACATCTGTACCGAGACAAATAAAACACAAGATTTGCTGAGTGAAAGGAACCTTAAAAATATGCTGGAATTTCAGGTTGTATGAAATTGTGTGTTAAAGTGTGAATGTATTCCTGACTATGAATGTTTAAGAAGTTACAATATTCCTTTGTCTGAAAGTCTGTCCTGAAAAAAGGAAAAATGTCTGTTGTGTGTTTTAGCTCCACCCACTTCTCTGTGATAAAAAAAGACATTTAACCCTTTTGTCTTGTCTTGGATTTTGGAAGTTTTAAGAATGTGCGAATAAGATTGTGCCCCCAGAATGAAAAAAAAGCTACTACAATTTAAGTTAAGCTGGTGTGTAAAAACTGAGAAGAGCAACAAAAAGTTTGTTTAACAAAAGATTAAGTTTCAGTCTAAGATTTAACCTTGGAGTTATGAGGTAAATTAACCTATTAAAACCAGACTTTCATTGTGGCCACAGTGAAATTCTGGTTGGTGTAAATTGGTTTAGTCTGAATTGAATAAGATAACTCCACTCTGCAAGAACATCTGATAGTGGCAGGTCCCTCTACAATATTTAATTGACTATGGTACTGGGAGCCCTACAGAATGCGGGACTAAAGTTAAACCCGAGAAAGGTACAGGTAGGGAAGGATGAAGAAATCTACCTAGGATACATACTAACACAAGGGAAGAGACAAATGCCCAAAAACAGATGGTAGTGGCATTAGGACCAAGGGGAACAGCATGCAATCACTGGCTGTGTGCTTTGATTTATCACAGTCCCGTACTTACAAGCAGCTAGAGAGGGCAGCAGGAAGGGACAGTGCCAGAGAGGGGAGGGGGTCAAGCAGGTATTAGGATTATTGAATTATTGCCGGAACATTATCCCAGAATGTGCAGAAATGGCCCAGCCTATACAGGATTTTATCAAAGTGGGGGTACCCTTACAAATAGATTCCGACCAAGGAACGCACTTCACGGGCAGCTGAGAAAGGGAATCTGACCAAAGAAGCCCAAGTGTTTGTGTTTAGTTAAAGTGTGAAAACACAACTGTCTTTTTCGATCGGGAATGTTTTTTATTTACGTGAAGTGACGCAATATTTTGCTCCACCTATTACTGAATAAAATTGAAAGATATTCTACATTATTAAATTTAAGTTTCTTAATGTTAAGTTAATATTTCCCCACAGTGATAGAAGGTAAATTATGATTCGATAAATGGAAGTTATCTTGTAAACTAATTGCAGCACCATCTCAAATGGCCGGAAGGCTGCTTGGGAGGCTGTCCTGTTACCCAAAGATAAATCTATACAGATAGTTAGGGACATGAGCCAGAACCCCGCAGCTATGATGGAAATGGAAGGGGAAGCACACTGTTGCACCAGTGAAGAGGAATTAGAGTATGTAGACAGGATCAGGGAATTACCTTTGACAGAGGCAGACCTAGAGCTATATGTGGACGGGTCCCGTAAATATGTTAACGGAACACCACGAACAGGTTGGGCTGTGGTGAAGGGAGCCGGCATCGTCCAGAGGAAAGGAAGATTACCAGGGGATAGTTCAGCTCAAGTTGCCGAGCTAACGGCACTGACAGAGGCATTGAAATTGGCAGCAGGGAAATGGGTGAATATCTGTACCGATAGCCGCTATGCCTTTGGCATAGTACATGTTTATATGGCAGCTTGGAGTAGAAGGGGGTATATTGCCTCGGGGGGGGAGGGGGGCAAACACATACAGCATGAGGACTTAGTAAATAAATTGGTAGCCACCTCGGGGCTACCCATGGAAACAGCAGTAGTAAAGGTAAAAGCCCATCAGCGAGGGGATTCCCCCACAGAAAAGGGAAATAGAGCCACAGATCGTGCAGCCAGAAAAGTGGTCGAGCAACAGATTGCAGTGACAAACAAGAGCAACACAGAACCAGAAACACAGGTAGACATAGCTGCTATAACTGCATTGCCAGAAGATATAGATATATCCAAATTACATAAGGAAGTATCCCAGGAGGAGAAACAGCTATGGGAACGAGGGGGCACAAGAGAAAGGGCGGGGGGAATATGGAGGAAAGAGCAGCAAATATGTACACCAAGCTGTATACAACAAGAAATAATGAAAATGTACCATGGTAGACAACACACAGGTATATCCAATATGTTAAACAACCTCCAGCGATGCTGGTGGTGGCCCGGAATGAAACAAGCTGTGGACAGATTCTGTAGACATTACTCCATATGTGCACAGTATAACATCGGGAAACCTGTCAAGGTAAAGTGGGGACATCAGCCGAGACCAAGAGGCCCATGGGAGAAGTTGCAGATAGACTTTACTGGACCTCTACCGAAATCAAAGGGGAAAATGTACTGTTTGGTAATAATAGATCAATTTACTAGATGGGTTGAAGCATTCACCACTAGAGATTGTATGGCAACAACAGTAGCACGAATAATGGCAGAGGAGGTAGTACCATGATGGGGGGTCCCGCTGCAGATTGATTCAGACCAGGGAACACACTTTACAGGGAAGGTTATAAAGGAAACATGTCCATTATTAGGTATCAGACAAAGGTTCCACATACCATACCACCCTCAGAGTTCAGGGATGGTGGAAAGGATGAACCGGACTTTGAAATTATTCTTAGCTAAAGCAATAGAAGACATGGGGAAGGGATGGGCAGAGCTACTCCCGAGTATACTGATGAGACTTAGATCAACTCTGAATAGAACCACGGGGCTGATACCTTTTGAACGAATGACAAGATGAGCAATGACACTGCCGGAAGGAGTCGCTACCGGGGGTGAGGATGTAGTGCCCCTGAAGGATAGAATTAGGAGATTTATTAAACAATTGTGTATGCAATTACACTCTCTCAGACATGAGGCCAAATACCAACAGATTATACGGGATCTAGAACAGGATAAACAGGATGACCAGAAGGAGGTCCCAGCAATAGGTAGCTAGGTGATGGCAAAAATAATACCAGCCAAACCAGGGCTAGCACCCAGATGGTCAGGACCTTATGAAGTATGAATGAACAGTGACAAATATAGATGAGTCCGGAACAGGTAAAGGAAGATGGAAGCACTGGACTCAGTTAAAAATATATAACAAAGACAATGAGTAAGCCAGAGATGGTGCCTTTTGAGGAGAGTGAGGAGTATGCTAGAAGGTATAAAGAATGGGAAGGGGAGTTTCTACATATATCAATGATAGGGCTGTGTATGATGATAATGTTATATGCCATAGTTTGCATCTTCAGGTATGTCTGGAGACAGAGCCACAGACCAAGAAATGAACAAGGTGTACAGCAGTTTGAACTGATAGAACGGATAAGAATAGAATAATTCTAATTGGCTGGTGATGACCAGCCCCCTTTTTGTAATTAGAGGAACACTGGATGTCCGGAATGAGGTTGAACGTCCTCGCCTTGATCCTCGGGATGAACATAAGTATTGCTGTTGTCAAGCATGCTAAGCTTGAATAAAGGAGACTATGAAGGCATGAGAGCGGAATTGAGTAGAGTGGATTGGGAAAATAGATTAAAGGGTAAGACGATACATGATCAGTGGTGTACATTTAAGGAGTTATTTTACAACTTCCAAAAAAAAAATATGCCATTGAGAAGAAAAGGGTGTAAAAGAAAAGACAGCCATCCGTGGCTAAGTAAAGAAATTGAGGATAGTATTCGACTAAAAACAAGGGCATATAAGGTAGCCAAATCTAGTGGGAGGGTAGAGAATTGGGAAAACTTTAAAAGACAGCAAAAAATAACAAAAAGATTGATTAAGAAAAGGAAGATAGATTATGAAAGTAAATTAGCAAAAAATATAAAAACAGATAGTAAGAGTTTTTATAGTTATATAGAAAGAAAAAGGGTGGCTAAAGTAAATGTTGGTCCCTTAGAGGATGAGACCAGGAAATTAATGGTGGGAAATATGGAGATGGCAAAAACACTGAATGAATATTTTGTATCAGTCTTTACAGTAGAAGACACTAAGAATATCCCAACACTGGACAAACAGGGGGCGAAAGGGGTGGAGGAGCTAAACACGATCAAAATCACTAAGGAAGTGGTACTCGGTAAAATAATGGGGCTCAAGGCGGATAAATCACCTGGACCTGATGGCTTACACCCGAGGGTCTTGAGGGAAGTGGCGGTAGGGATTGTGGATGCATTGGTAATAATTTTCCAAAACTCCCTGGACTCAGCAAAAGTCCTGGCAGACTGGAAAACTGCTAATGTAACGCCCTTATTTAAAAAGGGTAGTAGACAGAAGGCTGGAAACTATAGACTGGTTAGCCTAACATCTGTGGTAGGTAAAATATTGGAGTCCATTATTAAGGAGACAGTAACAGGACACTTGAGTAATCATAATTTAATGGGACAAAGTCAGCATGGTTTTATGAAGGGGAAGTCATGTTTGACAAATTTGCTGGAGTTCTTTGAGGAAGTAAAATATAGGGTGGATAAAGGGGAACCAGTGGGTGTAGTGTATTTAGACTTCCAAAAGGCATTTGACAAGGTGCCACACAAAAGATTATTGCTCAAGATAAAAAATCACGGGATTGGAGGTAATATTCTGGCATGGATAGAGGATTGGCTATCTAACAGAAGGCAGATAGTTGGGATAAATGGTTCATTCTCAGACTGGCAATCAGTAACTAGTGGTGTTCCGCAGGGGTCAGTGCTGGGTCCCCAACTCTTTACAATCTATATTAACGATTTGGAGGAGGGGACCGAGTGTAACATATCAAAGTTTGCAGATGATACTAAGATGGGAGGGAAAGTAGTGAGTGAGGAGGACATAAAAAACCTGCAAGGGGACATAGACAGGCTAAATAAGTGGGCAGAGATTTGGCAGATGGAATACAATACTGGAAAGTGTGAGGTTATGCACTTTGGCAGGAAAATCGTAGAGCAAGTTATTATCTTAATGGCAAGAAACTGGAAAGTACTGAAGTACAAAGGTATCTGGGGGTTCTGGTGCACGAAACTCAAAAGGTTAGTATGCAGGTGCAGCAAGTGATTAAGAAGGCCAATGGAATCTTGGCTTTCATTGCTAGGGGGTAGAATATAATAATAGGGAGGTATTGCTTCAGTTGTACAAGGCATTGGTGAGACCGCACCTGGAATACTGCATACAGTTTTGGTGTCCATACTTAAGAAAATACATACTTGCTCTTGAGTCAGTACAAAGAAGGTTCACTCAGTTAATCCCGGGGATGAGGGGATGGACATATGAGGAGAGGTTGAGTAGATTGGGACTCTACTCATTGGAGTTCAGAAGAATGAGAGGCGATCTTATTGAAACATATAAGATTGTGAAGGGCTTGGATCAGGTAGATGTGGGGAGGATGTTCCCGATGATGGGTGAAACTAGAACTAGGGGGCATAGTCTTAGAATAAGGGGCTGCTCTTTCAAAACTGAGATCAGGAGGAACTACTTCACTCAGAGGGTGGTAGGTCCATGGAATATGCTGCCCCAAAAAGCTATAGAAGCTACATCATTACATAAATTTAAAACAGAAATAGACAGTTTCCTAGAAGTAAAGGGAATAAAGGTTTATGGGGAGCGGGCAGGAATTTGGACATGAGCCTAGGTTCGGATCGGTCATGGCCCTGTGGGTAGCGGAGCGGACCCAGGGGCCGTGTAGCCTGATCCTGCTCCTATTTCGTGTGTCTAATTCTGTTAGATTTAGGCGATGGTTCTGTGATAGTAGATTGGCGGTTAGGATCAGATCAGCCATGATCTTATTGAATGGCGGTGCAGGCTCGAGGGGCCGATTGGCCTGCTCCTGCTCCTATTTCTTATGTTCTTATGTTCTTATGTTCTTATGTCGTAATAAGGAAAACACAGGATGAGGTGTATTTTAATGTGGCACATAGAGTTATTAAGCTTGCCATTAATACAAGTACGTTTGGGATGCCTGCAATATGTAACAATCATACGAATCAAATATGGAACTCCCTGTGGGTAAAAAATTTAGAGGTTCCACAGGGAAAATCTATCTTACAGAGACATAAGAAACAGCGAGTATTGAAAACGACCGGAGCAGGGTATGCGGCTGGGTTAGCAACAGTTAATAGCTTGGACATAGAAGGAGTAAACGAAAGAGAAGAAGAACTACAAGCAAAAATAGAGAAGTTACTGAAACAAGCCACTGGAAATAGCGAGCAATTGGCACTGGCAGGAAAACAAACAATAATGCAATTGTTGGGGGTGGAAGAGAAAGTAGTCCCTCATGCAGAAACAATCAATACAATTATTGATCGACTTAACAATGCTTCTCGCCAAACCCATAAAGAATTAGTATGTGCCATGTATGGCTCATGGCTATTGTCGAATGCTCAGCATAACATGAGGCAAATAAATAATGGACAGATCCCTGATTGGATTACTAATAAGGATATGGAAGCTTGGATTGACACAAATAAAAGCTTAGGTAAGGGGCATAAAATGGGACAAGTATACTGGGCAGGCAATTGTCTGACCCCATGGACTAAGGTGATTGGCTTTGTACTGGCTATCCCACAAATCCCAGAAGAGGGACAGCCCCTATACGACGTGATTAATATAGGAGAGATACAAAGGGAAAGTTGGGTTAATTATTATGATGTCCCCACCAAGGCACTTTGGGAAAAGGATGAAGACAATAACCAGAAGAATGGAACCATAAGGGGGGTGGTAATGGACGGGTGCCACCACAAGGGAAGGACATGGGCGTGCACACACCCACTCCCCCCACCGAGGGAGACACATCCAAGTGTGGATTTACAAAAATCACCAATTGCACCCTTGAGGTACACCGGACAAGGGTAGCACCAAGGAACAATGGGACATTTTTTGTCACCACAACTGAACAGAAATATCAAATCAAAATCAAATCAAATCAATCAATTCAACTTATATTTTCATTGTTAGTGCACAAGTGCAGTACAACGAAATGTAGGCTTGTTGCTCCCGAGTGTGTACATTTGGATTAAGACATTTAAACATTCAACATACATTTGGCTTGTAGTATATTAACATAAACATAACCATAATAAAGTGCATTGGCAGATGTGCAGGCTTTAGAGTTTATTTGTGGAGTTCAGTAGGATGACAGCCCTGGGAAAGAAGCTGTTCCTAAATCTGGTCGTATGGGTGCGAATGCATCTGTAGCGTCTCCCAGATGGCAGGAGGGCGAACAGACTGTGGCTGGGGTGGGTAGGGTCTTTGATGATGGACCGTGACCTCCGTAGACAGCGTTTCTGGTATATGTACTCTATGGTCGGTAGCCGGGTGCTGGTAATGCGTTGGGCAGTTTTGACTACCCGCTGCAGGGCTTTCCGGTCATAGTAGCTACAGCTGCCATACCATACTGTGATACAGTTTGTCAGGATGCTCTCTATAGTGCAGCGGTAAAAGTTAGAGAGGATCAGGGGTGACAGGTTACATCCCTTCAGCCTCCTTAGGAAATATAGGCGCTGCTGGGCCTTCTTCACCAGAGAGGAGGTGTTGAGGGACCAGGAGAGGTCTTCCATGATGTGCACTCCGAGGAACTTAATATGAATATCAAGATCTGATTTGTCCCATTCCCCAACCAAACTTTTGTTTTGATCCAAATTATCTACACAGATAGGACACCAATATATACACCCACCAAGACCACAGGAAACAAAAACCTAGTCACTTGATAATATGGGACATTATAAAGAGGTTGACACTTATGACATACCAGAGGCCAAGGCAATTTCTAAGTAAGAGGAAGAGGAAGCTTGGATGAAATTATGGCAGGAAACGAAGGAAGTTTTAAAGTATTATCATAAAATAGAGGAAGACTTAAAGAAACAACAAAAAGACATTGGTACAACATTAGTGGAAACTCCTTGGTCCAATAAGTTCTGGAACTGGGGGCTAAATGTCGATATACACCCCTGGATAAGGATCATGTCACACATGTTGGTAGTTGTGCAAGGCGCCGTATTAATGACCTTTTGTTCTTACTTTGTGGATATTGCTAGAACCAAAACCTAGCACAAGCCATAACCAAACAAATAAAGAAGGAAGGAGAGAAATAAATACTGTTGCTAACCACCAAAAAACAAGGGGTAGGGCATGAGAAGAATTATTATGATAACTGTGTTTAGGATTGCGGAAGTATGAGTACTAGACACCATGGCTTGGTACCACTAGGGCGACGGTACTCATAGCAACCAATCCTAAACTGTAGCATATTGGCCATATTGGATCAAAGTGACCAATGGGCCATAAGGGGGGACTGAAGTAACAAAATTACTGTTATAGTTTAGATTTGTATGTTAGAATACGTATAATGTAGCACCAATGTACAAGGTGGAGGTAATGAGTTAATCCATACCCTGAGTTAAACGATATATAGGTCTGTATATTGCGTTTACCCAGCTAAGCTTTAAGAACATGATTAAGTGACTTCAAATGCTGAGAAATTAAACTGCAGAGCAACTCGTGGGAAGATTGGGGAGGATGTCTTTTCAGCCAAGCAAGGCAACACATATACAAGATAACATACCTAAGAATTAGTATGTTGTAAACTCACAACAGGCTTCCATTCTTCAAAGTATGGTGGGACTAATCAGAATGTGCTTGTTTTGCAGAAGTAACCCGAGAACAAGGCCAAAAGTCTGTGCTTTGAACAGACTTAATGAGGACTGGTATCTTAAAGAAAACATGTAACAAGCAAACCACCTGGTCAGAGATAAATGGATGGTTGTAAAGTAACAGATTAAGATAAGGCCCCAGTCGCAGAAGGTGACAGGACCAACTGATAACAGAACTGCAAGTTTGTAGGCGGCAGGAAGGATTAAATGTTTGGTTTATAATTGCCATTTAGCTATAACTCTGTATATGCTGATAAGCTTTGCTCCCGCCCCCAGGGGAGGGGTTTGATTTTTGTGTAATTGTGAATGTTGCTCAGATATCGGTGGAGTTGGATTCAGACAGCAATCTGAAAGGTTCTCCCCAGGCCTGCGAGTAAAGACCGTTTTGAACCATAACTCTGAGTCTGTCATCTTTTCCAGGGTTGGTGTGAGCATCGATCTTGCATATCACTTGGTCCGCAAAACACCTACAACAGGCGAGAACATGGCAGATGGAATATAATGTGGGTAAATGTGAAATTATCCAGTTTGCTAGAAAAAACAGAAAGACAGAGTATTTCCTAAATGGTGAAAGATTTGGAAATACAAATGCTGAAAGGGACCTGGGTGTCCTTGTACATGAGTCACTAAAAGTGAATGTGCAGGTGCAGCAAGCCATTAGGAAGGCAAGTGGTATGCTGACCTTCATTACAAGAGGATTTGAGTCCAGGACTAAAGATGTCTTACTCGAATTATATAGGGCTTTGGTGAGACCACACCTGGAGTACTGTGTACAATTTTGGTCTCCTTACCGAAGGAAGGATATACTTGCCATAGAGGGAGTGCAATGAAGGTTCACGAGATTGATTCCTGGGATGGCGGGACTGTCGTATGAGAAGAGATTGAATAAACTAGGCCTGTATTCTCTTGAATTCAGAAGAATGAGCGGGGATCTCATTGAAGCATACAAAATTATTACAGGGCTTGTTAGGATGGATGCTGGGAGAATATTTCCCTTGGCTGTGGAGTCTAGAACCAGGAGCCACAGCCTCAGGATAAAGGGTAGGCCATTCAGGACTGAGATGAGAAGAAATGTCTTCACACAGAGGGTGGTGAATCTTTGGAATTCTCTACCCCAGAGGGCAGTGGAGGCTCAGTCATTGGGTATATTCAAAACAGAAGTCGATAGATTTCTGACTAGTAAGGGCATCAAGGGATATGGAGATAGGGCCAGTGAATGGAGTTGAGGTCGTTGATCAGCCATGATCTTATTGAATGGCGGAGCAGGCTCAAAGGGCCGAATGGCCTACTCCTGCTCCTATTTCTTATGTTCTTACATTCTAACAGAAGACAAACTTCAAACTGGAACTGGACAATAAACAAGAGCAGAAAATGGAATGGCTGCAGCCCCACCCCCATCTTCCATTTTCTCCAGAGAAATTGAAATAAATTCACGCGGCAAGAGCAAAGTCAAAGCAGAACTAGTTCAACACGGACAGTGATGTCCAATCCCCCTCTCCCCATTCAGTCAATTGCAGAAACCTCTTATGGTGCAGTGAGCTATTTACTTCATGTGTAGGTAATTAATTACAGATCTCGAGCACAATTATCCAGGATTTTCAGAGTGCTGAATATTGCATTATTATTCTCAAATTTCAGGTCCGTATTTAATCTGGTCATTGACCAAAAAAGATGCACTGGTTAGTTTGATGTAGCTCTCCTCCTGTTTGTTGATTTGAATCCCATTGTAGGCATGGAGTCAGTGCAGGTTGTTTGATTTACTTTGCACGTCAACTTACATTTATATTTCATCTTAAATGTTGTAAAACCTCCCAAGGTGCTTCAGAGTAGTGACCGTCGAATAAAATTTGACACTGAACCACATAAGGAGACATTAGGACACGTTTCAAAAAGCTTTATTGAAGAAGTAGGTTTAAAGGAACATCTTGAAAGAGGAGAGAGAGGTGGAGAGGTTTAGACACAGAGACATAGAAAAATAGGAGCAGGAGTAGGCCATTCGGCCTTTCGAGCGTGCTCTGTCATTCAATATGATAATGGCTGATCCTCTATCTCAATACCATATTCCTGCTATCTCCCCATACCCCTTGATGCCTTTTGTGTCTAGAAATCTATCTATCTCCTTCTGATATATATTCAGTGACTTGGTCTCCACAGCCTTCTGTAGTAGAGAATTCCACAGGTTCACCACCCTCTGTGTGAAGAAAAGTCTACTCATCTCAGTCCAAAATGTCCTACCCTATATCCTGAGACAGCGACCCCTCGTTCTAGACCACCCAGACTGGGAAACATCCTCCCTGCATCCAGTCTGTCTAGCCCTGTCAGGATTATATACGTTTCAATGAGACCCACTCTCATTCTAAACCTAACCCTAACCCTAACCCTAATGCTAACCCTAACCCTAACTCTAAACTCTCGTGAATATAGGCCGAGTCGACCCAATCTCTCTTCTTACGACAGCCCCACCATCCCAGGAATCAGTCTGGTGAATCTTCGCTGCACTCCCTCTATGGCAAGTATAACCTTTCTTAGGTAAGGAGACCAAAATTGCACACAATCCTACAGGTGTGGTCTCACCAAGGCCCTGTATAACTGTAGTAAGACACCCTTGCTGTTTGATGCGCTATCAATAACTCAAAAGACTGAGATTAAGCGAGTAACTAACAGGCTTTTATTAACAAGAGAATGAAGGTGTGCCTCGAGTGGTCGACCAGTCCAGAATACAGAGGGACTGTGGAGCAGTCACCTTTATACCTGGACTCGTGGGAGGAGTCAGCCGAGGCATGTACAGGCATGTACACAGTGGAATACAAACAGTGGTTTACCACACTGTTGTCCTCAAATTCTCTTGCAATGAAGGCCAACATACCATTTGCCTTCCTAATTGCTTGCTGCACCTGCATGTTTGCTTTCAATGACTGGTGTACAAGGACACCCAGGTCCCCCTCTACATGAACATTTCCCAATCTATCACCATTTAAATAATACTCTGCCTTTCTGTTTTTCCTGCCGAAGTGGTTTCCTCCCACAGTCCAAAGATGTGCGGGTTAGGATGATTGGCTATGATAAATTGACCCTTAGTGTTAGGGGGATTAAATACGTGGGGCTAGGGTGGGATATGTGTCAGTACAGGCTCGATTGGCCGAAATGGCCTCTATCTGCACTGTGGGGTTTCTGTGATTCTGTGATTCTGCGAACATCACATTCATCCTTGTTATATTGCATCTGCCATGTATTTGCCCACTCACTCAACTTGTCTAAATCGCCTTGAAGCCTCTTTGCATCCTCCTCACAACTCACAATCCCACCTAATTTCTTGTGATCAGCAAACTTGGAAATATTACATTTGGTTCCCACATCGAAATCATTGATATATATTGGCCCAGAAATTTGGGTCGGGGGCTTCCCACGTGTTCAAGCCCCCGATCTGCACTTACCTTGCGTGCTGGCTGTTGAGCTGTGGGCCCCCATGGAATTCCAATCCTGGACCTGGTCCAGCTGCCAGCGTGCAGTGCTTGCATATCCCAGGGGCGCAGTTAGTTCGATGCATCCCCTGGGATCATGTGGGCCATGGGGAGTCAATCGGAGCAGGGAATGCTCCATTCATAAGTCTGACAGGAAGTGCTGTCAAGACTTTTAAATACTACGGCCCCAAAGCAGCACTAAATCTTCAAATAATTTGTTTTTAAATCACATTTTTTAAATAACCTATAAATTACATTAAATAACTATTTTAAACAATAATTTAAATTTTTGAAAAAAATAATTTTATTTTCTAACAGGGCTAAAAATAAACTTACCTTGCTTTAAAGTATTTAAAAAGAATAAACCTGTGGAAAAAATGTTTTAATTTTAATTAATTCACCACTTACCTTGTAAAAAGCAGGCCTTACGCCTGCATTTTACATTTCTAAATTCTGCAGGCTTACCCTCCCGGAGAAACCTGGAAAAAAACCGAAGTTCGATGTGCACACGCAACCTCTACTGCACAAGCATTCGACCTCTTAACCCCTCCTTTCAGGGGAACAGATTAACTGGTTTTCCGCGCATGCGCAGTGCATGCAGGAAACCGGCACTTCCATTGGGCCTATGGGTGAGTGCCCCGTGCATACTCACCCGTGGAGACCTGAATTTCTGGGCCATTGTGAATAGCTGGGGCCCAAGCACTGATCCCTGAAATACCCCACTAGTCGCCCGCCTGCCACCCCGAAAAAGACCCATTCATTCCTACTCTTTGTTTAGAGAGGGAAGTCCAGAGCTTAGGGACCAGACAGATGAAGTCACTGATGCCAATGTTGGGGCGATTGAAATCAGGGATGCTCAAGGGGCCTGAACTGGAGGGGGACAGAGATATCGGGGGATTATCGAGCTGGAAGAGGTTACAGAGGTAGGGAGGGGTGAGGTTGCAGAGGGATTTTAAAACAAGGATGTGAATTTCACAAGCGAGCCATTGCCAGACTGGGAGCTGATTTATCTGATCTAGCACAAGGGCAATGGGTGAACGGGACTTGGTGCTGGACATGATGCAGGCTGCAGAGCTTTGGAGGAGCTCAATTTATGTAGGGTGCAAGGTGGGAGTGCGGCCAGGAGAGCATTGAAATGGTCTTGCCTGGATGTTAAAGAAAATGCCTGGATGATGGTTTCAGCAGCAGATCAGCTGAGGCAGGGGCGGAGTCGGGCAATGTTACGGAGGTGGAATGTGGCGGTCTTGTTGATGGAGGGGATATAAGGTCGGAAGCTGTGCTCAGGCTCAAATATGACACCAAGAGTGGTTCAGCCTCAGACAGATGCTCGGGAGAGAGATGGAGTCAGTGGCAAGGGAACAGAGTTTGTGGTGGGGACGGAAGCCAATGTTCTCAGTGTTCCCGTTATTTAATTGGAGGAAATTTTTGCTCATCCAGTCCCGGATGTTGGAAAAGCAGGGTGGCAGATCAGAGGCAGGGAGGGACCTAGACAGGTGGTGGTGAGGTAGAGCTGGTTGTCATTGGCATGCATTTGGAACCAGAAGATTTTATCAGATGATGTCGTTGAGGGGCAGCATGTACCTGAGAAATACAAGGGGCCAAATGTCTTGGGGGACTCAAAGCTAATGCTGCAGTCATGGGATGAATCATAGAATCATATAAATTTACAGCACGGAAGGAGGCCATTTCAGGCCATCGTGTCCACGCCAGCTGACAAAAAATTATCCAGCCTAATCCCACCTTCCAGCTCTTGGTCCATAGCCCTGTAAGTTACAGCACTTCAAGTGTACATCCAAGCACTTTTCAAATGTGTTGAGGATTTCTGCCTCTACCACCCTTTCAGGAAGTGGGTTCCAGATACCCACTTACCTCTGGGTGAAGAAATTTCTCCTCATCTCCCCATTAAACCTCCTACCAATTACTTTAAATCTATGATGCCATGGTTGTTGACCTGTCTGCTAAGGGAAATAGATCCTTCATATCCACTCTATCTAGGCTCCTCAAAATTTTATACAACTCATTAAAGTCTGCCCTCAGCCTTCTCTCGTCCAAAGAAAACAAACCCAGCCTATGCAATCTTTCCTCATAGCTAGAATTCTCCAGTCCAGGCAATATCCTCGTAAATTTCCTCTGTACCGTCTCTAGTGCAGTCACATCTTTCCTGTAATGTGGTGACCAGAGCTCTAGCTATGGCCTTTGCCACAAGTGTTTCTCTGGCTATGACTGGATTGCTAGGAATAGAACAAGAGGAGAGCAGTCCCACCCAGCTGGACAATGGAGCAGAGGCATTGGAGGAGAATGGTGTGGTGCACCCTGTCAAAGGTTGCTGATACGTCGAGAAGGATGAGGAGGGATAGCTTACCACAGTCACAATCACATATGAATTTATGAATTTAGAAAGAGTCATTTATGAAATGTGGCAGGGGTGGGAATCTGATTGGAGGGATTCAAACATGGAGTTGCAGGAAAGATGGGCACGGATTTGGGAGGTGACAACACTTTCAAGGATTTTGGAGAGGAAAGGGAGATCGGAGATGGTGCAGTAGTTTGTAAGGACGGAGGGGTCAAAGGTTGTTTTTTGAGGCTGGGGATGATGCTGGCAGATTTGAGGGAAAGGGGGCCAGTACCTGAGGAGAGAGAGCCGTTAACAATATCCGCTAACATTGGAGCCAGGAAGGGAAGTTGGGTGGTCAGCAGTTTGATGGGAATAGGATCGAGGGAGCGGGAGTTGGGTCTCAGAGATAAGATGAACTTGGAGCGGGCATAAGGCAAGAAATTGAGAAACTGGACAGAGCTGCGAGTTCAGGCCTAGGCAGTGGGAGAGCCTTGGGGGAAGTTTGGCTTGGTGGGCCAGGGGAAAGGAGGGTAGCGACAGAGGCAGCTGAAGAGATGGTCTCAATCTTCATCACAAAGAATTCCATGAGCTCCATGCACTTGTTATTGGAGGTGAGGCTGCAGGTCATTAGCCTTTAGGTACAGTGCATTTTAAAAAGATATTGATCAAATAACCATTCGGGGAACGACGGTTCACTCAATGGTCGACCGTGCTCTGCCAGTCTCTTCTTCTTAGGCAGTCCCGCAGAACCAGGATGACTTGCTTCCACACTAAAAATGAGTTCTCAGGTGACTGATGACTGATGAGTCCAGTGCGGGACCTACAGTCTCTGTCACAGGTGGGGCAGACGGTGGTTGAAGGGGCGGATGGCTGTGGTGCTTGGGTTATGGCTCCTTAATGGCTCTTGCACTTGAATGAAAGATGCAGCCTTTGTTTTAATTCCCCTCCCAACTTTGGTATTGTCCCTCCTGAAGTCAATACGATTTGCTCTGTCACATTCAGGTTTTTGTCTGGTTACCATGTACACTTTGACCGTGTCATGCTAACGGACGGGGTCATATTTTATTCCCCCTTCTCCTTTATTTCACCTTTTAATTTTATAACTGAAGTGGTGGAGCCTTTGGAGAATGAATCAAAGCACCGTGTCACCAAGATGCGGCAGCGTATAACAGATTGAGAGAGTGGGTGTGGGATTCGTTAGACCCGGTGCCCAGTGCCGCCCCGGATTTTGCTTTGCTTGAATCAAGTAATCGTTGAGTGCACTTTAACCATTGATTTGGAAAAAATATATGTTGCAATGTGTTTGTTCGAAGGCCCGTAGCTAATGCGAGCCCTTATGTAAGAGCACGGTGTCCCCGGGGAGATTGGCTCGTGTATAAAACAGCGACCGTTTCGATGCAGTGTCTTTGTGGCCAACCCCAGCAATTGGCTTCCACGATTCTCTGGTTCATGCAGGATATGGGACGCTCCGCCGTTCTCGACGAATCAGTGATTTGCTATCCCATTCTTGTAATTGTTGGTGTTCCCGGTAAGTATATATTAAGTTGTCCGTCATTTGAATGTATTGCTGCTTTCTCCATGTGTGGTTTGTCTCCGTGTCTTCATTCCTTGCTTTGCCAATTAATGGTCGCAATTTATTGAATAAAAATCACTCACTTTTCCTCAATTGCTTTAAAATGACAACGTTGGTGATAATCGAGTGCTCCGTGAAAGCGAGTTTTCTCCTTTGTGAGACGCCTTCCAATCTGATGCCTGGACTGAGAGTAATGATCAGATCTAAGATGCCTGGGCCCTCCACGCGAAACTTTAACCTGTCTTTTTTCTCTTACAGATGTGGACACGCATGTCGTGCCTCTCTCCCAAGATTTTGTTTCCCCTGACTCACTAAACTTTTCTCACGCTGTGAATTGAATTTGTGGGCAACTTTAACATAACCCGGCCTTGGGGAAACGGATGGGAGCGGGTGCAACGCTGGTCTTACTCCCCGACCGATTGTACTCTTCATTGAAGTCGATGGGCTACAACACCTGCGCTCCAATCGATCCTTAGGTTAAAATTACACCTTCTGTGTCCGAATTTGAAATCAAAGAAGCGGCTTAGGGTCTATTTTAATCAATGGTGTTCTCTACCTTAACACAATGAAAAGGCTTCTGATCAGTAATGGGTCTCCCAAAAGATCATTGAACAAATCTTGAAGCTGTCACTCAAATCATGTGACAAATGAGCGGGCCAATTTCCAGCAACTCGTAAGCTGCACTCATGGTTTTTCCTCTTGACTGAGGCCAGTAAATGAGCAGAGAGCAGCGAGTGAACTTGGTTCTGACGAAGGGTCAGCGACCTGAAACCTTAACTCTGTTTCTCTCTCCACAGATGCTGCCTGATCTGCTGAGTATTTCCAGCATTTTCTGTTTTTATTTTTGGTTCTTGTTGACTCAGAAACGCACCCAGAGAAACCCAGGGAGGGATCGGTTTCAGTTACATGCCTTCGGTCTCACGATTCGACACAATCCAGGACAAAGCAACCCGTTTGATTGGCAGTCCATCCACCACCTTAATCATTCACTCCGTCCTCCAGCAGCGCACCATGGCTGCAGTGTGTACCATCTACAAGAAGCACTGCAGCAACTCGCCAAGGCTTCTTCGACAGCTCCTCCCAAACCCGCGACCTCTTCCACCTAGAAAGACAAGGGCAGCAGGCACATGGGAACACTACCACCGACTAATTCCCTTCCAAGTCACACGCCATTTAAAGAATCAAGGAGGTTGGGAAAGAGCGGGAATATGGTACTGCGATAGAGGATCAGCCATGATATATTGAATGGCGGAGCAGGCTCGAGGGGCCGAATGGCCGACTCCTGCTCCTATTTTTCTCTGTTTCTTTCTGTGTTTCTGTGTTTCTCCCATCCTGACTTAGAAGTATATCGCCGATCCTTCATTGTCGCTGGGTCAAAATCCTAGAACGCCCTAACTAACAACTCTGTGGGAGTACCTTCACCACATGGACTGCAGCAGTTCAAGAAGGCAGCTCACCACCACCTTCTGAAGGGCAATAAGGAATGGGCAATAAATGCCGGCCTTGCCAGTGACGCCCAGATCCCATAAGTGGATAAATTCGAAAAATACGCAATTCCGAGCGTGTGTGATTTTCTTTGATTACTCTCTTTTGATTTTCCATCGTTTACAGCGAACCTGATGTCAATTGTGATCCTGTCCCAGGGAAAGTGCGGCCTCTCCAAAGGAATCACTCGTTACATGGCGGCTATGGCAATAGCAGATCTCATGGTCTGTCTCTTCAATGTAAGCGTGGCACGTATCTTTCGGTATCATTTCCTGCATTCATTCTTGAACTACACCATCGCGTGTCATCTTACTGCATTTATACAAGTAGTTAATAGCCAACTCTTTGTCTGGTCCACACTGTCATTCACCTTTGACCGCTTCATAGCCATTTGTTGTCAGAAAGTAAAAGTAAAAGTTTGCACCGAAAGATTTGCCACTGTGGTTGTAACTGCGGTGTGTGTGCTCAGCTTTTTGATGCATATTCCCGTTTATTTCCGTTATGAGCCCTACTATATTGTTGGGGATATAGAGTGGGCCTGTTGTACAGTAACGGGATATGTCTCTTCGCTGAGATGGATAGCTTACAAGTGGATTAGCACCTTAGCTTCCCCATTACTTCCATACCCTGTGATGTTGCTGTTAAACTCTCTCACTGCCAGGCATATCTTAGTGGCCAGTAGAGCTCGCAGAGCCCTGAAGAGCCGCAACACAGGGGAGAGCAGCAGTGATCCCGAGATGAAGGACCGAAGAAGATCCATCATTCTGCTCTTCACTATCTCGGGGAGCTTTATTGTGTTGACGGCGCCAGTTACTATCATACACTTTTCTGTCAGTGTCACGGAGATAAATACATTCACTGGTTCAAACTCGCTTTATTTGGCGATCAGAATCATCCTTCTGTTGAATTTTTTAAGCTCCTGCACAAACACCTGCATTTATGCGTTGACCCAGAGGAGATTCTGGGAGGAGGTGAAAAATATGGTGAAATACCCGTTTATTCTCATTCTTAAATTATGCAAGTAATGAAAGTAACTGCACATAAAATAAACCCTCTTTCCCGGTATCCAGCTTGTTGTTGCTTGATCAGTTTGGCTGAGGCAGGTTCCGCACGTTCTTTCTCATCCCACCACATCACCAGTTGTCCCACTTCCCTTATTTGCAAGGAGACGGTAGTTCTGCTGCTGTTGTGAAACACGCCACGGCGACTTCACAACCTGTCTCTATTCTTCATTTTGAGAGGTGGCCATTCTTAGAATGTGGGCTTCGCTGAAAAGTGTTGGCTATCTTGTTGAGTTAAGGGTTAACAATCGAACCGCCTTGTATCTTAGAGCAAAAGACTTTCCACCATAAACAGGATTACGGTAGCATGGTGGTTATGTTAGCAGACTAGTGAATCAAATGCCTGGAGTTATGACCTGGATTAGGTGTGTTCCAATCCCACCACAGAAGCTGGGGGATTTAAATTCAGTCAATTAATTAAATCTGGAATTAAAAGTATCAGCAATGGTGACCATGAGCCTACCGGATTGTTGTAAAAAACCCAGCTGGTTCCCTGATATCCTTTAGGAAAGGTAAACTGCCATCCTGACCTGTATGTTACTTCCAGACTGACAGCAATGTGATTGACATTTAACTACCCTTCAGCACACAGACTGCAGCGGTTCAAGAAGGCAGCTCACCAGCACCTACTCAAGGTGATGTAGGGATGGGCAATTAATGCTGGCCTTGCCAGAGATGTCCACTTCCTGTGAATTAATTAAAAAAACAGCAGAATGCCTTAGCAAAGTAATAAGTGACTTGGACAACATCGACCGTGAGTGATTAAAGTATAACTTTAGTGGCTTGTGAAATAACAATAGGCAATGTATTTATTAACTACAGTGTAGAAAGGATGTTTAGGAAGCTAAGCTGTTAGGAAAACGACTCCTCAATCGAATCCAGAGTATCTGGGTCAGGAAGTCTTGTTTGAGCGAAATATCTTTGAAGTAAACAATTAAGGCTGCTTATATAAATAGACTACCTTCCACGGATTCGGGAACAGATACATCAGGAGGTCTTACCTGTGACATGTACCTTTGATGCATGCAGAGTAAGGTGTACAAAGGAGCAGGGTGTTCAACAGCTAGTGGGAGATCTCTATAGAGAAACTGAAAAGCTACTCTCTGTATACAGTATAGACTGATCACCT
The DNA here is from genome assembly GCF_052327205.1 of Somniosus microcephalus. NCBI lineage: Eukaryota > Metazoa > Chordata > Chondrichthyes > Squaliformes > Somniosidae > Somniosus > Somniosus microcephalus. Next base: position 120,369,438 of record NW_028225179.1, read on the forward strand.
ATGCTGTATATGAATAAAATCTGTTCTGTATGCGCCACCATCAAGTGTCTCGTGCTTACTCGAAGCGTGTTGTTGTAAACCAGAGAAGGAAGGAGTTTGACAAGCAGTTGACCTAACAGCAAGTCCGGCCTTTATTGCCCATCCCTAGTTGCTCTGATCAGGTTGTGATTGACCTTCAACTTGAACCGTCGGTAGCAGTTTAATACAACTGAGTAGCTTACATAAGGACATAAGAACATAAGAAATAGGAGCAGGAGTTGGCCAATCGGCTGATCTGATCCAAACCACCAATCTACTATCACAGAACCATCTCCTGAATCTAACAGAATTAGAAACACGAAATAGGAGCAGGATCAGGCTACACGGCCCCTGGGCCCGCTCCGTTGCCCACAGGGCCATGTCCGATCCAAACCTAGACTCATGTCCAAATTCCTGCCCGCTCCCCGTAACCCTTAATTCCCTTTACTTCCAGGAAACTGTCTATTTCTGTTTTAAATTTATGTAATGATGTAGCTTCTGCAGCTTTTTGGGGCAGCATATTCCATGGACCTACCACCCTCTGAGTGAAGTAGTTCCTCCTGATCTCAGTTTTGAAAGAGCAGCCCCTTATTCTAAGACTATGCCCCCTAGTTCTAGTTTCACCCATCATCGGGAACATCCTCCCCGCATCCACCCGATCCAACCCCTTCACAATCTTATATGTCTCAATAAGATCACCTCTCATTCTTCTGAACTCCAATGAGTAGAGTCCCAATCTACTCAACCTCTCCTCATATGTCCATCCCCTCAGCCCCGGGATTAACCGAGTGAACCTTCTTTGTACTGACTCGAGAGCAATTATGTCTTTTCTTAAGTATGGACACCAAAACTGTATGCAGTATTCCAGGTGCGGTCTCACCAATACCTTGTACAACTGAAGCAATACCTCCCTATTTTTATATTCTATCCCCCTAGCAATGAAAGCCAGCATTCCATTGGCCTTCTTAATCACTTGCTGCACCTGCATACTAACCTTTTGTGTTTCGTGCACCAGGACCCCAGATCCCTTTGTACTTCAGTACTTTCCAGTTTCTTGCCATTAAGATAATAACTTGCTGTACGATTTTTCCTGCCAAAGTGCATAACCTCACACTTTCCAGTATTGTATTCCATCTGCCAAATCACTTGCCCACTTACTTCGCCTGTCTTTGTCCCCTTGCAGGTCTTTTATGTCCTCCTCACTCACTACTTTCCCTCCCATCTTAGTATCATCTGCAAACTTTGATATGTTACACTCGGTCCCCTCCTCCAAATCATTAATATAGATTGAAAAGAGTTGGGGACCCGGCACTGACCCCTGCGGAACACCACTGGTTACTGATTGCCAGTCTGAGAATGTACCAATTTATCCCAACTCTCTGCCTTCTGTTAGATAGCCATTCCTCTATCCAGGTCTAGGTCACTTCTGAAGGCAGGTAAAGAGTCAACCGCATTGCTGTGGGATGGAAGTCATTAATAGACCAGTATAGAGTGCAGGTTTCCTTCCCTATAGGACACCAGCGAATCAATTTGGTTTTTACAATGGGCGTGCTTCGTGGTCACCTTTACTGCTTTATATTACCAGATTCGTTCCATAAACAAAAGTAAAATTTTCGAACAGCCATGGTGCGATTTGAACACAGAGGCTCTGATATTTCTAGTCCAGCAACATGGCCACTACACTAGCTGACCAATCCGTAAAGCTGAGCTTTGGTTGTAAAAGTGTCGTTCAAATTAAGAGGTCATGGTTTGAAATTTTGGTGGTAGGAGTTCAGCAATTAGATTCAAAGCTCAAGGATTGGTGGGGAGGGGTGGAAATATTGGGCGGGGTCCACTCTCCTGGTCAAATTCGAATAACCCCTCTTCGAAAGTTTCATTGGCTGTGCATATGGTATCTTCATTCATAGGGACCAAAGGACACTTCCCCTTGTGTGTATAATATCATCACTCATCAAGACCGAAGGGAATATTTCCTTTGTGTAGATAATGCATACACTCATAAGGACCAAAGGATATCTGCCCGTTGTCTATTGGATATCTTCACTTTTAGGGAAAAGAGGAACTGTCTGCATTTTGTCAAGCACCCATGGGAATATGATCCCCCTGTGTTTTCGAAGAAAGATGAACAGTTGCGAAACGTTGTAAAGTTTAAGCTATTACAAAGCACTCTATCAGTAACATGTTTAGAAGCTGAGGAGGAGATTGAAACTGGGAAATGAAAAGATCAGAACGACATTAGCAGAGTGTGACTAGTTCTGAGCCCAGGGAGCGGTATTGGGGCACACCTTTCCACTATATTTATAACTAACTTGGATAAAGGAATTAGAGAGCTGTATATATAAGTTGGCTGATGAATCCAACTTAGGTGGCACAGCAAATAGCATAAATCAGTGCAGAAAATTCGAAACGGGCATTGATAGTTTAATTAAGTGGGTAAAACTGTGGCAGATGGTGTTCAAGGTAGGAAATTGTGAGGTCTTCCATTTTCGACCTAAATAAAGATAGATCAAAGTATTTTATAAATGGCAAGAAGCTAGGAACTGTGGAGCAGTAGAGAGATTTAGGGTCCCCAGTACAGAAATCAGTAAATGCTATTGGACAGGTACAAAAAGATTTTTTGATATTAAGGGAATCAAGGGATATGGGGATAGTGCAGGAAAGTGTGTAAGAATTCGCAATAATTTACAGTTCTGAAGATTATTTTTTTTTTTGATTAAAGAATCCCTGGGCATTGTGCTTTTAAATTTCCAGGGATAAAAATGGCTGTCATCACATGGCCGAAGACAAATGACAATGCTTTGTTTACAAAGCAATTGAATACTATTAGCATTTGTTTGTATATCGAGTGGATACATCTAAACTGCAGAAGAGACTTTTGTAACTTGAATGGGATCCGTTTAAGAATTGAATGGGTTTTTAAATCACCCAGCACTGGACAATAGAGCAGTTGTATTTCCCTTTTGTTTCAGCCCAGGGAGCTCCGGAAGACACATTAAGCCAGTCTAACCACTCTGAGTTAGCCAATCAGAGCTTTCTCTTGTGTATTGGACCCTTTGGGCGGGGAATTTTGCACACAGCCCTTGCAGGGCAGAACAGCAGGACCTCACCAGGTATAAAGATAGCTGCTGAGACGCTATCTCGCTCTTTACTTCGCTGGACCACAGGTGAGCAGGGTGTTCTGACTCCTCGGCAAGGCAACCTAGCAGGAGTTTGGGGTGGTGATTTAAGGGAATTGCTAAGATTGCTTAAATAACATTTTTGCCCTTGTATCCCTCGTTTTCGCCATCTGCAACCCCCTGTTATATAGTTTTACTGTAATTACTGTGTTCGTGTGGTATAGATTATTCTTTTGATCGTAGTTTATTTAGGTAATAAAACTTGTTTCTCTCATCCAAACCACTTGTCCGTTTTAATATCATTAATTATAAGTTCCTCCACTCAGAACTGAAGGAGGGGTAGTGATTCAAAACCGCTGTTTGTAAATTGGTTTAGAGTGCAGCAGCAAAAGGCTGCTGGCCAGGTAAATTCCCATAAACCAGTTAAAAGATGCCCCCCTTACAAGTGGAGATGAGGAAGAAGATCAGCCATGATCTTATTGAATACCAGAGGAGGCTCAAAGGGCTAAATGGCCTATTCCTGCTCCTTTTTCTTATGATCTTAAAAACTAATTTAAAAGCCCAATGGAATGTCGATCTTTATCCCAAGAGGGCTGGAACACAAAGTGGCAAAGTTAGGTTACACCTGTAGAAACATAGAAACATAGATACATAGAAGATAGGAGCAGGAATCGGCCATTCGGCCCCTCGAGCCTGCTCCGCCATTATATGCGATCATGGCTGATCATCCAAATTCAGTACCCGGTCCCTGCTTTCTCCCCATACCCCTTGATCCCTTTAGCCTTAAGAAATATATCCAACTCCTTCTTGAATATATTTAATGTATTGGCCTCCACTGCCTTCTGTGGTAGAGAATTCCACAGGTTTACCACTCTCTCGGTGAAGAAATTCCTCCTCATTTCTGTCCTAAATGGCCTACCCCTTATCCTTAGACTGTGACCCCTGGTTCTGGACTCCCTGATCATTGGGAACATCCTTCCTGCATCTAGTCTATCCAGTCCTGTCAGAATTTTATCAGTTTCAATGAGATCACCTCTCATTCTTCTAAACTCCAGCGAGTAAAAGCCCAATAGACCCAATCTCTCCTCATACGTCATTTCTGCCATCCCAGGTATCAGCCTGGTGAATGTTCGCTGAACTCCTTCCATGGCAAGAACATCCTTCTTCAGATAAGGCGACCAAAACTTCACATAATACTCAAGTTGTGGTCTCACCAAGGCCCTGTATAACTGCAGCAAGACATTCTTGTTCCTGTACTCAAACCCTCTCGCTATGAAGGCCAACATGCCATTTGACTTCTTAACCGCCTGCTGCACCTGCATGCTTACCTTCAGCGACTGGTGCACATGGACACCCAGGTCTCTTTGCACTTCCCCTTCTCCCAATCTATTGCCATTCAGATAATAATCTGCCCTCCTGTGTTTGCCACCAAAGTGGATAACCTCACATTAATCCACGTTATATTGCATCTGCCATGCTTTTACCCAATCACCCAACCTGTCCAAATCATCCTGGAGTTTCTCAGCATCCTCCTCACAGCACACAGGCCCACCCAGCTTTACGTCATCTGCAAATTTGGAGATATTACATCTATTTCCTTGTCTAGATCATTAATATATATTGTGAATAGCTGGGGTCCAAGGACTGATCCCTGCGGTACCACACTAGTCACTGCCTGCCACTTGGAAAAAGACCCGTTTATTCCAACTCTTTGCATTCTGTCTGCCAACCAGTCCTCTATCCAAGTCAATACCTTGCCCCCAATCCCATGTGCCTTAACTTTACACTCTAATCGCTTATGTGGGACCTTATCGAGAGCCTTCTGAAAGAACAAATGCACCACGTCCACTGGTTCTCCCTTATCTATTTTACCAGTTACATCCTCAAAAAAATTCCACTAGAGAGCTCTGGTCAGACACTGCCTGGTGTATTGTGCTCATTTCTGGTGCTACACCCCACGAAGGATATATTGGCCTTGGAGGGGGTACAGCGAAAATTAACCAGAATAATGAGGGAAAGTGGGGAACTACAGACCTGTAGTTGGGAAAATGCTGGAATCTATTATAAAGGATGCAATATCTGGGCACTCAGAAACTAATAGTGAGATTGGGCAGAGTCAACATGGATTTATGAATGGGAAATCCTGTTTGCCAAAACTATTGGAGTTCTATCAGGATGTAACGAGTGGAATAGACAAAGGGGTACCGGTAAATGTGGTGCATCTGGATTTTCAGAAGGCCTTCAATAAGGTTCCACTCAAAAGGTTGCTGAACAAAATTAGGGCACATGCAATTGAGGGTCATATGCTAGCATGGATTGAGAATTGGTTAACAGATAGAAAACAAAGAGCAGGGATAAACAGGACATTTTCAGGATGGCAGGCTGTGACAAGTGGGGTACCACAAGGATCGGTGCTTGGGCCCCAGCTATTCACAATCTATATCAATGATTTGGATGAGGGGACTAAAGGTAAAATTGCCAAATTTGCTGATGACAGAAAGCTAGGTGGCAGTGTCAATTGCGCAGAGGATGTGAAGAGGCTTCAAAGGAATCTTGACATGCTCAGTGAGTGGGTGAGAACATGGCAGATGGAAAATAATGAGGTTAAATGTGAAGTTATCCACTTTGCTAGAAAAACAGAAAGGCAGGGTATTTCCTAAATGGTGAACGATTGGGAAATGCAAATGCTCAAATGGACCTGGGTGTCCTTGTACATGAGTCACTGAAAGTGAATGTGCAGATGCAGCAAACCATTAGGAAGGTAAGTGGTATGCTGGCCTTCATGCAGGACTAAAGAGTACAGGTGAGACCACACCTGGAGTACGGTGTGCAATTTTGGTCTCCTTACCTAAGGAAGGATATACTTGTCATGGAGAGAGTGCAACAAAGGTTCACGAGATTGATTCCTGGGATGGCGGGACTGTCGTATGAGAAGAGGTTGAACAAACTAGGGCTGTATTCTCTTGAATTCAGAAAAATGAGAGGGTATCTCATTGAAGCATACAAAATTATTACAGGGCTTGATAGGGTGGATGCTGGGAGAATGTTTCCCTTGGCTGTGGAGATGAGAACGAGGGGCCACAGCCTCAGGATAAAGGGTAGGCCATTCAGGACTGAGATGAGAAGACATTTCTTCACACAGAGGGTGGTGAATCTTTGGAACTCTGTACCCCAGAGTGCTGTGGAGACTCAGTCATTGGCTATATTCAAAACAGAAGTCGATGGATTTCTGACTAGTAAGGGAATCAAGGGATATGGCGATTGAGCGAGTGAATGGAGTTGAGGTGAATGATCAGCCATGACCTGCTCCTGCTCCTATTTCTTATGTTCTTACGTTCTAACACAAGACAAACTTCAAACTGGAACTGGACAAAAAACAAGAGCTGAAAATGGAATGGCTGCAGTTTAACACCCGCTCCTCCAGAGAAATTGAAATAAATCCACGAGGAAAGAATCAGAAACATACCGACACTGAGAATGAACAAGGCAGAGTAAAAAAAGCAAAGGCAAAGCAGAAATAGTTCAACACAGAAAGTATTCTCCAATCCCCCCTCTCCCCATTCAGTCAATTGCAGAAATCTCTTATGATGCAGTGAGCTATTTACTTCGTGTGTAGGTAATTAATGTCAACTCTCGAGCACAATTTTCCAGTATTTTCAGAATGCTGAATACTGCATTATTATTCTCAAATTTCCAGTCCGTATTTAATCTGGTCATTGACCAAAAAAGATGCACTGGTTAGTTTGATGTAGCTCTCCTCCTGTTTGTTGATTTGAACCCCATTGTAGGCATGGGATCAGTGCAGTTAGTTTGATTTATTTTGCACGTCAACTTACATTTATATTGCATCTTTAATGTAGTAAAAACTCCCAAGGTACTTCAGAGTAGTGACCGTCAAAGAAAATTTGACACTGAACCACATAAGGAGACATTAGGACACGTTTTGAAAAGCTTTATTAAAGAAGTCGGTTTTAACGAGCATTTTAAAGGAAGAGAGAGAGAGATGTGGAGAGGCGGAGAGGTTTAGAAACATGGAGACATAGAAAAATAGGAGCAAGAGTGGACCATTCGGCCCTTCGAGCCTGCTCTGCCATTCAATATGAACATGGCTGATCCCCTATCTCAATACCATATTCCGGCTTTCTCCCCATACCCCTTGATGCCTTTTGTGTCTAGAAATCTATCTATCTCCTTCTTAAATCTATTCAGTTCTTGGCCTCCACAGCCTTCTGGGGTAGAGAATTCCATAGGTTCACCACCCTCTGTGTGAAGAAAGTTCTCCTCATCTCAGTCCCAAATGTCCTACGCCGTATCCTGAGACCGTGACCCCTCATTCTAGACCCCCAGCCAGGAGAAAAATCCTCCCTGCATCCAGTCTGCCTAGACCCGTCAGAATTTTATACGTTTCAATGAGATCCCCTCTCATTCTTCTAAACTCTAGTCAATACTGGCCTAGTCGACCCAATATTTCCTCATACGACAGACCTGCCATCCCAGGAAACTGTCTGCTGAACCTTCGCTGCACTCCCTCTATGGCAAGTATAATCTTTCTTAGGTAAGGATACCAAAACTACACACAGTACTACAGGTGTGTTCTCACCAAGGCCCTGTATAACTGTAGTAAGACATCCTTGCTCCTGTACTCAAATTCTAATGATCGGATTTTGTCTGTTTTTTGAACGTTTTTTGCATACTTTCTCAACAAGTTTTGGCTGACCAAAACGTAAATATGCCTATGACACTCCCCTAATCATCAGCTTTCTTTTGATATAACATATGTGTAGGTACACGCTATAACTTTTGAGTGATTCCCAGACATACACACAGACAGACAGACAGACAGACAGCACAATCCTTTTATTATATACTAGCTGGAGTGCCCGGCAGTGATGAGGGTTTTTTGAGGGCATGTTGTTGTTGGAAGAGAGAGAGAGAGAGGCTGGGGAGTAGAGAGAGAGAGAGACTTGGGGGAGTAGAGAGAGAGAGAGACTGGGGGGAGTAGAGAGAGACGGGGGGAGAGAGAGAGAGAGAGAGACGGGGGAGGAGAGAGAGAGAGACGGGGGAAGAGAGAGAGCGAGAGATGGGGGGAAGAGAGAGAGAGAGAGACGGGGGGAAGAGAGAGAGAGAGAGATGGGGGAGAGAGAGAGAGACAGAGACAGGGAGAGAGAGAGAGAGACGGGGAGAGAGAGACGGGGAGAGAGAGAGATAGACGGGGAGAGAGAGGGAGAGACGGGGGAAGAGAGAGAGAGAGAGACGGGGGGAAGAGAGAGAGAGAGAGATGGGGGGAAGAGAGAGAGAGAGAGACGGGGGGAAGAGAGAGAGAGAGAGATGGGGGGAGAGAGAGAGATAGACGGGGAAGAGACAAAGAGAGAGACGGGGGAGAGAGAGAGAGAGGCAGGGGGAGAGAGAGAGAGATGGGTGGAGAGAGAGAGAGACAGAGACAGGGAGAGAGAGAGAGAGATGGGGAGAGAGAGACGGGGAGAGAGAGAGATAGACGGGGAGAGAGAGGGAGAGACGGGGGAAGAGAGAGAGAGAGAGACGGGGGAAGAGAGAGAGAGAGACGGGGAAGAGGGAGAGAGAGATGGGGAAGAGAGAGCAGAGACGGGGGAAGAGAGAGAAAGAGAGAGACGGGGAGAGAGAGAGACGGGGGAAGAGAGAGAGAGAGAGATGGGGAAGAGAGAGAGAGAGAGAGATGGGGGAAGAGAGAGAGAGAGACGGGGAAGAGAGAGAGATGGGGGAGAGAGAGAGAGAGACGGGGGAGATAGAGAGATAGACGGGGAAGAGACAAAGAGAGAGACGGGGAGAGAGAGAGAGAGGCAGGGGGAGAGAGAGAGAGACAGGTGGAGAGAGAGAGAGACGGAGACAGGGAGAGAGAGAGAGATGGGGAGAGAGAGACGGGGAGAGAGAGAGAGACAGGGGAGAGAGAGAGAGATGGGGGGAAGAGAGAGAGAGAGAGATGGGGGAAGAGAGAGAGAGAGATGGGGGAAGAGGGAGAGAGAGACATGGGGAAGAGAGAGAGAAAGAGAGATGGGGGGGAAGAGAGAGAGAGAGAGAGCGATGGGGAAGAGAGAGAGAGAGATGGGGAAGAGAGAGAAAGAGAGAGACGGGGGAGAGAGAGAGAGAAGGTGGGGAAGAGAGAGAGAGAGATGGGGGGAAGAGAGAGAGAGAGAGAGATGGGGGAAGAGAGAGAGAGAGAGACGGGGGAAGAGAGAGAGAGATGGGGAAGAGAGAGAGAGAGAGAGATGGGGAAGAGAGAGAGAGAGACGGGGGAAGAGACAGAGAGAGAGACGGGGGAGAGAGAGAGAGACGGGGGAGAGAGAGAGAGAGACGGGGAGAGAGAGAGAGAGAGAGACAGAGGAGAGAGAGAGAGGAGAGTGGATGAGGAGAGAAGTGGAGAAGAGAGAGAGAGAGGACGGGAAGAGAGAGAGAGAGATGGGGAGAGAGAGAGATAGATGGGAAGAGAGAGAGATGGGGAGAGAGGAGAGAGAGAGAGAGAGACGGAGAGAGGAGAGGAGGAGAGAGAGAGACCGGGGAGAGTCGAGAGAGACGACGTGGAGAGAGAGAAGAGCTTGGAGGCCGAGAGAGAGATGGAGGGAAGAGAGAGAGAGAGACGGGGGGAAATCGAGAATGGTTATCCTAAAACTCTTCAACTTGGTTCTGAGTGTTGGTTACTTCCCTGATATTTGGAACAAAGGACTCATAACGCCCATATACAAAGTGGAGACAAAGTTGACCCAAATAACTATCGAGGCATCTGTGTACAACAGTAACCTGGGGAAGGTATTTCTGTAGTATCATAAACAAAGACTTAAAAACTTCCTTGAAGAGCACAATGTCTTGAGTAAAAGCCAAATTGGATTCCTACCAAACTATAGAACATCAGATCATATCTTCACCCTACAGACCCTATTAACAAACATGTTTATCAAAACAAAAGCAAAATTTTTGCCTGCTTTATAGATTTCCAGAAGGCTTTCGATTCCATCTGGCACAACGGTCCTATTCTTGAAACTTATTGAAAGTGGTGAAGGGGGAAAAACATATGATGTAATTAAATCAATGTATACAAACAATAAATGTACAGTTAAAATTGGAGACAAACAAACAAAATACTTCCCACAAGGGCATGGTGTGATGCAAGGCTTGCCCATCTCACCGACACTCTTTAATATTTACATAAACGAATTGGCAAAACTACTTCAACAATCTACAGCACCCGGCCTCACCCGATATGAATCCAAGGTTAAATTCCTCCTCTATGCAGATGACCTGGTTCTGCTGTTCACCAACTAAGGAGGGTCTACAGCAGAACCTGGATCTGCTAGAGTCGTTCTGTCAGACCTGGGCCCTGACAATAAACCCCCAAAAAACAAAGTCCTTGTGTTCCAGCAAAGATCCAGACATCAGGGACCCAGAATAAATTTCACACTTGGAACAACTAAAAATTGAAC